>NC_061118.1:40921072-41244795 GCF_002878395.1 Capsicum annuum | reverse complement strand
ACCCCATACTTTTTCCTAGCTTGAAATTGTACCAAGAATATTAGAAGAATTCTTGGGAAGATGAATCCACTTTTGTACACGCGGTATTTTTTAAATTTTTAGAACATCCTCTCTCATAAGAAGATTCTGGTTGATATCCCAGACTATCAGACTCGTATATTGAGGAACAAAGAAGTCCTTCTAGTTAAAGTTCTTTGGTGAAATCAGTTCGTCGATGGAGCAACTTGGGAAGATGAATCAGACATCCATACTAGGTATCCTAAACTCTTCTCTGCCAACTCAAATCAAGCTAAAGGTAACCGTTATACTTAAGCTTACTTAGTTTAATATGCAGTGTTCATCACGAACTTGGTACCAAGTACCATTGCATATTCTGTGACGCATTCATGTATCCACTTACTTATAAAATTATGCATCAGAAATGCATTCTTATTATGAGAAATATAGTTCATCAGGACACCCAGTCATGCATTCATGAATCAGTTACACATGCATCAGATATGTATATTTAGTATGATGTATTTAATTATTAGTCATGTTAGTCACAAAATAAGGTTCCAGCCAGTCATGTTCAGTATGTGCATTAGTTTATATTCATTTGCCCTCACTCAGTCTCATGCGAAGATAAATGTTCTCAAGTGGGAGATATTGTAATACCCCTTATTTTTGCTAGCCTGAAATTATCCCAAGATTGTTAGAAGCTTTCTTTGAAAGATGAATCCAATTTTGTACACTTGGTATTTTTAAAATTTTTTAAACAGCCTCTCTCATAAGAAGATTTCGGTCGAGATCCTCGACTATCATACTCATAGATTTATGAATAAAGAAGTCCCTCTAGTTAGAGTTCTTTGGTGAAATTAGTCCGTCGATGGAGCTACTTGGGAAGAAAAAGCAAACATGCATACCAAGTATCCTCAGCTCTTCTCTGCCAACTCAGATCAAGCTCAAGGTAACAGTTCTCCTTAATCTTACTATGTTTTATGTTTAGCGTTCATCACCAACTCTAACAAAATACCATTGTATATTCAGTCATGCATTCATGTATTCGCTCAGTTATATAATAATAAATCGACATGCATTCTCATTGTGAGAAATATAGTTCATCAGAACCCGCAGTCATGGATTCATGAATCAGTTACACATGCATCAGATATGCATGTTTAGTATGATATATTTTCATATCAGTCATGTAAGTCATGAAATTATTTTCCTGCTAGTCATGTTCAGTATGTACATCATTTAGTATTCTTTCCCTCTCACTCAGTCTCATTCGAGGATGAATGTTCTCAAGGGGGAGATATTGTAATACCCCATACAATTTTCTAGCTTGAAATTGTACCTAGAATGTTAGAAGCATTCTTTAAAAGATGAATCCACTTTTGTGCTTGTGGTATTTATAAGATTTTCAGAACATGCTCTCATATAAAGAGATTTCAGTTGAAATCCTAGACTGTCAGACTCGTAGATTTAGGAACAAACATGTACTTCTAGTTTAATTTCTTTGGTGAAATCATTCCATTGATGGTGCTACTTGGGAAGCAGAAACGCACATGCATACCAAGTATCCTCACCTCTTCTCCGCCAACTCAGATAAAGCTCAAGGTAACCATTCTACTTATGCTTACTAAGTTTCAGGTGCATTGTTCATCACTAACTTTGTACCAAGTACCATTGCACATTCAGTCCTGTATTGATGTATCAGCTAAGTTATATAATTATGCATTAAATATGCATTCTCAATGTGGGAAACATAGTTCATCAGAACACCAGTCATGCATTCATGAATCAGTACACAAGAATTAGATATGCATGTTTAGTATGATATATTTAGTTATTTCTCATGTCAGTCATGAAATCATGTTCGAGCCAGTCAATTTCAGTATGTACATAATTTTATATTCTTTCCCCTCAGTTAGTCTCATTTGAGGATGAATGTTCTAATAGGGGAGATATTGTAATTTCCCATACTTTTTCCTAGCTTTAAATTGTCCTAAGAATGTAAGAAACCTTCTTTGAAACATGAATCCACTTTTGTAAAGGTGGTATTTTTATGATTTTGAGAACAACCTCTCTTATGAAAAGATTCTGGTCGACTTCCTAGACTATCAGACTCGTAGATTGAGGAAAAAAGAAGTACCTCTATTTAACGTTCTCTGGTGAAATTAGTCCACCGATGGATCTACTTGCGAAGCAGTAGCAGGCATGCCTACAAAGTATCCTCACTCTTCTCTTCAAACTCAGATCAAGCTCAAGGTAATAGTTCTCCTTAAGCTTACTCAGTTTTATGTTCAGTATTTATCACAAACTCTTACCAAGTACTATTGCATATTAAGTCATCCATTTATGCATCAGCTAAGTTATAAAATAAAGCATCAGGCATGCCTTCTCATTGTGAGAAACGTAGTTCATCAGAACACCCAATCGTGCATTCATGAATCAGTTACACATGCATCAGATATGTATATTTAGTATGATATATTTAGTTATTAGTCATATCTTTCATGAAATCATGTTCCAACCAGTCATGTTCAGTATGGACATAAGCTTATATTCTTTCCCCCTCACTCAGTCTCATTCAAGGATGAATGTTCTTAAGGGGGAGATATTGCAATACCCCATAATTTTTCCAAGCTTTAAATTTTCCAAAGAATGTTAGAAGCTTTCTTTTAAAAATGAATCCCATTTTGCACACGTGGTATCTTTAAGATTTTCACAATAGCCTCGCTTATAAAAAGTGTCCGGGTGAGATCCTAGACTATCAGAGTCGTAGATGAGGAACAAAGATTACCCTATAGTTAAAGTTCTTTACTAAAATCAATCTGTCGATGGAGCTACTTTGAAAGCAGAAGCAGAAATGTGTACTAAGTATCATCACCTCTTCTCCGCCAACTCAGATCAAGCTCAAGGTAAAAGTTCTCCTTAAGCTAACTTAGTTTTATTTGTAGTGTTCATCACAAATTTGGACCAAGTACCATTGCATATTCAGTTATGCATTCATGTATCAACTCAATAATATAATTATGCATTAGACATGCACATTCATAATGAGAAACGTAGTTCATCAGAACACCCAGTCATATATTCATGAATCAGTTACACATTGATCAGATATGCATGTTCAATATGAAATATTCATTTGTCAGTCATCTTAGTCATGAAATCATGTTCCAGCTAGTCATGTTCAGTATGTAAATCATTTTATATTTTCCCCCCTTACTCAGTCTCATTTGAGGAAGAATGTTCTTAAGGGGGAGATATTGTAATACCCCATACTTTTTCCAAGTATGAAATTTTCCTAAGAATGTTAGAAGCTTTCTTTGAAAGATGAATCCAATTTTGTACACGTGGTGTTTTTAAGATATTCTAAACAACATCTATTATGAGGAGATTCCGGTCAAGATCCAAGACTATCAGACTTGTAGATTGAGTAACAAAAAATTACCTCCATTTAAGTTGCTTTGGTGAAATTAGTCCGTCGATGGAGCTACTTGGGAAGTAGAAGAAGACATGCGAACAAAGTATTCTCACCTTTTCTCCGCCAACTCCAATTAAGTTCAAGGTAATAGTTCTCCTTAAACATACTCTGTTTCATCTTAAGTGTTCATATCAAATTTGGTATCAAGTTCCATTGAATATTTAGTCATACATTCATGTAACATCTAGTTATAAAATTATGCATCAGACAAGCCATCGCTATGTGAGAAATATAGTTCATTAGAACACCTAGTCATGCATTCCTGAATTAGTTACACATGCATCAGATAAGCATGTTTAGTGTAATATATTCAGTGATAAGTCATGTCAGTCATGAAATAATGTTACAGCCAGTCATGTTCAGTATGTGCATCAATTTATATTCTTTCCCCCTCACTCAGTCTCATTCGAGGACGAATGTTGCCAAGAGGGGGATATTGTAATACCCCGTACATTTTTCTAGCTTGAAATTGTCCCAAGAATGTTAGAATCTTTCTTTGAAAGATGAATACACTTTTTTACACCTAGTATTTTTAGGATTTTTAGGACAACCTCTCTTATGAAGAGATTCTGCTCGAGATCCTAGACTTTCAGACTAGTAGATTGAGGAACAAAGAAGTACCTGTAGTTAAATTTCTTTGGTAAAATCAGTCCGTTGATGGAGCTACTAGGGAAGAAGAAGAAGGCATGCGTACCAATTATCCTCACCTCTTCACCGCCAACTCAAATCAAGATCAAGAAAACAGTTCTTCTTAAGCTTACTCAGTTTAAAGTTCAATGTTCACAAAAAACTCGGACCCAGTTCCGTTGTATATTCTTTCATGCATTTATGTATTAGCTAGGCTATAAATCATGCATTCTCTTTGTGAGAAATGTAGTTCATCAGAACACCCAGTCATACATTCATAAATCAGTTACACATATATCAGATATGAATGTTTATTATGATATATTCAGTGAGCAGTCATGTCAGTCATGAAGTCATAGTCCATCCTGTCATGTTCAGTATGTATATCTGTTTAATTTCTTTCCCCTTCACTCCATCCCATTCGAGGACGAATTTTCTCAAGGGGTAGATATTGTAATACTCCATACTTTTTCCTAGCTTGCAATTATCCGAAGAATTTTAGAAGCTTTCTTTGGAAGCTGAGTCAACTTTTGTACACATGGTATTTTTAAGATTTTCAGAACAGCCTCTCTTATAAAGAGATTCTGGTCGAGATCTTAGACTATCAGACTCGTAAATTAAGGAACAAAGAAGTCCCTCTAGTTAAGGCTCTTTGGAGATATCAGTCCGTCGATGGAGATGCTTGGGAAGCAGAAGCAGAAATGCGTACCAAGTATCCTCACATCTTTTCTGCCAACTCAGATAAAGCTCATGGTAATAGTTATCCTTAAGCTTACTTAGTTTCATGTTCAGTGTTCATCACAAACTTGGTACAAAGTTCTATTGCATATTTATTCATGCATTCATGTATCAGCTTTATGATATAATTATGCATCAGACAAGCATTCTCTATGTCAGAAATATAGTTCATCAGAACACCCAGTCATGCATTCATGAATTAGTTACATATGCATGAGATATGGATGTTTAGTATGATATAGTTAGTTATCAGTCATATCTGTCATGAAATAATGTTCCAGCTTATAACACTCAAATTATACTCTTGAATGGTTATAAGTGACCATTGTCAATATAAAACCCAAATAGGTTGGGGTCGAATCCCACAAGGAACAATGTGAGTGGCGACTAAACTAGTTTAAAACTAAAGGTACAAGTTAAATTCAAACAATCAATATAAAAAGATAAAATAGGGGTTTTGGAGATTAGCAAATAATTTTATTTGTCACTTTCATTTCAGTGTATGAAATCAGTCTAAATGGGAAACCAAAGCTATGTTCACCAAGGGTTTCAGGAATTGATAAATACTAGGTAATGTTAGGGATTCTCAGAATGATTAGAATAGTATAATATCCTGGACGATTATACTATTTTACTTATCTCTCGACCTCACCAGACAATTTATTATCTAATTCTCTAAAACTTAGATAACTTATTTATTTCTAATAAGATGTTATCTCAGATAGATTAATCCAGTTACGGCATTAATCATTAAACACAAGGTTGGTAGCGTTCGAGTCCCTGTTGATAATTCATGTCCTCTAGTCTATTTCTCCATTAGAAGCAAATAAAACCTAAGGCATTTCCTAATGTTTGCAACCACTAGATTTTACTTAAAACAACAGAATTTCAAGATGTTTTACTACTCTTTGAATCTGTTAAACACCTAGTATCATATCAAACCCTAATCCATAGATACCATAACACCGACTAATGAAATTAGCCGCTCATGATTGGATGAACAAAATAACAAGTTGAATTCATGCTTATAATGATAAACTTACAAATGGATAGAAAACAACAAGTAGTTCCTCTGATTTAATAACAAGGTAGAAACCCCAAAAATAGTTGATACAAAAACAAAAGAATATTTTATGAAAGAGAGCAAACAAAATTTTCTCTTGTCTTAGAGTGTGTGTCTGAAAGAACTCCCTCTAGATAAACTTCTTTGGTATAATCTGTCCATTGATAGAGCTACTTGGGAAGCAAAAGAAGACATGCATACCAAGTATCCTCACCTCTTCTCCGTCAACTTAGACCAAGCTCAAGGTATCAGTTCTTCTTAAGCTTACTCAGCTTTAAGTTCAGTTATCATCACAAACTCGGACCAAGTAGTATTGCATATTCATTCATGCATTCATGTATCATCTTAGTTATATAATTATGCATCAGATATGCATTCTCATTATGAGAAATGTAGTTCATCAGAATACTCAGTCATACATTCATGAATCAGTTGCGCAGGTATTAGATATGCATCTTTAGAATAATATATTCAGTTATCAGTCGTGCAATTCATGAAATCATGTTCCACCTAGGTATGTTCAGTATGAACATCAGTTTATATTCTTCCCCCCAACTCAGTCTCATTAGAGGATGAATGTTATCACGGGGGAGATATTATAATACCCCTTACTTTTTCCTAGCTTGAAATTCTCCCAAAAATGTTAGAAGCATTCTTTGAAATATGAATCCACTTTTGTACATGTGGTATTTTTATTATTTTAAGAACTACCACACTTACGAAGAGATTCCGCTCAAGATCCTAGACTATCAGACTCGCAGATTGAGGAACAAAGAAGTCCCTGTAGTTAAGGTTCTTTAGTGAAATTAGTCCGTCGATGGAGGTACATAGGAAGCAGAAGCAGACATGCGTACCAAGTATACTAAGTACCATTTCATATTCAATCATGCATTCAGTCAAGTAACAAGTACCATTGCATATTAAAATTGTTCCAAGAATATTAGAAGATTTCTTTAAAAGATGAATCCACTTTTGTACACGTGGTATTTTTAAGATTTTCAGAACTGCCTCTCTAATGAAGAGATTCCATTTGAGATCCTAGACTATCAGAATCATTGATTAGGGAACAAAGAAGTCCCTCAAGTTAAAGTTCTTTAGTGAAATCAGTCCATTCATGAAGCTACTTAGGAAGTAGAAGCACACATGTGTACCAAGTATCCTCACCTCTTCTCCACCAATTTGGATCAAGCTAAAGGTAACAGTTCTCTTTAAGCTTACTCAGTTTCATGTTTAGTGTTCATCACATACTTGGTACCAAGTACCATTGCATATTCAGATATGCATTCATGTATTAGCTGAGTTATACAATTATGCATCAGACATGCATTCTCTATGTCAGAAATGTAGTTCATCAGAAAACCAGTCATGAATTTATGAATCAGTTACACATGCATCATGTATGCATGTTTAGTATGATATATACAGTTATCAGTCATGTCTGTCATGAAATCATGTTCCATCCAGTCATGTTCAGTATGTAAATTAGTTTATATTTTTTTCCTCACTCAGTCTAATTTGAGGAAGAATGTTCTTAAGTGGGAGATATTGTAATACCCCATACGTTTTCCTTGCTTGCAATTGTCCTAAGAATATTAGAAGCTTTCTTTGAAAGATGAATCCACTTTTGAACACGTGGTATTTTTATGATTTTTAGAACAGACTATCTTATGAAGAGATTCTGGTCTAAATGCTAGACTAGCAGATTCTTTGATTGAGGAACAAAGAAGTCCCTCTAGTTAAGGTAATTTTGTCAAATCAGTCTAGTGAAGGAGCTGCTTTAGAAGGAAAAGCAAATATGCATACCAAGTATCCTCACCTCTTCTTCACCAACTCCAATCAAGCTCAAGGTAACATCAAATATGCATGTTTAATATGATATATTCAGTTATCAGTCATGTCAGTCATGAAATCATGTTCCAGCCAATCATTTTCAGTATGTACATCAATTTATATTATTTACCCCTCACACAGTCTCATTCAAGGATGAAATTTCTCAATGGGAGATATTGTAATACCCCGTACATTTTCCTAGCTTGAAATTATCCCTAGAATGTTTAACGCTTTCTTTGAAAGATTATTCCACTTTTGTACATGTGGTATTTTTAAGATTTTTAGAATAGCCTATATTATGAAGAGATTTCATCTAACATCCTCGACTACCATACTCATAGATTGAGGAACAAAGAATTCCTTGTAGTTAAAGTTCATTGGTAAAATAAGTTCGTCGATGAAGCTACTTGGGGAGTACAAGAAGACATGCATATAAAGTATCCTCACCTCTTCTCTACAAACTGAGATCAAGCTCAAGGTAACAGATCTCCTTAAACTTACTATGTTTCATGTTCAGTGTTCATCACAAACTCGGACCAATTACCATTGCATATTCAGTAATGCATTCATGTATCAGCTTAGTTATATAATTATATATCCGATATGCATTCTCATTTTGAGAAATATAGTTCATCAAAAGACCCAGTCATACATTCTTGATAATGTTACACATGAATCAGATATGTATGTTTAGTATGATATATTCAGTTATCAGTCATGTCAGTCATAAAATCATGTTCCAACCAGTCATGTTCAGTGTGCACATTAGTTAATATTCTCTCTCCTTCACTCTGTCTCATTGGAGGATGAATGTTCTCAAGGGGGATATATTGAAAAACCCCATACATTTTCCAAGCTTGAAATTGTCCCAAGAATGTTAAAAGCTTTATTTGAAAGATGAATCCACTTTTGTACCTATGGCATTTTTAACATTTTCGGAAAAGCCTATCTTATGAATAGATTTCAGTCAAGATCCTAGAATATCAAACTCGTAGATTAAGGATAAAAGAAGTCTCTCTAGTTAAAGTTCTTTGGTGAAATCAGTCCGTCGATAGAGCTACTTTGGAAGCAGAAGTATACATGCGTACCAAGTATCCTCACCTCTTATCCACCAACTTAGATCAAGATCAACGTATCAGTTTTCCTTAAGCTTACTGTATTTCATGTTCAGTGTTCATCACAAACTTGGTACCAAGTACCATTACATATCCAGTAATGCATTCATATATTAGCTCAGTTCTATAACTATGCATCAGACATGCATTCTCTATGTGCGAAGTATAGTTCATCAGAACACCCAGTCACGCATTTATGAAAGAGTTACACATGTATCAGATATGCATGTTTAGAATGATATATTCATTTATCAGTCATGTCGATCATGAAATCATGTTACAGCCAGTCATGTTCAGTATGTAGATCGGTTTAAATTCTTTATCCCTCACTCAATCTCATTCGAGAATGAATATTGTCAAAGGGTATATATTGTAATACCCTATACTTTTTCCTAGCATGAAATTATCCAAAGAATGTTAGAAGCTTTCTTTGAAAGATGAATCAACTTTTATACATGTGGTACATTCAAAATTTTTAGAATATCCTATCTTTTGAAGAAATTCCTGTCGAAATCTTAGACTATTAGACTCATAGATTAAGGAACGAAGAAGTCCTTCTAGTTAAAGTTCTTTGGTGAAATCAGATTATCGATGGAGCTACTTAGGGACGAGAAGTAGACGTGCCTAACAAGTATCCTCACCTCTTTTCCGTCAACTAAGATCAAGTTCAAAGTAACAGTAATCCTAAAGCTTACTCAGTTTTATGTTCAATGCTCATCACAAACTTCGACCATGTACCAATGCACAATTGTTCATGCATTCATGTATCAGCTTAGTTATATATTTATTCATTAGACATGCATTCTCATTGTGAGAAACGCAGTTCATCAGAACACCCAGTCATACATTAATGAATCAGTTACACATGTATCAGATATCCATGTTTAGTATGATATATTCAGTTATCAGTCATGTTAGTCATGAAATCATGTTCCAGCCAGTCATGTTCAGTATGTACATCAATTTATATTCTTTCTCCCTCACTCTATCTCGTTTGAGGACGAATGTTCTCAAGGGGGAGATATTGTAACACCCTGTACTTTTTCCTAGCTTGAAATTGTCCCAGGAGTGGTAGAAGTTTTATTTGAAATATAAATCCACATTTTTACACGTGGTATTTTTAGGATTTTCAAAACATCTTATCTTACGAAGAGATTCCGGTTGAGATCTTAAACAATCAGACTCGTAGATTGTGAAACAAAGAAGTCTTTCTAGTTAAAGTTCTTTGGTGAAATCAGTCCATCCGTGGAGCTACTTGGGAAGCTGAAGCAGACATGTGTACCAAGTATCCTCACCTCTTCTCCACAAATTTAAATCATGCTCAAGGTACCAAGTAACATTGCATATCCAGTAATTCATTCTTGTATTAGCTCAGTTATATAATTATTCATCAGATATGTATTCTCTATGTGCGAAATGTAGTTTATCAGAACACCCAGTCATGCATTCATAAATCAGTTACACATGCATCAGATATGCATGTTTATTATTATATTGTATGTTATCAATCATGTCAGTCATAAAATCATTTTCCAGCCAATCATGTTCAGTATGTACATCAGTTTATATTCATTCTCCCTCACTCAGTCTTATTCGAGGACGAATGTTATCAAGGGGGAGATATAGTAATAACCTATACTTTTTCCTAGCTTGAAATTGTTCCAAGAATATTAGAATCATTATTTGAAAGATGAATCAACTTTTGTACACCTAGAATTTTTTAGATTTTTTGAACATCCTATCTTATAAAGAGATTTCGGTCGAGATCCTAGACTATCAGACTCGTAGATTGAGGAACAAAGAAGTCCCTATAGTTAAAGTCCTTCGGTGAAATCAGCCAGTCGAAGGAGAAACTTTTGAAAAAGAAGCAAACATGTGTACCAAGTATCCTCACCTCTTCTCCGCAAACTCAGATCGAGCTCAAGAAAACTGTACTACTTAAGCTTACTTAATTTCATGTTCAGTGTTCGTCACAAACGTGGTACCAAGTACCATTGCATATCTAGTAATGAATTCATGTATCAACTCACTTATATAATTTTGCATCAAACAAGTATTCTCTTGTGTGAAATGTATTTCATCAGAACACCCAGTCCTAGATTCATGAATCAGTTACACATGCATAAGATATGCATGTTTATTATGATATATTCAGTCATCAGTGATGTAAGTCATGAAATGATGTTCCATCCAGTCATGTTTAGTATCTACATTAGTTTATATTCTTTCCCCCCTCACTTACTCTCATTCGGGGGGGAATGTTCTCAAGGGTGAGATATTGTAATGCCCCATACTTTTTGCTAGCTTAAAATTTTTCCAAGAATTATAGAAGGATTCTTTGAAAGATGAATCCACTTTTGTACACGTGGTATTTTTAAGATATTCAGAACTGCCTTTCTTATGAAGAGATTCCGGTCGGGATCCTAGACTATCAGACTCATAGATTGAGGAACGAAGAATCCTTCTAGTTAAAGTTATTTGGTGAAATCAGTCCATCGATGGAGCTACTTGGGGAGCAGAAGTAGACATGTGTACCAAGTATCCGATCCTCTTCTCCGGTAACTCAGATAAAGATCCAGGTAACAGTTCTCCTTAAGCATACTTAGTTTTATGTTGAATGATCATCACACACTTGGACCAAGTATCATTGCATATTAAGTCATGCATTCATATATCAGCTCAATTATATAATTTTGCCTCAGACATGCATTCTCATTTTCTAGAACATAGTTCATTAGAGCACCCAGTCATACATTCATGAATCATTTTCACATACATCAGATATGCATGTTTAATATGATATATTTAGTTATCAGTCATATAATTCATGAAATTATGTTCCAGCCAGTCATGTTAAGTATGTACATCAGTTTATAATCTTTCTCCCTCACTCAATCTCATTCGAGGATGAATGTTATTAAGGGGGAGATATTGTAATACCCCGTACTTTTTCCTAGCTGGAGGTTGTCCCAAGAATGTTAGAAACTTTCTTTTAAAGATGAATCGACTTTTATACACGTGGTATTTTTATGATTTTTAGAAAACCTATCTTATGAAGAGATTCCAATCGAGATCCTATACTATTAGACTCATAGATTGAGGAACAAAAAAGTCCATCTAGTTAAAGTTCTTTGGTGAAATCAGTTCGTCGATGGAGCTTCTTGGGAAGCAGAAGCAGACACGCATACCAAGTATCCTTACCTCTTCTTCACCAACTCAGATAAATCTTAAGGGAATAGTTCTTCTTAACCTTAATCAGTTTTATATTCAGTGTTCATCACAAACTCGGACCAAGTACCACTGAATATAGAGTCATGTATTCATGTATCAGCTCAGATATATAATTATGCATTAGATATGCATTCTCATTGTCAGAAATGTAGTTCATCAGAACACCAAGTCATATATTCATGAATCAGTTAAACATACATCAGATATGAATGTTTAGCATGATATATTCAGTTATCAGTCATGTCAGTGATGAAATCATATTCCCGCCAGTCATGTTCAGTATGTACATCATTTTATATTCTTTCTCCCTCACTCAGTCTCATTCTAGAATGAATGTTCTTTAGGGGAGATATTGTAATACCCAAAACTTTGTCTAGGCTTGAAATTTTCTCAAGAATGTTAAAAGCTTTCTTTGAAATATGAATCCACTTTTGTACATGTGGTATTTTTAACGTATTTAGACCAGCCTATCTTATGAAGAGATTTCGATTGAGATCCTAGACTATCAGACTAGTAGATTGAGGAACAAGTATCCTCACCTCTTCTCTGCCACCTCAGATGAAGCTCAAGGTAACAGTTCTCCATAAGCTTACTCAGTTTCATGTTCAGTGTTCATCACAAACTTTATACCAAGTACCATTGCATAATCAGTCATGCATTCATTTATCAGCTCAATTATATAATTATGAATCAGAAATACATTATCTATGTTAAAAATGTAGTTCATCATAAAAACTAATCATCCATTCATGAATCAGTTACACATGCATCAAATATGCATGTTTAGTATGATATATTCAGTTATCAGTCATGTCAGTCTTGAAATCGTGTTCCAGCCAGTCATGTTCAGTATCTACATTTGTTTATATTATTTACCCCTCACACAGTCTAATTCATGCATGAAATTTCTCAAGGGGAAATATTTTAATACCCTGTACTTTTTCTTAGTTTGAAATTATCCCAAGAATGTTTCGAGCTTTCTTTAAAAGATTATTCCACTTTTGTAGACGTGGTATTTTTAAGATTTTCAGAATAGCCTATATTAACAAGAGATTCCATTCAACATCCTAGACTATCAGACTCATAGATTGAGGAATGATGAATTCCTTCTTGTTAAACTTCATTGGTAAAATAAATCCACCGACGGCGCTACTTGGGGAGTATAAATAGACATGTATCCTCACCTCTTGTCTGTAAATTAACATCAAGCTCAAGGTAACAGATCTCCTTAGCCTTACTCAGTTTCATGTTCAGTGTTCATCACAAACTCGGACCAATTACCATTGCATATTCAATCATACATTTATGTTTCAGCTCAGTTATATAATTATACATTAGACATGCATTCTCATTGTGAGAAACGTAGTTCATCAAAACACCCAGTCATACATTCTTGAATATGTTACACATGCATCAGATATGCATTTTTAGTATGATATATTCAGTTATAAGTCACGTCTGTCATGAAATCGTGTTCCAGCCAGTCATGTATAGTATGAAAATTAATTAATATTCTTTCTCCCTCACTAAGTCTCATTTGAGGATGAATGTTCTCAATGGGGAGATATTGTAAAACCCCATACTTTTTTTAATCTTGAAATTATCCCAAGAATGTTAGAAGCTTTAGTTAAAAGATGAATCGACTTTTGTACATGTGGTATTTTTAAGATTTTCAGAACAACATATCTTATGAAGAGACTTCAGTTGAGATCCAAGACTATCAGACTCGTAGATTGAGGAACAAAGTAGTCTCTCTAGTTAAAGTTCTTTGGTAAAAACTGTCCGTCGATGGAGCAACTTGGGAAGAAGAAGCAGACACACGTATAAAGTATCCTCAACTCTTCTCCGCCAAATTAAATTAAGATCAAGGTATCAGTTCTCCTTCCACTTACTGTATTCCATGTTCAGTGTTTATCACAAACTTGGTCACAAGTACCATTGCATATCAAGTAATGCATTCATGTATCAGCTCAATTATATAACTATACATCAGACATGTATTCTCTATGTGCAAAATGTAGTTCATCAGAACACCCAATCATGCATTCATGAATCAGTTGCACATGTATCAGATATGCAAATTTAGAATGATATATTCATTTATCAGTCATGTCAGTCATGAAATCATGTTACAGCCAGTCATGTTCAGTATGTAGATCAGTTTAAATTCTTTACCCCTCACTCAGTCTCATTTGAGAACGAATGTTGTCAAAGGGTAAATTGTAATACACTGTACTTTTTCCTAGCATGAAATTATCCTAAGAATGTTAGAAGATTTCTTTGAAAGATGAATCCACTTTTATACACGTGGTATATTTAAAATTTTTAGATTATCATATCTTATGAAGATATTCCTATCGAAATCTTAGACTATCAGACTCATAGATTGAGGAAGGAAGATGTCCTTCTAGTTAAAGTTCTTTGGTTTAATCAAACCATCGATGGAGCTACTTGGGGAGGAGAAGCAGACATGCATAACAAGTATCCTCACCTCTTTTTAGTCATGCATTCATTTATCAGCTCAATTATATAATTATCAATCAGACATACATTATCTATGTGAGAAATGTAGTTCATCGTAACAACTAATCATCCATTCATGAATCAGTTACACATTCATCAAATATGCATGTTTAGTATAATATATTCAGTTATCAGTCATGTCATTCTTTAAATGATGTTCCAGCCAGTCATGTTGAGTATTTATATTTGTTTATATTATTTACCCCTCTCATAGTCTAATTCAAGGATGAAATTTCTCAACAGGAGATATTTTAATACCCTGTACTTTTTCCTAACTTGAAATTATCCCAAGAATGTTTGGAACTTTGTTTAAAACATTATTCCACTTTTGTACATGTGGTATTTTTAAGATTTTCAGAATAGCCTATATTAATAAGAGATTCCATTCAACATCCTAGACTATTAGACTCGTAGATTGAAGAGTGAAGAATTCCTTCTAGTTAAACTTTATTGGTAAAATAAGTCCACCGATGGTGCTACTTGGGGAGTTTGAGCAGACATGCATATCAAGTATCCTCACCTCTTCTCTGCAAACTGACATCAAGCTCAAGGTAACAGATCTCCTTAACCTTACTCAATTTCATGTTTGGTGTTCATCACAAACTCGGACCAATTACCATTGCATATTCAATCATGCATTTATGTATCAGCTTAGTTATATAATTCTACATCAGTCATGCATTCTCATTGTGAGAAACATAGTTCAATAAAAGACCCAGTCATACATTCTTGAATATGTTACAAATGCATCAGATATGTATTTTTAGTATGATATATTTAGTTATCCGTCATGTCAGTTATGAAATCATGCTCCAGCGAGTTATGTTCAGTATACACATTAATTAATATTCTTTCTCCCTCACTAAGTCTCATTTGAGGACGAATGTTCTCAAGGGGGAGATATTGTAAAACCCCATACTTTTTCTAATCTTGAAATTGTCCCAAGAATGTTAGAAGCTTTATTTGAAAGATGAATCCACTTTTGTACATATGGAATTTTTAAGATTTTCAGAACAGCCTTTCTTATGAAGATATTCTGATTGAGATCCTAGACTATCAGACTTGTAGATTGAGGAACAAAGAAGTCTCTCTAGTTAAAGTTCTTTGTTGAAATCAGTTCATCGATGGAGCTACTTGGGAAGAGGAAGAAGACATACATACAAAGTATGCTCACCTCTTCGCTGCCAACTTAGATTAAGATCAAGGTATTAGTTCTAATTAAGCTTACTGTATTTCATGTTTAGTATTTATCCCAAACTTGGTCCCAAGTATCATTGCATATCTAGGAATGCATTCATGCATCAGCTCATTTATATAACTATGCATCAGACATGCATTCTCTATATGTAAAATGTAGTTCATCATAACACCCAGTCATGCATTCATGAATCAGTTACACATGTATCAGATATGCATATTTAGAATGATATATTCATTTATCATTCATGTCAGTCATGAAATCATGTTACAGCCAATCATGTTCAGTATGTGGATCAGTTTAAATTCTTTACCCCTCACTCAGTCTCATTCGAGAACGAATGTTGTCAAAGGGTAGATATTGTAATACCCTATACTTTTTCCTAGCATGAAATTATCCTAAGAATGTTTGAAGCTTTCTTTGAATCATGAATCCACTTTTATACACGTGGTATATTTAAAATTTTTAGAATATCCTATCTTATGAAAATATTCCTGTTGAAATCTTAGACTATCAGACTCATAGATTGAGGAAGGAAGAAGTCCTTGTAGTTAAAGTTCTTTGGTAAAATCAGACCATCGATGGAGCTACTTGGGGAGGAGAAGTAGACATGCCTAACAAGTATCCTCACCTCTTTTCCGCCACATAAGATCAAGCTCAAGGTAACAGTTATCCTTAAGCTTACTTAGTTTTATATTCGGTGTTCAAGACAAACTCTGACTAAGTACCAATGCATATTCATTTATGCATTCATGTATCAGCTTAGTTAAATATTTATTCATTAGACATGCATTCACATTGTGAGAAGTTCATCAGAACACCCAGTCATACATTATTGAATCAGTTACACATGCATCATATATGCATATTTAGTATAATATATTCAGTTATTTGTCATGTTAGTCAGGAAATCATGTTCCAGCCAGTCGTGTTCAATATGTACATCAGTTTATATTATTTATCCCTCACTCTATCTTGTTCGAGGATAAATGTTGTCAAGGGGGAGACATTGTAATACCCCATACTTTTTGCTAGCTTGAAATTGTCCCAAAAGTGGTAGAAGATTTATTTGAACGGTGAATCCATATTTTTACATGTGGTATTTTTAAGATTTTGAGAACAGCTTATCTTATGAAGAGATTCCAATTGATATCTTAGACAATCAGACTCATAAATTATGGAATAAAGAAGTCTTTCTAGTTAAATTTCTTTGGTGAAATCAGTCCATCCATGGAGCTACTTGGGAAGCTGAAGCAGACATCCGTACCAAGTATTCTTACCTCCTATCCGCAAGCTCAAATCAATCTCAAGGTAATGTTTTTCCTAAAGCTTACTGTGTTTCATGTTCAGTGTTGATCACAAACTGGTACCACGTACCATTACATAGCCAGTATTTCATTCATGTATCAGCTCAGTTATATAACTAAGCATTAAAAATGCATTCTCTATGTATGAAATATAGTTCATCAAAACATGCAGTCATGAATTCATAAATTAGTTACACATGGATAAGATACTCATGTTTAGAATAATATATTAATTTATCATTCATTTCTGTCATGAAATCATGTTACAGCCAGTCATGTTCAATATGTAGATCAATTTATATTCTTTACCCCTCACTTAGTGTCATTAGAGGACGAATGTTCTCATAGGGTAGATATTGTAATACCTTGTACTTTTTTCTTTCATGAAATTGTCCCAAGAATACTAGAAACTTTCTTTGAAAGATGAATCCACCTTTATACATGTGGTTTTTAAAAAAAATTTAGAATAGACTATCCTATGAAGAGATTCCGGTCGAGATCCTAGACTATCAGACTTGTAGATTGAGGAACGAAGAAGTCCCTGTAATTAAAGTTCTTTGGTGAAATTAGTCCATCGATGGAGCTAGTTGGGGAGGATAAGTAGACATGCATACCAAGTATTCTCACCTCTTTTTCACCAACTAAGATCAAGCTCAAGATAACAGTTCTTCTTAAGCTTACTCAGTTTCCTATTCAGTGTTCATCACAAACTCGGACCAAGAATATTAAGTCATGTATTCATGTATCAACTCAGATATATAATTATGCATCAGATATGCATTCTCATTGTTAGAAATGTAGTCCATCAGAACACCCAGTGATACATTAACGAATCAGTTACACATGCATCAGATATACATATTTAGTATAACATATTCAGTTATCAGTCATGTTAGCCATGAAATTATATTCTAGGTAGTGATGTTCAGTAGGTACATCAGTTTATAATCTTTCTCCCTCACTCAGTCTTATTCGAGGAAGAATTTTATCAAGGGGGAGATATTGTAATAGCCCGTATTTTTTCCTAGCTGGAAATTGTCCCAAGAATATTAGAAGCATTATTTCAAATATGAATCCACGTTTGTACACGTGGTATTTTTAAGATTTTTATAATAGCCTATTTTATGAAGAGATTCCGATCGCGGTCCTAGATAATCAGACTCGTAGATTGAGGATTAAAGAAGTCCCTCGAGTTAAAGTTCTTTGGTTAAATCAGTCCATTGATTGAGATACTTGGGAAGCTGAAGTAGACATGCGTACCAAGTATCCTCATCTCTTCTCCACAAACTTAGATCAAGCTCAAGGTAACCGTTCTCCTTATTCTTACTCAGTTTAATGTTAAGTGTTCATCACAAATTTGGTACCAAGTACCATTGCATATCCAGTAATGCATTCATTTATTAGCTATTATATAATAATGCATCGGACATGAATTTTGTATGTGCGAAATGTAGTTCATCAGAACATCCAGTCTTACATTCATTAATCAGTAACACATGCATCAGATATGCATGTTTAGTATGATATATTTAGTTATCAG
The DNA here is from genome assembly GCF_002878395.1 of Capsicum annuum. Classification (NCBI taxonomy): domain Eukaryota; kingdom Viridiplantae; phylum Streptophyta; class Magnoliopsida; order Solanales; family Solanaceae; genus Capsicum; species Capsicum annuum. The sequence goes on along the minus strand of NC_061118.1, from coordinate 41,226,148 downwards.
TCATGTTAGTCATGAAATCATGTTCCAGCCAATCATGTTCAGTGTGTACATCAGTTTATACTCTTTCCCCTTCTCTAAGTGTTATTTGAGGATGAATGTTCTCAAGGGGGAGATATTATAATACTCTGTAATTTTTCCTAGTTTGAAATTGTCCCAAGAATGTTATAATATTTCTTTTGAAGATTAATCCACTTTTGTACACATGGTATTTTTAACATTTTAAGAACAACCTATCTTATTATAATACCCCGAGACTATAACCAATAGAGAAACCATGAATCAAGCTTATGAGAAATAAATTATAATGTTTTGGACTATTTTCTGATCAAGGATAGTGTGTATTAAGGCCTTAAAGATGTCCTAATGATTGGGTGAATCAAAACATTCCTTATCGATTGATTTCTTAGGAAGGATATTGGTATATTCAAATTCAAATCATAATATCTCTTGTTATACTAGGAATTTTTATTTCATGACCTATTAACAGATGGGTAATTGAATTATCTTCCAATGATACTAATTTTGCCAAAATCCGATACCAAAGGAAAGAGTTCTACCCATTATTCTCCACCATGTCAATCTGGATAAGGGCAACGATGTTGATAGCCTGTCACATTTCTGACGACATTTCTGATGATGTAGTCACATTTTTTATGACATTTCTGACGACATCGTCAGCCTTAGGTAGAACATCATAAAATTTGACCTTTTTGTGATGACATTTCGTGATGGCCTATCACGGGGTCTGACGGCCTGTCACGGATGTCGTTAGCTATTTTTTCTGCAATTTAGAGACATTTTATCAAGGTTATTTTTGTCTTTTCCCATCTTTTGGAGTCGTCTCTAAATATGAGAATCCCATCCAAACCCTAATTCTATCATTTTCTCTTCCAATTCTCTTGAGATAATATATCTAGGATTATATTAAGAACATAAATCATCCAAGAATCATCCATAAATCTTTAAAATTTCTTCAACAACCAAGTTCCTCATAGTGTGGGCTTCAAAATTTATTTATTTCAAGTGTGGATAAAGTCTCAAGCATTAAAGTTCATCCAATTTAAAAAAATTAAGGTATGTAAGGTTTTGAACAGGAACACTTCTTTCGTTTTTGTGCCCAAAAATTAATTTTTATTGTATTTCATGAATTTTGAAAAGTGGGTTTATATCCAAATTATTTTATCAAGGATTTATGAGATTTGAGCTAGACAAGATTGACACATACGACTACTTCATTGTCTTTTTTCTTAAATTAAGAACTTATGTCATGAGTTGTATATTGTTAGCATGAAATGATAATTTCTATGTGAATTATGATAAGTGTCATGATTTATATTTTTGCATGAGAGGTTTTTCTATTGAATATATATTGATATTGAGCTTGAGAGTCAAGAATGTGTTCTATCATGTTTTTTGGAAGATTTGATACTTGATATGATTTGATTAGCAAGTGTACTTGATGATAAGAAAGATTATTTTGAGATTTAGTTGGGTTAGGAATCCACAAGTTGATTATGATTTACAAGTGAGACATATATTTATATTTTGGTCTTCATGATAGACCCTTGAGTTGATTAAAGTGGATTTCCTAACGTGTTCTGATCTTATATTTGGGAGTAGTATTTACCATCGAGCGGGAAGTATGGGTTCAGCATATCCTACTTCCCTAGAAATACGTGCAAATATATGATTAAGATTAAGGGCCAAAGGCAAAGACAGAGATCACTAAAGTTAAGGTTCTACTCCGATGGCAAGGATAGAATAGCTCTCCCCAACGTGGGTAAGACGTTGGACTCCATGTTACCTCATACGGTTTATGTCAGTTATAAGAAATTCCAAAGTCCATAATAGTAAAAGTTTCATGAGTTACCAAGTTACTCTAAGTTATGAGTCAAAGAGTTTGAGTTGAGTCCAACGATTTGTGAGATTTATGAAGCATGCGTTATTATTGATGATTTATGGAAAATATGTTTCAGGTAACTCAAGCTAAGAGAGTCATATTCAGTACATTCCCAAGTACTGATGCTCATACTCTTTGGTTTTATGTATTTTATTGTGATGTAGCTTCAGGTGCTCAGTATTAGCAGCTACAGTGATCTTCGAGTACCTCCATCTACATTCGTATAGTTGGTGATTCCTCATGGTTCAAGGACCTATGTCCCTAATTTTTGTCTTGATAGTAGATGGTTGTTTATTTTTAGTTTAATAAAGGCTAGTTGGGGATCTATCCTAATGGCTCCTCTGTCTTATATAGTAAAGGCTTTGTTAGACTAGAGTACCAATATGTACAGTACTTCTATATTTTTATTATATAGGATAGTATTTCTTTGTAATCTAGTATGTTCATGACATGATTATTAATCCTTATTACAGCTTGGTTATTGTCATAGTGAGTTATGAAAGTGATGACAAGCTCAGAGGGTTAGCTTGAGGCCGCGTGTGGCCTTAAGCACCATGTGACATCTTGGGATGGGATATTGGGGCATTACTAGCTTAGTATCAGAGCCTAAGGTTTAAAGGAGTCCTAGGGAGTCTGACAAGTGCCGTTACATAGCGTCTTGATCTTCGATGAGTAGCATGCCATATCTATGAGCAAGAGGCTATGGGACATTTTAGGAAAAGTCATTTCATTCTTTCAGAAGTCTTTCGTGCCTACGACTGTTTATCTCTTCTATTAATTTGTACTCTCTTATGATAGAAAATGCCTCCTCGTAGAGCTAATATAAACAATGAATGACCTCATGTCGTTGATCCTTTAAATATGACGGTGACTCATGCCAAATTTTAGGCAGCTTTTTATGTTATAGCCCAGGAAGTTACCGTCAATACTCAGGATAATGTTTAGGCCGTTATTCCACCTCTATAAGAAGGTAATTATGCAGCAGCTGAAGTTCGGGATTTTATACGAATAAATCTGCTAGAGTCTTATGGGTCAAGGGTAGGTGAGGACCCATAGATGTATCTTGATGATTTGAAAAATATCACCCAAATTATGCATGTAATAGAGGAAGAAAGTGTGGAACTAGCTTCCTATCTCTTGAAAGATGTTGTGTATGATTGGGTGGAGTTGTGGACGATAAGTAGAGGGGAGTATGCTGCTCGCATGACTTGGCAGTTGTTCCAGGACATGTTCTTAGACTGATTCTTTCCCCCAGAGCTGAGGGAAGCAAAACTAAAAGGATTTATGAACTTGAGACAAGGTTCCATAACAGTTATGAAATATTGTCTTAAATTTAATCAGTTGTCTAAGTATGCTCTCGGTATGATGGATGATTCCAGGACCAGTATGAGTAAGTTTTTAATTGGCGTATCGAGTTATATTATGAAAGAGTGTAGGTCTGGTATGTTCAATAAGGACATGGCTCTTTCTAGATTAATGATATAGACCCAGCAGATTGAAGCAGACAAGGTGAAAAAGAGAGACATAGTGAGAGGGAATAAGAGAGTTAGATCAGAGCAGCAGAGGTATAGTAAGAGTAGATTTTTTGGAGTGATCCGACCTAAGTTTTAGAGTTATTCTTTTGTGCTAGCACCATCATCAGCTAGTACTCCCGCAGCCAGAGTTAGGCAGGAGTAGGGTAATAGACCTACTTTGTCTAGGTCGTAGGACAGTGTTAGTAATAGACCTAACTATCCTCCTTGTGCTAAGTTTGGTAGGACACATCCAAGAGAGTGTATAGCTAAGTAGAGAGATTTTTTTGGTTATGGTAAATTAGGCCACAAATTCAGGGATTACCCATATACTAGACAGGGGTGCCGTGATGTTCGTCCCCAGAGTCAGACTATTAGTGCTCTATCCCATAGGGTTTGTTCTATTCTTTCTCAGGGTGCCTCATCTAGTACTATTAGTGGTCATCTAGTACTATTAGTGGTGCCTCATCCAGGATTTATCAGATGTTGTTACTGGTATGCTCTGTGTATTTTATTTTGATGTGTATGTGTGGATGGACCCATGGTCAAGTCTTTCTTATGTGACTTCGTTAGTGGATGTGAGTTTTGAGATCAATGCTGAAAAGATTACTAAGCCTTTTCTAGTTTCTACTCCAGTAGGTGAATCTGTTGTTGCTAAGGAAGTATATAACAAGTGTCCTATCACTGTCCTTCATAGAGTTATGTTTACAGATTTTATTGAGCTAGACATGGTTAATTTTGACATTATTCTGGTTATGGATTGGCTTCACTCTTGTTATGCATCTGTAGACTTTCGTTGCCGTGTAGTCAAATTTCAATTTCCTAATGAGAAAGCCTTTGAGTGGTCCAAATATTTGGTATCTCCCAAGAGTCATTTGATAGCCTATCTTAAAGCTAGGAAATTAATATCCAAGGGTTGCATCTATCATTGGGTTTGAGTTAAAGATACTAAGTTCAAGACTCAGACCATTCAGTCGATCAACATTATTAATGAGTTTTTTGATGTTTTCCCAGTATATCTCCCAGGGGTACCTCCCGATAGAGAGATAGAATTTAGGATTGATCTTCTCCTTAACACGCAGCCTATTTCTATTCCTCCTTATCGTATGGCCTCTAAAGAACTTAAGGAGCTGAAATAGAAACTCAAATATCTTCTAGATTAGGGTTTTATAAGACCTAGCATATCTCCTTGGGGTTCACCTATTATGTTCTTGCAAAAGAAAGATGGTTCATTGTGGATGTGCAATGATTATCTTCATCTTAACAAAGTCACAATCAAGAATAAGTACCCTCTTCCTAGAATTGATGACCTATTTGATTAGCTGCAAGGTGTTAACTATTCCTCACAAACATACTTAAGATCCGGTTATCACAAGCTTAAAGTTAGGGAGTGTGATATTCCAAAGATAGATTTTCACACCCGATATGGTCATTTTGATTTCTTGGTCATGTCCTTCGGTCTAACAAATGCCCCAGTAGCCTTTATAGACCACATGTATCGAGTTTTCAGACTGTACCTAGATATGTTTGTCATTCTGTTCATAGGTGATATTCTTGTATACTCCTGAAGTGAGAACGACCATGTAGATCACGAATAGTCTTGCAAACCCTTAGAGATCATCAACTATTTTCCCAATTTAGCAAGTGCAAATTTTGGATAAGTTTTGTTGTTTTTCTGGGTCATATTATTTCTTCTAAAGGTATTCGAGTTGACCCTCAAAAGATAGAAGCTATGAAAAATTAGCCTAGGCCTATTTCCCCATCTGATATTAGGAGTTTCTTGGGTCTAGCTGGCTACTACCGTCATTTGGTTGAGGGTTTCTCTTCCATTGCATCTCCTTTGACTTAGTTGACCTAAAATAAAATAAAATTCTAGTGGTCTGACTATTGGGAGAAGAGTTTTTAGGAGTTGAAGATTTGACTCACTTCGGCCCTTGTGTTGACCCTTTAAAATAGTGTAGATGATTTTGCGGTGTACTGTGATGCTTAGGAGTTCGGTTGGGTTGCGTGTGGATATAGAAGGGTAAGGTTATAGCCTATGCCTGAAGACAGTTGAACTAGCATGAGATGAACTACCCTACCCATGACCTTGATATAGCAGCAGTGGTTTTTTCCTTGAAAATCTGGACACACTAATTTTACGGTGTTTATGTTGATGTCTTTGCGGATCACAAGAGGTTGCAGTACGTGTTTACTCAGGGAGAATTGAATCTTCATCAGACGAGATGGTTAGAATTGTTAAACAACTATGATATGAATATTTTTTATCACCCGAGCAAGGCCAATGTAGTGGCAGATGCTATTAGCAGGTTATCCATGGGTAGTGTAGCACAGGTCGAGGAAGATAGGAAGGAGTTAGTTTGTAAGGCTCATCATCTGGCTAGTTTGGGAGTTAGATTCCTTGATTCAGCTAGGGGTAATGTTTGGGTCCAGAGTAGTTCCGAGTCTTCTCTAATTTCAGAAGTAAAGAAGAAGCAAGATATGGATACTAGTTTGGTCAGACTGAAGGAGTAAGTTAAAGACCAAAAGATGAAGGTTTTCTCACAGTGGGGACATGGTGTATTGAGATTTTAGAATAGATTATGTGTGCCTGATGTTTAAGATTTAATGTAGAGAATTATGGCTGAAGCATATAAGCGCAATATTTTATTCATCCCGGTGCTACCAAGATGTACCACAATTTGCGAGAAATCTATTGGTGGAATGATATGAAAAAGGATATAGCAAAATTCATAGAGAAGTGTACAACTTACCAACAGGTTAAGATAGAACACCAAAGACCCAGTGGAATTATGCAATAATTAAGTATTCCTACTTGGAAGTTGGATGAGTAAATATGGATTTTGTAACTGGTTTACCTCCTTCTCAACGTCATCATGATTCAATTTGGGTCATTGTAGATAGGTTGACTAAGTTTGCGCATTTCTTGCCAGTGCATACATATTTCACCCATAAGGACTAAGCTAAGTTGTACATTCGAGAGTTAGTCAGGTTGCATAGAGTTCCTTTGTCTATTATCTCCGACAGGGGTACTCAATTTACTTCTTATTTATAGAGGGCTTTTTAGAATAGTATTGGTACCTAAGTTCATCTTAGCTCAACTTTTCATCCACAGATCGAGGGTCAGGCTGAGCAGACTATCCAGACCTTGTTGGACCTGTTGTGGGCATGTGTTCTTGATTTCAAAGGAAGTTGGGATGAACATTTTCCATTGATTGAATTTCCTTACAATAATAATTTACATGCTAGCATTTGAATGGCTCTGTTTAAGGCTTTAAATGGAAGGCGATATAGATCACCCATAGGTCAGTTTGATGTGGGTGAAGGCGCTGTGATTTGACCTGATGCTGTGTTTGAGGCTATGAAGAAAGTTAAGTTGAATTAGGAAAGGTGAAAGATAGCCTAGAGTTGTCAAAATTCATATGCAGATGTGAGGAAAAGAGCTCTTGAGTTTAAGGTTAACCATCTGGTGTACTTAAAGATTTCACCCATGAAGGAGTTAAAAACATTTGGTAAGAAAGGGAAGTTTAGTCGTCCATATATTGGCCCTTATATATTTTTGAATCGTGTTGGGAAAGTAGCTTATGAGATTGAATTGCCTGCCGAGTTGTCAGTTGTCTATCCTATCGTTCACGTTTCTATGCTCAAGAATCACACTGGTGATTTTGTTGTTGTTGGTCCGTTAGAAAGTTTTAATATTTAGGATAGCCTTTCGTATGATGAAGTTTTGGTTGAAATCCTAGATTATCAAGTTCGTATACTAAGAAATAAGGAAGTTCCCTTGGTCAGAGTTCTATGGCAAAATCAATCAGTCGAGGGTGCTACATGGGAAGCAGAAGCAGATATGTGAGTCAGATACCCTCATCTCTTCTCTGCGATTTCAAATCAAGACGAAGGTACTATTCTTCCCTAATCCAATTTTTTTCTAATCCAGTGTATTAAGATATACGGTTATTCTTTGTATAATTCATGCATTTTGTGAAGTACTCGAAAGTCTAGAATGAATAATCCCTTTTACTGACTAATTCCAACTATATGTCCTCATTTTATCTTGTTCTTGGCCTATCTAGCCACATTCAAGGACAAATGTTTCCAAGGGGGAGATATTGTAATACCCCGAGACTCTAACCAATAGTGCAATCATCAATGATGCTCGTGAGAAATAAATTATAATGTTTTTGGTTGTTTTCTTATCAAGTATGGTGTATATTAAGGCCTTAAATAAGTCCTAATGATTGGGTGAATCAAAACATTCCTTACCAATTGAATTTTTGGGAAGGATATTGGTATAGTCAACTTCAAAAGACCATATCTCTCATTATACTTAGAAATTTTGAGCTCATGACCCATCAAAAGATAGACAATTGAATTAGCTTTCCAACGATACCAATTTCGTCAAAATCTGATACCGGAGCAAAGAGTTATACCCATTTTACTCCAACATGTTAATCTGGAAAAGGGTGACGACGTTTCTGATGGCCTATCACGTTTCTGATGACATTTCTGACGACGTCGTCATGTTTCTAATGACAGTTTTGATGACTTCGTCAGCCTTAGGCATAACATCATAAAATTTGACCCTTTTATATGACACTTCGTGACGACCTATCACGGTTCTGACGGCCTGTCATGGATATCTTTAGCTATTTTTTTCATCAATTTTGATACGTTTTTGCAAGGGTATTTTAGTCTTTTAACATCATTTGGAGTCCTCTATAAATATGATAATCTCCTCCAAACCCTAATTCTATCATTTTCTCTTCCAATTCTCTTCAGATAATATATGTATGGTTATATCAAGAACATAAATCTTCGAAGAATTATCCATAAATCTTCAAAATTTCTTCAAGAACAAAGTTCCTCATAGTGTGGGCTTCAAGAATTATTTATTTCAAGTGCGGATAAAGTCTCAAGCTCTAAAGTTCATCCAATTTCAAAGATTAAGGTATGTGGGGTTTTGAACAACAACACTTCTTTCGTTCTTGTGCCAAAAGATTTAATTTCTATTTAATTTCATGAATTTTGCAAAGTGGGTATACACCGAAATTACTTTATCAAGGATTTATGAGATTTGAGCTATACAAGATTGACACATATGACTACTTCATTGTCTTATTTCTTAAATTAAGAATTTATGACATGATTTGTATATTGTTATCATGAAATGATATTTTCCAAGTGATTTACGATAAGTGTCATGATTTATGTTTTTCCATGAGAACTTTGTCTATTGAATATATATTGATATTGATCTTAAGAGTCATGAATGAGTTCTATGATGTTTTCTATAAGATTTTATACTTGACATGATTTGATAAGCAAGTGTAGTTGATGATGAGAAGTATTATTTTGAGATTTAGTTGATTTAGGAATCCACAAGTTGATTATGATTCACAGGTGAGACATATATTTATATTTTGGTCTTCAGGATAGACCCTTGAGTTGTTGGAGGTGGATTTCCTAATGCATTCTGCGCTTTAGTCTAGGAGTAGTATTTAGCACCGAGCGGGAAGTATGGTTTCAGCGCATCCTACATCCCCAGAACTACGTGCTACTGTAGGATTAGGATTAAGGGCCAAAGGCTGAGACAGTGATATCTAAAGTTAAGGTTCTACTCCGATGGAAAGGATAGAACAGCTCTCCATAATGTGGGCAAGATTTTGCACTCCATGTAAGATCACATGGTTTATGTCGGTTATAAGAAACTCCCAAGTCCATAATAGTCAAAGTTTCATGAGTTGTCGGGTCACTCTAAGTCATGAGTCAAAGAGTTTGAGATGAGTCTAAAGCTTTATGAGATTTATGAAGCATGTGTTATTATTCACGATTTATGGAAAATATGTTTCAGGTAACTCAAAAGAAGAGAGTTATTATTATCAGCATGCATGATTTTCATATACATTTATGGTATTATTTAAATGTTTCCCTCACCCCCACATACTCAGTAGTTTCCCAAGTACAGATTCCCCTACTCTTCTGTGTTCTATATTTTCTCGTGATGAATGTTCAGGTGCTCAGTATCAGCAGGGACAGTGATCTTTGAGTACCTCCATATACATTCGTACAGTTGGTGAGTCCTCATGGTTCGAGGAGCTATGTCCCCGATTATTCTCTTGAGAGTAGTTGGTTGTTTATTGCTAGTTCAGTACGGGTCGGTTGGGGATCTTTCCCAATGGCTCCTTAGTTTTATTTAGTAGAGGCTTTGTCAAACTAGAGTACCAGTATGTACAAAACTTTGGTATTTTGAATGTACAGGATAGTATTTCTTCATATTCCAGTATGTTCATGACATAATTATTCTTCATTATTACTACTTGATAATTGTCATAGTGAGTTATAGAAATGATGACAGTCTTAGAGGGTTTGCTTAAGGCCGCGTGTGGCCTTAACCATCGTGTGACTTCTTGGGATGGGATCTTGGGGCATTACACTTATGAAGAGATTCCGTTCAGATCCTAGATTTTCAGACTCGTAGATTGAGGAACAAAGAAGTCCCTTTTGTCAAAGATCTTTCGTGAAATCAGCCCGTCGAAGGAGCTACTTGGCAAGCAGAAGCAGACATACATACCAAGTATCCTCACCTTTTCATCGCCAACTCAGGCTAAGATTAAGGTAACATTACTCCTTAAGCTTATTCTGTTTCATGTTCAGTGTTCATCACAAATTCAGACCAAGTACCATTGCATATTCAGTCATGCATTCATGTATCAACTCAGGTATATAACTATGCATCAGACATGCATTCTCATTGTGAGTCACGTAGTTCATCAGAACACCCAGTCATACATTCATGAATCAGTAACACATATTTCAGATATATATGTTTAGTATGATATATTAAGTTATCAGTCATGTTAGTCATGAAATCATGTTCTAGCTAGTTATGTTCAGTATGTATATCTATTTTTAATCTTTCAGCCTCACTCAGTCTCATTCGAGGATGAATGTTCAAAAGGGAAAGATATTGTAATACCCCATACTTTTTCCAAGCATGAATTTGTGCCAAAAATGACAGAAGTTATCTTTGAAAGATCGATCAACTTTTCTACACATGGTCTTTTTAAGATTTTTAGAACAACATATCTTATGAAGAGATTTTGGTCGAGATCCTAGACTATCCGACTCATACATTGAGGAATAAGGAAGTCCCTCTCGTTAAATTTTGTTAGTGACATCATTCCATCGATGGAGCTCTTAGGAAGCAGAAGCAGACATGCGTACCAAATATCCTCACCTTATCTCCCCCAACTTAGATCAAGCTCAAGGTAACAGTTCTCTTTTATTATACTCAGTTTCATGTTCTATGTTCATCACAAATTCGGACTAAGTACCATTGCATAACAGTGATACATTCATGTATCGGCTCAGTTATATTATTATGCACCAGACATGTATTCTCATTGTGAGAAACATAGTTCATCAGAACACTCAGTCATACATTCATGAATTAGTTAAACATACATCAGATATGCATGTTTTGTATGATATATTCAATTATCAGTCATGTTAGTCATGAAATCATGTTCCAGCCAGTCATGTTCAGTATGTACACCAGTTTATATTCTTTCACCCTCTCTCGATGTCATTCGAGGACGGATGTTCTAAAGGGAGAGATATTGTAATACCCCGTACTTTTCATAGCTTGAAATTATTCCAAGAATGTTTGAAGCTTTCTTTGAAAGATGAATCCACTCTGGTAAGCGTGGTACTTTTGAGATTTTTAGATCAACCTCTCTTATAAATAGATTATAGTCGAGATACTAAACTATCCGACTCATAGATTGAGGAATAATGAAGTCCCTACAGTTAATGCTCTTTGGTAAAATCAGTCCATCGATGGAGCTACTTGGGAAGAAGAAGGAGATTTGCAAACCAAGTATCCTCAACTCTTCTCCGATAACTCAAACCAATCTCAAAGAAATAGTTCTCCTTAATATTACTCAGTTTCATACTCAGTGTTTATCATAAACTTACTACCAAGTACCATTGCGTATTCAGTCATGCAATCATGTATCAGCTCTGTAAAATAATTATGCATCAAACATGCATTCTTATTGTAAGAAATGAAGTTCATCAAAATACCCAGTCATGCATTTATTATTCAGTTACACATGAATCTGATATGCATGTTTAGTATGATATATTCATTTATCAGTCTTGTCAATCATAAAATCATGTTCTATCCAATCATGTTTAGTATGTACATCAGTTTATATTCTTTCCCCCTCACTCAATTTCATTCGAGCATGAATGATCTCAAGGGGGAGAGAGTTTAATACCCCGTAATTTTTCCTAGATTGAAATTTTCCGAAGAATGTTAGAAGGTTTCATTGAAAGATGAATCTACTTTTGTACATGTGCTATTTTACATATTTTCAGAATAGCCTCTCTTATGAAGAGATTCTGGTTGAGATCCTAGACTATCAGACTCGTAGATTGAGGAAAAATGAAGTCCCTCTAGTTAAGGTACTTTGGTGAAGTCAGTCCGTTTATGGAGTTACACGAGAAGAAAAAGAATAAATGCATATCAAGGATCCTCACCTCTTTTTGGCCAACTGAGATAAAGATCAAGGTAACAGTTCTATTAAGCTTACTCAGTTTTAGGTTAAGTGTTTATCACAAACTTGGTACCAAGTACCATTGCATATTCGATCATGGATTCATATATCAACTCTGTTATATAATTATGCATCAGACATATATTATCTATGTGAGAAATGCAGTTCATCAGAACACCTAATCATGCATTCATGCACCAGGTACACATGTATTTTTTATGCGTGTTTAGTATAATATATTCAAATATCAGTCATGTTAGTCATGAAATCATGTTACAGCCAGTCATGTTCAGTATGTATATCAGTTTATATTCTTTCCCCCTCACTAAGTCTCATTCAAGGACGAATATTCTCAAGGGGGAGATAATGTAATACACCGTACTTTTTCTTAGCTTGACATTGTCCTAAAAATGTTAGATACTTTATTTGAAAAATAAATCCACTTTTGTACATGTAGTATTTTTAATATTTTTAGAGAATCCTATCTTGTGAAGAGAATCCGATAGAGTTTCTAGACTATCAGACTAGTATTTGAGGGACAAAGAAGTCCCTCTAGTTAAAGTTCTTTCGTAAAATCAGTCCATTGATGGAGGTACTTGGGAAGGGGAAGCAGACATGCATACCAAGTACACTCACCTCTTCTCCCCCAGCACAGATCAAGCTTAAGGTAACATTTCTCCTTAAGCTCATTCTGTTTCATTATTAGTGTTCAACACAAACTCAGACCAAGTACCACAGCATATTCATTCCTACATTCATGTATCAACTCAGTTATATAATTATGCATCAGACATCCATTCTCATTGTGAGAAACGTAGTTCATTAGAAAACCCTGTCATACATTCATTAATTAGTTACACATACATCAAATATGCATGTTTAGTATGATATATTCAGTTATCAGTCATCTCAGTCATGAAATCGTATTCCAGCCAGTCATGTTCAGTATGTATATCAATTTATATTCTTTCCCCCTCACTTTGTCTCATTTAAGGATGAATTTTCTCAAGGGTAGACATTGTAATACCCCGTACTTTTTCCTAGCTTGAAATGTCCCAAGATTGTTAGAAGCTTTCTTTGAAAGGTGAATCCACTTTTGTACATGTAGTATTTTTAAGATTATCAGAATAGCCTATCTTATGAAGATATTCCTGTCGAGATCCTAGTCTATCCAAATCATAGATTGAGGAACAAAGAAGTCCCTCTAGTTATAATTCTTTAGTGAAATCAATCCGTCGATGGAGCTACTTGAGAAGCAGAAGCAGATATGCGTACAAAATATCCTCAACTCTTCTCCCTCAAATCAAATCGAGCTCAAGGTAATCATTTTCCTTAAGCTTACTTAGTTGCATGTTCCGTGTTTATCGCAAACTTGGTACCAAGAACTATTGCATATTCAGTCATGCATTCATGTATCAACTCAGTTATATAATTATACACTAGACATGCATTCTTATAGAGAGAAATATAGTTCATCAGAACTCCTAGTCATAGATTCATGAATCAGTTACACATATATCGGATATTCATGTTTTATATGATATATTCAGTTATATGTCATGTCAGTCATGAAATAATATTCCAGTCAGCCATGTTTAGTATGTACATCAGTTTATATTCTTTGTCCCTCTCAGTCATGCATTCGTGTATCAGCTCAGTTATATAATTATGCATCAGACATGCATTATCATTGTGGGAAACATAGTTCATTAGAACACCCAGTCATACACTCATAAATTAGTTACACATACATCAGATATGCATATTTAGTAAGATATATTCAGTTATTAGTAATGAAATCATGTTCCAGCAAGTTATGTTCCGTATGTACATCACTTTCTATTCTTTCAAACTCACTTAGTCTCATTCGAGGATAAATGTTCTCAATGGGATATGTTGTAATACTCCATACTTTTTCCTATCTTGAAATTGTCCAATGAATGTTAGAATATTTTTTTGATAGATAATCAGCTTTTCTGTAGATGTTATTTTTACGATTTTATGAACATCCTAGCTTATGTAGAAATTTGAATCGAGATCTGAGACTATTAGACTCATAGATTGTGGAACAAAAAGGTACCTCAAGTCAAAGTTCTTTAGTCAAATCAGTCCATCGATGGAGCTACCTGTGAAGCAGAAGCAAATACACGTACCAAATATCCTCACCTATTCTCTACCCACTCAGAATAAGCTCAACATAAAAGTTCTCATTAAGCTTGCTTAGTTTCATGTTCAGTGTTCATCACAAACTTTGACCAAGTACCACTGCATATTAAGTTATGCATTCATGTATCAGCTCAGTTATAAATTTAGGCATCAGACATGCATTCTTATTGTGAGAAACGTAGTTCTACAGAACATCCAGTCATACATTCATAAATTAGATATGAATGTTTAGTATGATATACTCAGTTATCAGTCATGTCAGTGATGAAATTATGTTCCAGCCACTCATGTTCAGTATATACATCAGTTTATATTCTCTCCAGCCTTAGTCAGTCTCATTCGAGGATGAATGTTCTCAAGACTGAGATATTGTAATACCCTATACTTTTTCCTAGCTTGAAATTGTCTCGAGAATGTTAGAAGCTATATTTTAAATATGAATGCACTTCTGTATACATGGTAATTTTATGATTTTCAGAAAATACTATCTTATAAAGACATTTCAGTCAAGATCTTCTACTATCAGGCTCGTAGATTTAGGAACAAAGAAGTCCCTGTAGTTAAAGTTCTTTAGTGAAATTATTCCATCGATGGAGCTACTTGGGAAGAAGAAGCAGACATGCGTACCAAATATCCTCACCTCTTCTCCTCAAACAAAGATCAAGCTCAAGGTAACAGTTCTCATTAAGCTTACTTAATTTCATGTACAGTGTTAATCATAAACTTGGACCAAGTACCATTGCATATTCGATCATGCATTCATGTATCAGCTCAGTTATATATTTATGCATCTGACATGTATTCTAATTGTGAGAAATATAGTTCATCAGAAAACCCAACCATATATTCATGAATCAGTTACACATACATCATATATACATATTTAGTATGATATATTCAGTTATCAGTCATGTTAATCATTAAATTATGTTCGAGGCAGTCATGTTCTGTATTTATATAAATATATTCTTTCCCTATCACTCAGTCTCAATCGAGGAGGTATTTTCTGAAGGGGGAGATGTTGTGTTAACCTGTACTTTTTCCTAGATTGAAATTGTCCCAAGAAAGTTAGAAACTTTTTTTAAAAGATGAATCCACTTTTGTAAAAGTGGTATTTTTAAGATTTTCAGAACAACCTATCTAATGAAGATATTCTGGCCGAGATCCTAGACTACCCTAATCGTATATTTAGGAACAAAGAAGTCCCTCTAATTAAAGTTCATTGGTGAAATCAGTCCATCGATAGAGCTACTTGGGAAGAAGAAGCAGACATGCATACCAAGTATCCTCACCTCTTCTCCCCCAATTCAGATCATGCTCAATGTAACAGTTCTCCTTAAGCTTACTCAGTTCCATATTAAATGTTCATCATAAACTCAGACCAAGTATCATTGCATATTCAGTCATGAATTCATGTGTCAGCTAAGTTATACATTTATGGATCAGACATGCATTCTCATTGTGAGAAGCATAGTTCATCAGAACACCCAGTCATACATTCATAATTTAGTTACACATACATCATATATGAATGTTTAGTATGATATATATAGTTATCAGTAATGTCAGTCATGAAATCATGTTCCAGCAAATAATGTTTAGTATGTACATCAGTTTATATTCTTTTGCCCTCATTCAGTCTTATTCGAGTTCGAATGTTCTTAAGAAAGAGATATTATAACACCCTGTACTTTTTCCTAGCTTGAAATTGTCCCAAGAATGTTTGAATCTTTCTTTAAAAGATGAATCCACTTTTGTATATATGGTATTTTTATGATTTTCAAAATATCCAGTCTTAAGAAGAGATTTTGGTAGATATCCTAGTCTATCAGACTCACAAAATGAAGAAGAAAGAAGTCCCTCTAGTTAATGTTCTTTGGTTAAATCGGTCCATCGATGTAGCTACTTGGGAAGAAGAAGCAGACATGCATACCAAGTATCCAAACCTCTAGTCCCCCTATTCAGATAAAGATCAAGGTAATAGTTCTACTTCAGCTCACTCAGTTTTATGCTAAGTGTTCATCACACACTCGGACCAAGTACCATTAAAATTCAGTCATGCATTCACGTATCAGCTTAGTTATAAAATTATGTATCTAATATGTATTCTCATTGTGCGAAACATAGTTCATCAGAACACCCAGTCATACATTCATAAATTAGTTACACATACATCATATATGAATGTTTAGTATGATATATATATTTATCAGTAATGTCAGTCATGTAATCATATTCAAGCCAATAATGTTTAGCATGTACATCAGTTTATATTCTTTTGCCCTCATTCAGTCTTATTTGAGTTCGAATGTTCTTAAGAGAGACATATTATAACACCCTATACTTTTTCCTAGCTTGAAATTGTCCGAAGAATGTTTGAAGCTTTCTTTAAAAGATGAATCCACTTTTGTACATGTGGTATTTTGCTGATTTTCAAAACATCCAATCTTAAGAAGAGATTTTGGTAGATATCTTGGGTTATCAAAATCACAGAATGAAGAAGAAAGAAGTCACTCTAGTTAACGTTCTTTGGTTAAATCGGTCCATCGATGTAGCTACTTGGGAAGAAGAAGCAGACATGCATACCAAGTATCCCAACCTCTTGTCCCCCAACTCAGATAAAGATCAAGGTAACAGTTATACTTAAGCTCACTCAGTTTCATGCTAAGTGTTCATCACAAACTCGGAGCAAGTACCATTAAAATTCAGTCATGCATTCATGTATCAGCTTAGTTATAAAATTATGTATTCTCATTGTGTGAAACGTAGTTCATCAGAACACCCAGCCATACATTCATGAATCAGTTACACATAGATCCGATATACATGTTTAGTATAATATATTCAGTTATCAGTCATGTCAGTCATGAAATTATATTCCAGCTAGTCATGTTTAGTATGTAAATCAATTTATATTCTTTCCCCTCACTCAGCCTCATTCGAGGATGAATGTTCTCAAGTGTTAGATATTGTAATACCCCATACTTTTTCTGAGCTTTTAATTGTCCCAAGAATATTAGAAGCTTTATTTGAAAGATGAATCTACTTTTGTGCACATGGTATTTTTAAGATTTTCAGACTAGCCTATCTTAAGAAGTGATTCTAGTGGAGATCCTAGAGTACCCGACTAGTAAATTTAGGAACAAAGAAGTCCTTGTAGTTAAAGTTTGTTGGTGAAATTAGTCCATCGATGGAGCTACTTGGGAAGCAGAAGCAAACATGCGTACCAAGTATCCTCACCTCTTCTCCCCCTACTAAGATCAAGCTTAAGTTAACAGTTCTCCTTAAGCTTAATCTGTTTCATGCTCAGTATTTATTACAAACTCGGACCAAGTACCATTGCATATTCAGTCATGTATTCATGTATCAGCTCAGTTATATAATTATGCAACAGACATGCATTATCATTGTGGGAAACGTAGTTAATAAAAAAACCCAGTCATATATTCATAAATCAGTTACACATATATCTGATATGCATGTTTAGTATGACATATTCAGTTATCAGTCATGAAATCATGTTCCACCCAGTCATGTTCAGTATATACATCACTTTATATTCTTTCACCCTCACTCAGTCTTATTCGAGGATGAATGTTCTCAAGGGAGAGATATTGTAATACAGCATAGTTTTTCCTAGCTTGCAATTGTCCAAAGAATGTTAGAAGCTCTCTTTGAAAGATGAATCCAATTTTGTGCACATGTTATTTTTATGATTTTTAGAACATCCTATCTTATGAAGAGATTTAAATCGAGATCCAAGACTATCAGACTCGTAGATTGAGGAACAAAAAGTACCTCTAGTTAAAGTTCTTTAGTAGAATCAGTCCATCGATAGAACTACTTTGGAAGAAGAAGCAAACATGCGTACCAAATATCCTCACCTCTTCTCCAACCACTTAGATCCAGCTTAGGGTAATAGTTCTCCTTAAGCTTACTCACTTTCATGATCAGTGTTCATCAAAAACTTGGACCAAGTACCATTGCATATTAAGTTATGCATTCATGTATCAGCTAAGTTATAAAATTATGCATCAAACATGCATTTTCATTGTGAGAAACATCGTTCTTATGAACATCCAATCATACATTGATAATTTTGATACACATATATCAAATATGAATGCTTAGTATTATATATTCAGTTATCAGTCATGTCAGAAATGAAATTATGTTCCAGCCAGTCATGTTCAGTATGTACATCATTTTATATTCTTTACCCCTTAGTCAATCTCATTCGAGGACGATTGTTCTCAAGAGAGAGATATTGTAATACCCCATTCTTTTTCCTAGCTTGAAATTGTTCCAAGAATGTTAGAAGCTATATTTGAAAAATGAATCATCTTCTGTACACATGGTATTTTTATTATTTTCAAAACAGCCTATCTTATGAAGAGATTCCAGTCAAGATCCTGGTCTATCAGGCTCGTAGATTTAGGAACAAAGAAGTCCCTCTGGTTAAAGTTCGTTAGTGAAATCAGTCCATTGATGGATCTACTTTGGAAGCAGAAACAGACATGCGTACCAAATATCCTCACCTTTTCTCCTCCAACACAGATCAAGCTCAAGGTAACAGTTCTTCTTAAGCTTACTCAATTTCATAACAGTGTTCATCATAAACTTGGACCAAGTACCATTGCATATTTGATCATGCATTCATGTATTAGCTCAGTTATATATTTATGCATCAGACATGTATTCTCATTGTGAGAAATATTGTTCATCAGAAAACCCAGCCATATATTCATGAATCAGTTACTCATACATCATATATACATATTTAGTATGATATATTCAGTTATCAGTCATGTCAGTCATTAAATTAGGTTCCAGCTAGTCATGTTCAATATTTATATCAATTAGTTACACTTACATCAAATATGCATGTTTACTATGATATATTCAGTTATCAGTCATGTCAGTCATGAAATCATGTTCAAGATAGTCATGTTCAGTATGTACATCAGTTTATATTCTTTCCCCCTCCCTCAGTCTCATTCAAGGATGAGTTTTCTCAAGAGGGAGATAATGTAATACCCCATGCTTTTTCCTATCTTAAAATTATCCTAAGAATGTTAGAAGCTTTCTTTGAAAGATGAATCCACTTTTGTACACGTGGTATTTTTATGATTTTCTATACATCCAATCTTATAAATAGATTTCGGTCAAGATCCTTGACTATGAGACTCGTAGATTGAGAAACCACGAAGTCCCTCTAGTCAAATTTGTTTAGTGAAATCTATTTGTTGTTGGAGTTACTTGGGAATCAAAAGGAGACATACATACTAAATATCCTTATCTCTTCTCCCGCAGCACAGATCAAGCTTAAGGTAACCGTTCTCCTTAAGCTTACTTAGTTTCATATTCAGTGTTTATCACAAACTCGGACCAAGTACCATTGCATACTAAGTCACGCATTCATGCATCTTCTCAGTTATATAATTATGTATCAGACATGCATTCTCATTGTGAGAAACGTAGTTCATGAGAACACCCAGTTATATATTTATGAATTAGTTACACAAACATCAGTTGTGCATGTTTAGTATGATATATTCAGTTATCAGTCATGTCTGTCATGAAATCATGTTCCAGCAAGTCATGTTCAGTAAGAATATAAATTTATATTCTTTCCCCTTACTCAGCCTCATTCGAGGATGGATGTTTTCAAGGGGGAGATATTGTAATACCCCATACTTTTTCCTAGCTTGAAGTTGTCTCAAGAATGTTAGAAGCTTTCTTTGAAAGATGAATACAATATTTTACACGTAGTAATTTTAAGATTTACAAAATAGCCTATCTGATGAAGAGATTTCGATCGAGATCATAGACTATCCGACTCGTAGATTGAGGAACAAAGAAGTTCCTTTAGTAAAAGTTGTTTGGTAAAATCAGCCCGTCGATGGATCTACTTGGGAAGCCGAAGTTGACATGCATACCAAGTATTCTCACCTCTTCTCTGCCAACTCCGATCAAAAAGAAGGTAACAGTTCTCCTTAAGCTTACTCAGTTTGATGTTCAGTGTTCATCAAAAACTTGGTACCAAGTACTATTGCATATTCAGTCATGCATTCATGTATCAACTCAGTTATATCATTATGCATCAGACTTGTATTCTCTATGTGAGAAATGTAGTTCATCTGAAAACCCAGTCATAAATTCATGAATCAGGTACACATGCAAAGGTTATCCATCTTTAGTATGATATATTCAGTAATCAGTCATATCAGTCATGAAATCATGTTCCATCCAGTCATGTTCAGTATGTACTTTTTTTTATATTATTTGTACACATGATATTTACACAATTTTTAGAACTTCCTATCTTATGAAGATATTTTGGTCGAGATCCTAGATTATAAGACTCGTATATTTAGGAACAAAGAAGTCCTTCTATTTGATATTCATTGGTGAAATTAGTAAATCCATCGAGATACTTGGGAAGCAGAAGCAGACATGCATACCAAGTATCCTCACCTCATCTCCCCCAACTCGGATCAAGCTAAACGTAATAGTTCTCCTTAAGCTTACTCAGTTTCATGACCAATATTCATCACAACTCGAACCAAGTACCATTGCATATTCAGTCAAGCATTCATATATCATCTCAGCTATATAATTATGTATTAGAGATGCATTATCATTGTGAGCAATCTAGTTCATCAGAACACCTAGTCATTTATTAAAAAATCAGTTACATATACATCAGATATACATGTGTAGTATTAATTCAGTCATGTCAGTGATGAAATCATGTTCCAGTTAGTCATTTTCAGTATTACATCAGTTTATATTCTTTCCCCCTCAGTCAGACTAATCCAATGATGAATGTTCTCAATGGGGAGATATTGTAATACCCCATACTTTTTCCTAGCTTGAAATTGTCCCAAGAATGTTAGAAGATTTCTTTGAAAGATGAATCCACTTTCTTAAAAATGGTATTTTTACAATTTTTAGAATAACCTATTTTCTGAAGAAATTTCGGTCAAGATCCTAGCTATCAGACTGGTAGATTGAGGAACAAAGAAGTCCCTCTAGTTAAAGTTCTTTACTGAAATGTGTTTGTCGATGGAGCTACTTGGGAAGCAGAAAAAGACATGCATACCAAATATCTTTACCTTTTCTCCCCCAGCTCTAATAAAGCTCAACGTAACAGTTCTCTTTAAGCTTACTCAGTTTTATCACCTACTCGGACCAAGTACAATTGCATATTTATTGATGCATTCATGTATCATCTTAGTTATATAATTATGCATCAGACATGTATTCTTATTGTGAGAAACATAGTTCATTATAACACACAGTCATACATTCATAAATCAGTTATGCATACATCAGATATGTGTGTTTAGTATGATATATTCAGTTATCAGTCATGTCAGTCATGAAATCATGTTCTAACCAGTCATGTTCATTATGTGCATTAGTTTATATTCTTTCCCTCTCACTCAGTCTCATTCAATGATGAATTTTCTCAAGAGGTAGATATTGTAATACACCATACTTTTTCCTAGCTTGAAATTGTTCGAAGAATGTTCGAAGCTTTCTTTTAAGAGTGAATCCACTTTTGTACACATGGTATTTTTATGATTTTCAATATAGCCAATCTTATGAAGAGATTTCAGTTGAGATCCTTGACTATCAGACTCGTAGATTAAGAAACAAAGAAGTCCCTCTAGTTAAAGTTCTTTAGTGAAATTAGTCCATCGATGGAGTTACTAGGGAATCAGAAGAAAACATATATACCAAATATTCTCACCACTTCTCCCCCAACTCGGATCAACTACTAGGTAACTGTTCTCCATTAGCTTTGTCAATTTTATTTTCAGTGTTCATCACAAACTCAAACCAAGTACGATTACATATTCAGTCATGAATTCATGTATCAGCTAAGTTACATAATTATACATCAGACATGTATTCTCATTGTGAGAAACATAGTTCATCAGAACACCCAACCATACATTCATAAATTAGTTACACCTACATCAGATTTGAATGTCTAGTATGATATATTGAGTTATCAGCCATGTGTGTCATGAAATCATGTTCAAGCAAGTCATGCTTAGTATGTATATAAATTTATATTCTTTCCCCTTAATCAGCTTCATTCGAGGACGAATGTTCTCATGGGGGAGATATTGTAATACCCCGTACTTTTTCCTAGCTTGAAATTGTCTCGAGAATGTTAGAAGCTTTCTTTTAAAAATGAATACATTATTGTACACGTAGTATTTTTAAGATTTGCAGAATGGCCTATCTGATGAAGAGATTTCGATCGAGATCCTAGACTATTTGACTCGTAGATTGAGGAACAAAGAAGTCCCTTTCGTTAAAGTTCTTTGGTGAAATCAGCCTGTCGATTGATCTACTTGGGAAACCAAAGCACACATGCAGACCAAGTATTCTCACCTCTTCCCCGCCAACTCAAATCAAGCTCAAGGTAACAGTTCTTCTTAAGCATTCTCAGTTTCATGTTCAGTGTTCATTACAAACTTGGTACTAAGTACTATTGCATATTCAGTCATGCACTCATGTATCAACTTAGTTAAATCATTATGCATCAAATATGTATTCTCTCTGTGAGAAATGTAGTTCATCAGAACACCCATTCATAAATTCATGAATCAGGTACACATGCATTAGTTAACCATCTTTAGTATGATATATTCAATTTTCAGTCATGTCAGTCATGAAATCATGTTACAGCCAGTCATGTCCAGTAGGTACATCAGTTTATATTCTTTCCCCCTCACTCACTCTTATTTGAGGATGAATATTCTCATGGGGGAGATATTGTAATACCCCATACTTTTTCCTAGTTTGCAAATGTTCCAGGAATATTAGAAGCTTTCTTTGAAAGATGAATCCACTTTTGTACGCATGGTATATTCACAATTTTCAGAACTTCCTATCTTATGAAGAGATTTCGATAGAGATCATTGATTATAAGACTCATACATTTAGGAACAAATAAGTCCTTCTATTTAATGTTCATTGGTGAAATTAGTCAATCGATGGAGTTACTTAGGAAGCAGAAGCAGATATGCACACCAAGTATCCTCACCTCATCTCCCCCAACTCAGATCAAGCTCAACGTAATAGTTCTCCTTAAGCTTACTCAGTTTCATGTCCAGTGTTCATCACAAATTGGAACCATGTACCATTGCATATTCAGTCAAGCAATCATATATCATCTCAGCTATATAATTATACATTAGACATGCATTATCTTTGTGAGCAACGTAGTTCATCAGAATACCAAGTTATATATTCAAAAATCAGTTACACAAACATCAGATATACATGTTTAGTATGAATTCAGTCATGTCAGTGATGAAATCATTTTCAAGCAAGTCATGTTCTATATGTACATCAGTTTATACTCTTTCCCCCTCACTCAGACTAATTCGCGGATGAATGTTCTCAATGGGGAGATATTCTAACACCACATACTTCTTCCTAGCTTGAAATTGTCTCAAGAATGTTAGAAGCTTTCTTTGAAAGATGAATACACTATTGTACACGTAGTATTTTTAAGATTTGTAGAATAGCCTATCTAATAAAGACATTTCGATCGAGATCCTAGACTATCCGACTCGTAGATTGAGGAACAAAGAAGTCCCTTTAGTTAAAGTTCTTTGGTGAAATCAGCCCGTCGATGGATCAACTTGGGAGGCCGAAGCAGACATGCATACCAAGTGTTCTCATCTCTTCTCCGCCCACTCAGATAAAGCTAAAGGTAATAGTTCTCCTTAAGCTTACTCAGTTTCATGTTCAGTGTTCGTCGCAAACTTGGTACCAAATACTACTTCATATTCCGTCATACATTCATGTATTATCTCAGTTATATCATTATGCATCCGACATTTAGTCTCTTTTTCAGAAATGTATTTCATCAGAACAACCATTCTTAAATGCATGAGTCAGGTAAACATGCATTAGTTATCCATCTTTAGTATTATATATTTAGTTTTCAATCATGAAATCATATTACAGCCAGTCATGTCCAGTATGTATATCAGTTTATATTCTTTTCCCCTTACTCGCTCTTATTTGAGGACGAATATTCTCAAGGGGGAGATATTGTAATACCTAATACTTTTTCCTACATTTCAATTATTCTAAGAATATTAGAAGCTTTCTTTAAAGATGAATTCACTTTTGAACACGTGGTATTTTTACAATTTTCAAAACTTCCTATCTTATGAAGAGATTTCAGTCGAGATTCTAAATTATAAGATTCATAGATTTAGGAATAAAGATGTCCCTCTATTTAATGTTCGTTGGTGAAATTAGTCAATGGATGGAGATACTTGGGAAGAAGAAGCAGACATGCATAACAAGTATCCTCACCTCATCTCCCCTAATTCAAATCATGCTCAATGTAATAGTTCTCCTTAAGATTACTCAGTTTCATGTTTAGTGTTCATCACAAACTCGGACCAAGTACCATTGCATATTCAGTCATGCATTCATGTATCATCTCATTTATATAATTATGCACTAGACATGCATTATCATTGTGAGCAACGTAGTTCATCAGAACACCCAGTCATACATTCTAAAATTAGTTACACATACATTAGATATATATGTTTAGTTTAAAATCAGTCATGTCAGTGATGAAATAATGCTCCAGCTAGTCATGTTAAGCATGTACATAAGTTTATACTCTTTCCCCCTAACTCAGACTAATTCGAGGACGAATGTTCTCAATCGGGAGATATTGTAATACCCCTTACTTTTTCCTAGATTGAAATTTCCCCAAGAATGTTAGGAGATTTATTTGAAAGATCAATCCACTTTTGTAAACATGGTATTTTTACAATTTTTAAAAGAGCCTATCTTATGAAGAGGTTTCGGTCGAGATCCTAGACTATCAGACTCATAGATTGAGGAATAAAGAAGTCCCTCTAGTTAAAGTTCTTAATTGTAATCAGTTTATCGATGGAGCTACTTTGGAAGCAGAAGCAGACATACGTACCAAATATCTTTAGCTTTTCTCCCTAACCTTAAGGTAAAAGTTCTCCTTAACCTTACTCAGTTTCGTGTTTAGTGTTCATCACAAAGTTGTTACCAAGTACCATTGCATGTTCAGTCATGCATTTTTTTATTAGTTCAGTTATATAATTATACATCAGACATGCATTCTATATGCAAGAAATGTAATTTATAAGAACACCCAGTCATACATTCAAGAAGTAATTACACATGCATCAGATATGCATGTTTAGTATGATATATTCATTTATCAGTCATGTCAGTCATGAAATCATGTTATAGTAAGTCATGTTCAGTATGTACATCAGTTATATTTTTTCCCCTTCACTAAGCCTCATTCGAGGATGCATGTTCTCAAGGGGGAGATATTGTAATACCCTGAACTTTTTCCTATCTTGAAATTGACCCAAGAATGTTAGAAGCTCTCTTTGAAAGATTAATCCACTTTTGTACACATGGTATTTTTAAGATTTTCTCAATAGACTATCTTATGAAGAGATTTCGGTCTAGATCCTACACTATCAAATTCATAGATTGAGAAACAAAGAAGTCCCTCTAGTTAAAGTTCTTTGGTCAATTTAGTCCATCGATGGAGCTACTTGGGAAGCAAATGTAGACATACATAATATGTAACATCACCTCTTCTCCTTCAACTCAGATCAAGCTTAATGTAACAATTCTCATTAATCTTACTCAGTTTCATGTTTAGCATTCATCATAAACTTAGTACCAAGTACCATTGCATATTCAGTCATGTGTTTTTGTACCAGCTCAGTTATATAATTATGAATCAGACATGCATTCTCTTTGTGAGGAATGTAGTTTATCAGAACACCAAGTCATGCATTCATGAATCAGATATGCATGTTTAGTATGATATATTCATTTATCATATATGTCAGTCATGAAATCATGCTCAGTATGTATATTAATTTATATTATTTCCTACTTACTCAGTCTCATTCGAAGATGAATGTTATCAAGGGAGAGATATTGTAATACCCTATACTTTTTCCTAGCTTGAAATTGTCACTAGAATGTTAGATGCATTGTTTTAAATATTAATCAACTTTTGTACACATCAAATTTTTATGATTTTCATAACAACCTATCTTGTGAAGAGATTTCAGTCGAGATCCTAGACTATCAGACTAGTAGATTGAGGAACAAAAAAACTCCTCTAGATAAAGGTCTTTGGTGAAATCAGTCCATCGATGGAGCTACTTGGGAAGCAGAAGAAAACATGCGTACCAAGTATCCTTACCTCTTCACCACTAACTCAGATCAAGCTCAAGGTAATACTTCTTCGTAAGCTTACTCAATTTTATATTTAGTGTTCATAATAAACTTGGTACCAAGTACCATTGCATATTCAGTCATTCATTCATGTATCAACTCAGTTATATAATTATGCATTAGAAATGCATTCTTATTGTAAGCAAGGTAGTTCATCAAAACACCAAGGCATGCATTCATCAATCAATCACACATAAATCAGAAATGCTTGTTTAGTAAGATATATTAAGTTATCAGTCATATCAGTCATGAAATCATGTTCTATCTAGTCATGCTAAGTATGAACAATAGGTTATATTCTTCCCCCTCACTCAGTCTCATTCGATGATAAATGTTCTCCAGGAGGAGATATTGTAACACCCTGTACCTTTTCCAAGCTTGAAATTGTCCCAAAAATATTAAAAGCATTATTTAAAAGATGAATCCACTTTTTTACACGTGGTATTGTTATGATTTTCAGAGCATCCTATCTTATAAAGAAATTCCAGTCGAGATCCTAGACTATCAGACTCGTAGATTGAGAAACAAAGAAGTCCCTCTAGTTAAAGTTCTTTGGTGAAATCATTTTGTCGATGAGGATACTTGGGATGTAGAAGTAGACATGCGTACAAAGAATCTTCACCTCTTCTCTGCCAACTCAGATCAATCTTAATGTAACAGTTCTCCTTAAGCTTACTCAGTTTCATGTTCATTGTTCATCACAAACTTGGTACCAAATATTCAGTCATGCAATCATGTATCATCTCATTCATATAATTGTGGATCAAACATGCATTCTCTATGTGAGAAATGTAGTTCATCAGAACACCCAATCATGCATTCATGAATCAGCTACACATACATCAGATATGCATGTTTAGTATTATATATTCAGTTATCATTCCTGTCAGTCATGAAATCATGTTCTAGCTAGTAATTTTTAGTATGTACATCAGTTTATATACTTTCCCCCTCACTCAGTCTTATTTGTGGATGAATGCTCTCGGTTATATTATAATACCTCATACTTTTTCATAGATTGAAATTGTCCCAAGAATGTTAGAAGCTTTCTTTGAAAGATAAATCTACTTTTGTAGACGTGGTGTTATTAAGATTTTTGGAATAACCTATCTTATGAAGAGGTTCAGGTTGAGATCCTAGACTATCAGACCCGTAGATTAAAGAACAAATAAGTCCCTATAGTTAAAGTTTATTGGTGAAATCGGTCCATTGATGGAGCTACTTGGGAAACAGAAGAGGACATGCCTACCAAGAATCTTCACCTCTTCTTTGCCAACTAAGATCAAGCTCAAGGTAATAGTTCTCCTTAAGCTTACTCAGTTTCATATTCAGTGTTCATCACAAACTTGGTATTAAGTACCATTGTGTATTCAGTCCTGCATTCATGTATCAGCTCAGTTATATAATTATGAATCAGACATGTATTCTTTATGTGAAAAATTTAGGTTAACTGAACACACAGTCATGCATTCATGAATGAGTTACACATGCATCAGATATGCAAAATGCTTATGATATATTAAGTTATCAGTCATGAAATCATGTTATAGCCAGTCATGCTCAGTATGTACATCATTTTATATTCTTTCCGCCTCACTCAGTCTCATTCGAGGATGAATATTCTCAAGGGGGAGATATTGTAATACCCCGTACTTTTTCCAAGCTTAAAATTGTGCCAAGAATGTTCGAAGCTTTCTTTGAAAGATTAATGTACTTTAGTACACGATGTATTTTTAATATTTTTAGAATAGCCTATCTTATCAAGAGATTCCCATCGAGATCCTACACTATCAGACTCATATATTGAGTGGCAAAGAAATCCCTCCAGCTAAAGTTCTTAGGTTAAATCAGTCCATCAATTGAGCTACTTGGGAACCAGAAGTAGACATGCATACCAAGTATTCTCACCTCTTCTCCTCCCAACTCAGATAAGGCTTAAGGGAACAGTTCACCTTTAGCTTACTTAGATTTATGTTCAGTGTTCATCACAAACTCAGACCAAGTACCAATGTATATTCTGTCACACAATTATATATCAGCTCAGTTATATAATTATACATCAGACATACATTTTCATTGAAATAAAAGTAGTTCATCAGAATAACCGATCATATATTAATACATAAGTTACACATAAATCAGCTATGAATGTTTAGTACGATATATTCAGTTATCAGTCATGTCAGTGTTAAAATCATGTTCTAGTTAGTCATTTTCTTTATGTACATCAGTTTGTATTCTTTTTCCCTCATATAGTCTCATTCAAGGGCGAATGTTCTCATGGGGGAGATATTGTAATAGCCTATACTTTTTCCTAACTCGAAATGGTCCCAAGATTGTCAGAAGGTTTCTTTGAAAGATTAATCCTCTTTTGTACACGTGGTATTTTATAGATTTTCAGAATAGCCTATCAATGAAGATATTTCGGTTGAGATCCTAAACTATCAGACTAGTAGATTGAGGATCAAAGAAGTCCCTTTATTTAAAGTTCTTTGGTGTAATTAGTTCGTCGATGGAGCTACTGTGGAAGCCGAAGCATATATGCGTTCCAAGTATCCTCACCTTTTCTCTCCCAAAATAGATCAAGGTTAAGGTAAAAGCTCTCCTTAAGCCTACTCAGTTTCATGTTTAGTCCTCATACCAAACTCAAACCAAGTAACATTGCATATTCAGTCATGTGTTCATGTATCAAAACAATTATATAATTATTCATCGGACATGCATTGTCGATGTAAGCAATGTAGTTCATGAGAACACCCAGTCATGTATTTATGAATCAGTTACAGATGCATCAGATATGCATGTTTAGTATGATATATTGAATTATCAGTTATGTCATTCATTTAATCATATTATAGTTGGTCATGTTCAGTGTTTACATCAATTTATATTATTTCCCCCTCACTAAGTTCTAGTCGGGGATGAATATTCTTAAAGGGGAGATATTGTATTACCCAGTATTTTTTCATAGCTTAAAATTATCCCAAGAATGGTAGAAGATTCCTTTGCAATATTAATATACTTTTGTACATGAGGTATTTTTAATATTTTCAGAACAACCTATCTTATGAAGAGATTCCAGTCGAGACCCTACACAATCAGACTCGTAGATTGAGGAACAAAATACATCCCTCTCGCTAAAGTTCTTTGGTGAAATCAGTCTATCAATGGAGATACTTGGGAAGTAGAAGCAGACATCCATACCAAGTATTGTCACCTCTTCTCCCCCAACTCAGATCAAGCTCAAAGTAATAGTTCTTCTTAACCTTGCTCAGTTTTATGTTCAGTGTCCATCAAAAACTCGGACCAAGTACCATTGCATATTCATTCAGGCATTCATGCATTCATGTATCATCTTAGTTATATAATTATACATCTGACAAGCATTCTCATTGTGAGAAATATAGTTCATCAGAACACCCAGTCATACTTTCATAAATCAATTACAAAAACATCAAATATGTATGTTTAGTATGATTTATTAAGTTCTCAGTCATGTCAGTCATAAATCATGTTCCAACCAATAATGTTCAGTATGCACATCATTTTAGATTCTTTTCCCCTCACTCAGTCTCATTCGAGGACGAATGTTCTCAAGGGGGATATATTCTAATATCCTGTACTTTCTCCTACCTTCAAATTATCCCAAAATTGTTAGAAGCTTTCTTTGAAATATGAATCCACTTTTGTACACGTGGTATTTTAAACATTTTTAGAACAGCCCATATTATGAAGACATTCTAGTAGAGATCCTAGACTATCACACTAAAAGATTTAGGAAAAAGTTGTCTCTCTAGTTAAAGTTCTTGAGTAAAATAATTTCATCGATAGATATACTTGGGAAGCAGAAGAAGATATACGTACCAAGTGTCCTCACCTCTTCTCCGCCAACTCAGATTAAGCTCAGGGTAACAGGTCTCCTTAAGCTTACTCTATTTCATGTTAAGTGTTCTTCACAAACTTGGTACCAAGTACCATTGCATATTCATTCATGCATTCACATATCGGCTCAATTATATAATTATGCATCAGACATGCATTCTCTATGTGAGAAATGTAGTTCATAAGAACACCCAGCCATGCATTCATGAATCAGTTACACATGAATCAGATATGCATATTTGGTATGATATATTTAGTTATTAGTCATGTCATTTAAGAAATCATGTTACATCCAGTCATGTTCAGTATGAAATTCATCAGAATACCCAGTCGTGCATTAATTAATTAGTTACACATGAAACAGATATACATGTTTAGTATGATATATTCAATTACCAGTCATGTCAGTCATGAAACCATGTTACAGCTTGTCAATTTCAGTATGTACATTGTTTATATACTTTCCCCTCACTCAGACTCATTCTAGGACAAAAGTTCTCAAGGGGGAGATATTCTAATATCCTGTACTTTTTCCTAGTTTTAATTTGTCCCAAGAATGTTAGAAGCTTTCTTTGAAAGATTAATCGACTTTTGTACACGTGGTACTTTACAAATTTGTAGAACAACCTATCTTATGAAGAGATTTCGGTCAAGTTCCTTGACTATCAGACTAGTAGATTGAGGAACAAAGAAGTCCCTCTAGCTAAAGTTCTTTTGTCCAATTAGTCCATCCATTGAGATACTTGGTAAGTAGAAGAAGTCATACGTACCAAGTATCCTCAACTCTTTTCTGCCAACTCAGATCAAGTTCAATGTTACAGTTCTCGTTGAGGTTACTCAGTTTTATGTTCAGTGTCCATCACAAACTTGGTACCAAGTACCATTGCATATTCAGTCATGAATTCATTTATTAGCTTAGTCAAATAATTATGCATCAGACATGCATTCTTATTGTGAGAAACTTAGTTCATCAGAACAACAAGTAATGCATACATGAATCAGTTAAAATTTCATTAGATATGCATGTTTACTATTATATATTCAGTTATCAGTAATGTCAGTCATGAAAATAGGTTACAGTGAGTCATGTTGGTATGTATATCAGTTTATATTGATTCCCCCTCACTTAGTCTCATTCGAGGATGAACATTCTCAAGTAGGAGATATTGTTATACCCCATACTTTTTCCTGTCTTAAAATTATCCATTGAATGTTAGAAGCTTTGTTTGAAAGATTAATCCACATTTGTACACGTGGTATTTTTAAGATTTTCAGAACAGCCTCTCTTATGAATAGATTCTAGTCCATACCCTAGACTCTCAGATTCATAGATTGATGAATAAAGAAGTCCCTATAGTTAAAGTTCTTTGGTGAAATCACTCTGTCGATGGAACTACTTGGGAAGTAGAAGCAGATATGCATACCACTTCTTTTTCCCCAGCATAGATCAAGATCAAGGTAACAGTTCTCCTTAAGCTTACACAGTTTCATATATAGTGTTTATCACAAATTAGAACCAAGTACTATTGCACATTCTATAAAGTATTCATAAATCAACTCATTAATATAATTATGCTTAAGACATGCATTCTCATTGTGAGAAATATAGTTCATCAGAATTCCCAGTCATACATTCATAAACCAATTACACATGTATCAAATATGCATGTTTAGTATGATATATTCAGCTATCAGTTATGTCAGTGATTAAATCATGTTTCAACCAGTCAGTTTCAGTGTTTACATAAGTTTATATTCTTTTCTTCTCACTCAGTCTTATTTAAGGATGAATGTTATCAAGGGGGAGATATTGTAATACCCCGTACTTTTTCCTGGTTTGAAATCATCCCAAGAATGTTAGAACCTTTATTTGAAATATGAATCAACTTTTGTACACGTGGTGTTTTAAAGATTATTAGAACAGCCTATCTTATAAAGAGATTCCAGTCATGATCCTAGACTATCAGACTCATTGATTAATGAAAACAGAAGTCCCTCTAGTTAAAGTTCTTTGGTGAAATCAGTCGGTCGATGGAGCTACTTGGGAAACATAAGCAGACATGCGTACCAAGTATCCTCACCTGTTCTCCGCAACGTAGATCAAGCTCAAGGTCACATTTCTCCTTAAGATTACTAAGTTATATGTTCAGTGTTCATCATGAACTTGATACTAAGTACTGTTGCATATTCAGTTATGCATACTTATATCAGCCTGGTTATATAATTATGCATTAGATATGGATTATCTATGTGAGAAATGAAATTCATCTGAACGGCCAGTCGTGCATTCATGAATTAGTTACACATGCATCAGATATGCATATTTAGTATGATATATTTAATTATCAGTCATGTCAGTCATTAAATTAGGTTACAGGTATTCATGTTCAGTATGTACATCAGTTTATATACTTTCCCCTCACTCAGTCTCATTCTAGGACAAAATTTCTCAAGGGGGAGATATTTTAATACCCAGTACTTTTTCCTACTTTTAAATAAGAATGTTAGAAACTTTCTTTGAAAGATTAATCCACTTTTGTACACGTGGTACTTTACAAAGTTTCAGAACAACCTATCTTATGAAGAGATTCCGGTTAAGTTTCTAAACTATCAGACTAGTAGATTAAAGAACAAAGAAGTCGCTTAAGCTAATATTCTTTTGTCGAATCATTCCATCCATGGAGATACTTGGGAAGCAAAAGAATTCATGCGTACCATGTATCCTCACCTCTTTTCTGCCAACTCAAATCAAGTTCAAGGTTACAGTTCTCCTTAAGCATACTCAGCTTTATGTTCAGTGTTCATCACAAGCATGGTACCAAGTCCATTGAATATTCATTCATGATTTCATGTATCAGCTCAGTTAAATAATTATTCATCAGGCATGCATTCTTGTTGTGAGAAATGTAGTTCATCAGAACACCAAGTAATTGGAACATGAATCAGTTACAATTTCATCAGATATGCATGTTTACTATGATATATTTAGTTATCAGTAATGTTAATTATTAAAATAGGTTACAGCAAGTCATGTCAGTATGTATATAAGTTTATATTGTTTCCCCCTCACTTAGTCTCATTCGAGGATGAAGGTTCTCAAGTAGGAGATATTCTTATACCCCATACTTTTTCCTAGCTTTAAATTGTCCCTAGAATGTTAGAAGCTTTGTTTGATAGATTAATCCACTTTTGTACTCGTGGTATTTTTAAGATTTTTAGAACAACCTCTCTTATGAAGAGATTCTGGTCGATATCCTAGACTATCAGACTCGTGGATTAAGGAATAAAGAAGTCCGTCTAGTTAAAATACTTTGGCAAAATCAGTCTGTCGATGGAGCTACTTGGAAAGTAGAAGCAGTTATGCGTACCACTTCTTTTCCCCCAACATAGATCAATATCAAGGTAACAGTTCTCCTTAAGCTTACTCAGTTTTATGTTTAGTGTTTATCGTAAACTCGGACCAAGTACCATTGCATATTTTATCATGTATTCATATATCAACTCATTAATATAATTATGTATCAGACATGCATTCTCATTGTGAGAAATATAGTTCATCAGAACACCCAGTCATACATTCATAAATCAATTACACATGCATCAGATATGCATATTTAGTATGATATATTTAGCTATCAATCATGTCAGTGATTAAATCATGTTCCAAATAGTCAGGTTCATTGTTTAAATAAGTTTATTTTCTTTCCTCCTCACTTAGTCTTATTTAAGGATGAATGTTTTCAAAGCGGAAGATATTGTACTACCCCGTACTTTTTCCTAGTTTAAAATCATCCCAAGAATGTTAGAAGCTTTATTTGAAAGATGAATCCACTTATGTACATGTGGTAATTTCATGATTATAAGAATAGCCTATCTTATGAAGAGATTCCAATCGTGATCCTAGACTATTACACTCATAGATTGATGAACAAAGAAGTCCCGCTAGTTAAAGTTCTTTGGTGAAATCAGTCCGTTGATGGGGCTACTTGGGAATCATAAACAGACATGCGAACCAAGTATCCTCACCTCTTCTCCACCAAATTAGATCAAGCTCAAGGTTATAGTTCTCCTTAAGCTTTCTCAGTTTAATGTTCAGTCTTCCTTACAAACTTGGTACCATGTACCATTCCAGATTCAGTCATGCATTCATGTATCAGCTCAGTTATATAATTATGCATCAGACATGCATTCTCTATGAGAGAAATGTAGTTCATCAGATCACCCAGTCATGCCTTAATGAATCAGTTACACATGAAACAGATATGCATGTTTAGTATGATTATTAAGTTATCAGTCATGTCAGTCATGAAATTATGTTACAACCACTCTTGTTTAGTATGTACTTTAGTTTATATTCTTTCCCCCTTACTCAGTCTCATGTAAGGGAAAATGTTCACAATGGGGAGATATTCTAATACCCAGTACTTTTTCCTATCTTGAAATTGTCCCAAGAATGTTAGAAGCTTTCTTTGAAAGATTAATCCACTTTTGTATAGATGGTATTTTACAAATTTTTAGAATAACCTATCTTATGAAGAGATTCTGGTCGAGATCCTAGACTATCACACTCGTAGATTGAGGGAAAAAAAAGTCCCTCTAGCTAAAGTCCTTTGGTTAAATCAGTGTGTTGATGGGGCTAATTGGGAAGTAGAAATAGACATACGTACCAAGTATCGTCACCTCTTCTCCGCCAACTCAGATCATGTTCAAGGTTACAGTTCTCTTTAAGCTTACTCAGTTTTATGTTAGTATTCATCACAAACTTGGTACCAAGTACCATAACATATTCAGTCATGAGTTCATGTATCAGCTCAGTAAAATAATTATGCATCAGGCATGCATTCTTATTGTGAGAAATGTAGTTCATCAGAACACCAAGTCATGCATTCTTGAATCAATTACAAATTCATCAGATATGCATGTTTACTATGATATATTCAGTTATCAGTAATGTCAGTCATGAAAATAGGTTTGAGTGATTCATGTGTGTATGTACATCAATTTATATTATTTCCCCCTGACTTATTCATATTCGAGGATGAATGTTCTCAAGTTGGAGATATTTTAATACCCCGTACTTTTTCTTAGCTTGAAATTGTCCCTAGAATGTTAGAAGCTTTGTTTGAAAGATTTATCCACTTTTTTACTCGTAGTATTTTTAAGATTTGTAGAACAACCTCTCGTATGAAGAGAATACGAGTGAGATCCTAGGCTGTCAGACTCGTAGATTGAGGAATAAAGAAGTCCCACTAGTTAAAGTTCTTTGGTGAAATCAGTCAATTGATGGATCTACTGTGGAAGAAGAAGCAAACATACTTACCAAGTATCTTCCCCTCTTTTCCCCCAACTTCAATCAAGCTCAAGGTAATAGTTCTCTAGAATCTTACACAGTTTCATGTTACGTGTGCTTCACAAACTCAGACCAAGTACCCTTGCATAAATAGTGATGCATTCTTCTATCAACTCAGTAATATAATTATGCATTAGAAATGCATTCTCATTGTGGGAAATGTAGTTCATCATAACACCCAGTCATACATTCATAAATCAATTCCATATGCATCAGATATGCATGTTTAGTATGATATATTTAGTTATTAGTAATGTCAGTCATGAAATCCTGTTTCAGCCAGTCAGGTTCAATATTTACATCAGTTTATATTCTTTCCCCCTCACTTAATCTCATTCAAGGATGAATGTTCTCAAGGGGGGAGATATTGTAATACCCCGCACATTTTTCCTAGCTTAAAATTATCCCAAGAATGTTAGAATCTTTATTTGAAAGATGAATCCACTTTTGTAAATATGATATTTTAAAGATTTAACTTTTGGTCACATGGGAAAATTAATAAGCTTTCCATCAACACCAATTTCATCAAATCTAACATCAAAATAGAAAGTTATGTCCGGAATACAGAAGGCAGTAAAACCACCCAGGTGTGATTGTGAGGCCGACGGACCATTGGACTAGAACTGGACCATCGCCCACAACTGTTGTAGCATGGTAGTGTGACAATATTATTACCTTGATCAACATCCCACATCGATGCATCGTCGTACTAGCGAAGAACCATCGCTCAGGCCATCGCAAGGGAAATAGTAATGCCCTATTTTTCTTTGAAGCAACGGTTAGGACCGACGAACCATCAACCCCCATTTATGAAATCATTTATGTGTGGTATTATGAAATCCCCATTTATGTACAAGTTATGTATGTCATATGTTTGATGAAATGCTTCAATAAATGAATTATGGATTGTGATGTTAGTCATGTATTCAAGAAAGTCATTCTTTGTCAGTTTCTTTCCATCGAGTCCTGGGGGCACTTGTACCTGACTATTTATCCGTATGCCTAGCGTAAGTGTCATGTTTTTACTATATCCTCAGTTAAGCCAGTCTTGGAAATAAGGAAATCTTAGTAATTCAGTAACCTCAGTAATATCAAGAATTCAGTCAACTGTCAGATATCAGTAGTATTCCGTCAGTTAACGAAAATCAATAAACTCAGTCAATATTCAGATCAGTTAATCATGTCCAGTGTCTATTTAGGTGGGAGTAGAAATTAGCATTGAGTGAACCCACGAATGGGATCTAACCTACTAGTAAAGGGTGTGAGTCTTAGAAGCAATCCTTGCATTCCAGAACTATGTACCTAGCGTAGGTTGAGACATCATACCTTCTAGTTAAGGGTAAATGAGGTGGCTTAACCTGCTAGTTGAGGGTTGGTTACCACCGTTCTTATTAGAGTAACCTACTAGTTGAGGGTCACACACAAATTGTTCTTACAAATGGTGCGGTATTGACACCCTTCCAATCAGGGTATCGATTGTACACCAATTCAGCTATAATGCATCAGTTGGGGAATGTCTATTAGATTACTATTTCCCATAGTTTCCTGTTACAGAATTTAGGACTGTCAGATACAGTCAATTAAGATATAGTACAAAACTTAACTAGTTCCATCAGATTCAGTACTGTTAGATACAATCACTCATTTTATCAGTTATCAAAATATAGTCCATAGTCATGTTAGTTACCTGTAAATTCATGTTATCATTAATTCAGATATAGTTACTATGTATGCATGCATGTATTATCACATTCATATTAGTCAGTAAGCCAGTATTGTTAATACATAAAGAACCCCATGCATTCAGCCTACCTCACAGGCATACCAGTACATTCAAAGTACTAAGGCATTTGTGATATGGTGTCTTATACCATAGTTTCAGAGACACGAGCTCCAGAGTATAAGTTGATTCCTGTCTTAGCAGTAAGATCTGGAAGTGATTCCTCATATTTCAAGGAAATGATCATTACTTTATTATCTCATTAATTAATTTATTAATTGGAGATAGTTTGGGACATGTCCCATCAGCTCCTTATTCAGACAGTTTAGTCAGTTAGAGGCTTTTTAGACTATCATGTTAAGACAAATATTTTAGTTGTTCTGGGTATTTCATACCCCATCCAGAAGTTATATCATTAAGAGTTATGTTATAGTTTTGTTATGTTATACCTGAGTGTCCTTATTAGACTTATACCTATAGAAAGATGGAGGGTTCATCTGGGTGAAGTCCCGAACCCTAGCTGCTTTAGGAGTGGCTACTGGATTTGTCGAAATGACTGGTGGCTGTTCATTCTGTACAACTATGGATTGAGCAAGTATGGTAAATACGGCTCTAAACTTTGCATAGGAAACATGTTCAACCAAAGGATCTTCGGACTGAGGAGCTAGCTGGTTTCTTCTCTATGGGGCCATAGTCTGGAATAAGAGAAGAATGGATTAGACTGAGAGTTTAACTTGTGATTATGCTCACTAGCATGACATGAATAATGAAGAAAGGGGACTACTAGATGCGACTTTCAGACCTTCTAGGACTCTATTGAACCTTAGGCTTTGATTCCAAGTTTGTAATACCCCGATTCCCTAACCCGAAATGCTACATGGTGCTCATGACTCCGAGGGACCATAAGATAACCCATGACGGATATATCTACCTGTATACTACAAATCATGATATAAAAATGCGGAATACATAGAACTATAAGGCCATAAGGTTCAACTGAATACAATCATATGGGTGAAAATACCCAAAACAACTTAATCTGAACGTAAATATGAAAGCCTCTAAACTATCTTAATAAGGAGTTAAAGGAACATGTTTCCAACTAACTCCATAAAACAGAACTAAAGAAAAAAATAAATGTATCAAATCATATTGTCCTCTAATTAATGAGGACTCACTATGTCTCTATGACTAGAATGCTACTGCTACTACTGGGCTGCAGCTCGTGTCTCGGAACCTATGGTGTAATATTAAAAGAAAAAACCATAGCACAAATGCATCAGTACAACTGAAGTATTGAGTATATGAGGAAAGTAGGCTGAACATAAAGGGTTTTATGCATGAACAAAACTTACTGGCTAATTTAAACATACGAGTGCAAACACAGATATATAGAAACTGGGATCGTAAATACGTGATAGCATGACCTGTAAGCTAATACATGGTTTACTAATAACTGTCATGACTGATACTGAAACTGATAACATGGACGACTGTATCTGATATAATTATATATACTGAAATCTAAAGAATGCCCTGAGTTCTTTTACTGAGACTGATACTGAAACTGTGGGAAGTAGTGTTTAACTGACATGCCCTATATATGTCGTTATGGATAAGCTAGGGTCCAATCTCTGCCCAGACTGGAGGGGTTTCAATACCGTGCCACGGGTAAGGACAGCCTATGAGTGACCCTTATCTGGCGGGTACTTAATGAGAATGGTGAGAACACTAAAGTGACCGGTTAAGCTACCTTATCAACCCTAATCTGATGGGTTAAGATGTCTCAACCTACACTAGCGACGTAGTTATTTAACACAAGGATGACTACAAAGAATCACACCCTGAACTGGCGGGTGAGTTCCCATCTATGGGTTTACTCGGTGCTTACCTCTACTCACATCTGGTGGGACTGGACATGAATAACTAACTGTGCATGACTTAATCTTACTGAATTCCATTGGCTGGCAAAATATTAACGATATCTGACAACTGACTAAGATCATGAGGTTTTCCCGAGTCACATGACTGACTGAAGTCTATGGAATCATAGCTTGAGTTTGGATATTGCGAAACATGACATGGATCAAGGCACATAGCTATAGTTTTCGGGTACAAGTACCTCCAGGACTCGATGTAAGGAAACTGACACACATGACTGACTTGATCATAAAAGTAGAGTCCATAGTTTATCATATCATAAGTAGGGATCTCATGCTAAGCTTGGTTATAAATAATGTATTGCATGGAAAGGATTTCATATCACATCAAAGTACTTGAACAATCTTAATATCATGTTCATTGCACAATCATATTGGCAACACATACTAGTAGCATGGAAGTTCATGTGGATTGCATGGTAATCATACATCTTGTTCATAAGTAGGATTTGCAAGTAAACATAGTATAATTACATAAGAATAGTTCATGAGTATTCCAACAACATTTACAAGGCACATTATCAACATAAAAGTCATTGGAACATAAGGTCATATCATGAATCCTTCACTTATTCATAATTTAGCTATATTCCATGATTTATAGTTTATTAGGCATTTTATAAAACACCTTATATGCACATCTTAAGAATAGGTGCAATCATCAAATTATACATCATGAACAACCAAATTTACATGTTTCCAACTCATACGATATCATGAAATCATAAAAACATATAAAGATTCCATCTTGGGAATCACCCAATATCAACAACATGATCATATACCCAAAAATATAGAAATCATACTTTATAATGAAAAAGAGGATTTTTGAGCGTTATGGATGAAACGGATCCATAAATCAACTCATGCATACCTTAGAAGGAAGATTCTTGATGATTGATAGAGGAATTTCCTCGAAATCGGATCTTCAATCTTAGTTACACAACCCTACTTATTTTTATCTTTTAGTACTCTTGGATGATGAGATTTGTGATGATAATAGGGTTGTAATATGATTAGAAGCTATGTATTTAATAGGGTTAAGTTAAAAGACTTAATTACCCTTAAAATAACTCAAAACGGAGTGTTTTTGACACCTGGAATTGACTTAGGCAGCGCCCAAGTGATTTCCTAAGCTAGGTTTTGACTTAGGCAGTGCCCAAGTGATTTCCTAAGCTAGGTTAGGTGGCTCCTAAGAAATCGCCTATGCTTGGGTTGGGCGGCACCTAACCAATCGCCTATGCTTACTGTCTCTCACAAAAATGGGCATAACTTTTTGCTCGAGTATTAGATTAAGGAGAAATTGGTATCTTTGGAAAGCTAATTCGAATATCTAAAATATTTTGGGTCTAAATCAGCCAAAATACCAAATTAACATCGAGTTATACTCATTCAAAGATGACCATTCAAAAATCTAAGACTAAAACTTGATGGATTCAAAAACTCTTAGCTTGTATTACCTTAAGTGACTCATATGAACATGCTTAATGCATCATAAGCTATACTATCACTAGGATATTCATTGTAAATTATGTACTCAAGTATGAATCACAAGATAGGAGATTTCGTACGTAGGAATACTTATTCACTTCCTAGCTTAGAAACATGCGGGGTATTACAGTCAATCACTCAAGTTCTGAAACACCGAGTCTTGAGTCGGTTCTAGTCCAAAATAATTTTCCAAATCTATTTCCTAAAGAACTTCTTGGAGTTCCTACCAAAAAGGGAATTGTCTTTGAAATAGATCTCTTTCCAGATACCTAGTCTATTTCAATCCCAGCTTATAGAATGGTTCCAACTAAGCATAAAGAATTTAAGGAATGATTGAAAGACTTATTAGATAAGGCTTTCATTAGGCCTATTGTCTCTCCATGGGGTGCTCCAGTTTTTTTCATATGTAAGAATGATAGTTCTCTCAGAATATACATCAACTACTGTTACTTGAACAAAGTTCAAATTAAGAATAAGTATCCTCTCCCCAGAATTAATTACTTGTTCGACCTACTTTAAGGTGCAAGCTATTTCTCTAAGAAAGACCTTAGATATAGCTATCATAAACTTAGAGTAAGAAAAGGTGACATTTCAAAAAGAACCATAAAATATCGGTATGGTCACTTAAAATTTGTAGACGTCTTTTGGACTAATGAATTTTCCTGCATCTATTATGGAATTGATGAAAAAGGTGTTTAAAAACTCATCTGAAGTATTTGGTGTAGTTTTCATAGATGACATTCTCATCTATTCCAATAGTGAGGGTGATTATGCAGACCATTTGAGGATTGTTTTGCAGAACCTCAAAGACAATAAGCTATTCACTAAGTCCAACAAGTGTTAAATATTTGTTTAGATTAATGGATTTCCTCAGTCACATTATTTCTGGTGATGGTATTTTAGTATATCCTTAAAAGACCAAAGTAGTAAGAAACTGATCTAGACCTATCTCTCATTAAACATCAAGAGTTTCCTGGGTTTAGTCGCTTACTATAGATGATTTGTTAAGGAATATTCTTCTATTGACTCTTCCATGTACAAAATGACTTAGAAGAAAGTCAAGTTTCAGTGGTCAAATTGTTATGAGAAGGGTTTTTAGGAGTTAAAGATTCGACTCACTTTCGCCCTAATATTGACTCTACCTGAGGGTTCAGATAGATTTGTAGTTTATTGTGATGATTCTATAGTCAGTCTTGGTTGTGTATTCATGTAGAGATATATGGCCATAACCTATGCCTCTAGAGAGCTTAAACAATGTAAAAAATATATCCAACTCAAGATCTCAAGTTGGCAATAGTTGTTTTTGACTTAAAGATTTGGAGGCATTACCTTTACGGGATTCATGTTAAAGTGTTCACGGATCGTAAAAAATTATTGTATATGTTCACCCAAAAAGATCAAATTCATTTTTAGAGAAGGTGGCTAGAATTTTGGAAAGATTATGATTTGAGTGTATTATATCACCTGGTTAAAGCAAATGTTGTGGCCGATTCCCTTAGCAGGTTGTTTATGGGAGGTGTTCCCCATGTTGATGATGATAAGAAAAAGTTAGTTCATGAGGTTCATCAACTTTCTAGATTGGGTGTTCAGTTGGTTTGTCCTATCGAAGGTAGTATATGGGTTCAGAATAGTTCAGAGTCTTCTTTGTTTTCTGTGGTAATGGAAAAGCAAGATAAAGATCCTAATTTTGCTATGTTGAAGAAGACAGTTCGGGAGCAGAAAGTTGATGTTTTCTCCCAAGTGGGTGATGGTGTGTTTCATTATCAGGGCATGTTATTTGTTCTAAATATGGATCATCTGAGGCATAAAATGTTAGTATAAGTATATACTTTATGATATTCTA
Source organism: Capsicum annuum (assembly GCF_002878395.1). Lineage (NCBI taxonomy): Eukaryota > Viridiplantae > Streptophyta > Magnoliopsida > Solanales > Solanaceae > Capsicum > Capsicum annuum. The sequence continues at coordinate 41,183,487 of NC_061118.1, read as the reverse complement.
TTATCTAGAAGCCACTAATATGTACCATAATTTATGAGAAGTTTATTGGTAGAATAATATGTAAAAGGATATTGCAAAATTCATGTCTAAGTGCCCAAATTATCAGTAGGTCAAGTATGAGCACCAGATACCAAGTGGTATAGTTAGGAGTTTAGAATTCCCACTTGGAAGTGAGGTGGTGAACATGGATTTTTTATGGGTTACCTTGTATGAATCATTGTTCATTATGGATAGAATAACCACGTTAGCCCATTCTTGTCAGTTCATACTTCATATTCAACCGATGATTATAGCAGACTCTACCTCAGGGAGTTGGCAAAGTTACATGGGGTTCCTTTGACCATTATTTTAGATAGAGGTACTCAGTTTCTCTTATTTATGGAAGGCTTTCCAAAAGTGTCTTGGTAGCCTAGTTCACATTAGTAAAACTTTTCACCCACAGATAAATGGTCATACAGAGAAGACTATTTAGACCTTAGAGGATATGTTGTGAGCTTATGTTATTGACTTCAAGGGTAGTTGGGACGATCACTTACCTTTGATTAATTTTACCTTTGATTATAGATATAATTCAAGTATCCAGCTAGCTCTGCTTGAGGCTCTCTACCATAGGAGGTATAGGTCTCCTATTAGTTTGTTTAAAGTTGGTGTGGTAGCTTTATTAAGGCTAGATTAAGTACATGGAGCAATGGAGAAACTCTGATTGATTCATTAAAGTCTAAAGTCAACCCAAAGTCCTCAGAAATCCTATGTAGATGTGAGGAAAAGAGAACTTGAATTTGATATTAGAGACTTAATGTATCTAGTTATTTCACCCACAAAAGGGGTGAAGAGTTTTGGAAAGAGGTAAATCTTAGTCCCTTCTATGTCGACCCATAAATGATTTTGAGCTATTTTGGAAGGGTAGCTTACTAGTTACCATTGCCTGCAGAGTTAAGCTTATTGCATCCAGTGTTTCATGTCTCTTTACAAAATAATTACATTGGTGATGCAGCTTCATTAGTTCCTTTGGAAAGTGTGATTAGCGAAAATATCCTATCCTATGAAGAAGTCCCCATTAAGATCCTTGATCGTCAGGTTTGTAGGTTAAGGAATAAAGAAGTTGCCTTAGTTAAGGTTCTATGGAGAAATTAGTCCGTCAAGAGAGCTACTTGGGAAGCAGGAGCTGATATGCGAACCAAGTACCATTATCTCTTCTCTACGAATTCAGATTCAGCTTGAAGTAATGGTTTATTAGATTTATTCTCTCCTTATCTATCCCAGCTATCTATTCTTCCTTATGTCGGAGAGTGCATTTATGAAATTCAGTTAGTTCATACATTATGTTTTCAAATTCGAATATTTAGTAATGATTTAGCTCATAAATGTTCAATGCATGATCTCAGTCTTTCTTGTACTCCAGCTTAGCTAGTTTCATTTGTGAATGAATAATCCCAAGGAAGATATAATGTAATATCCCAAGGTTTCGTATCTTTAACCTTCTAATATATAGGCCACAAAGTTACCTTTCCAACGCATCAAGTCTCATCTCAATCTGATGTCATTGGGAAGAGTTGTCAAAGGTTTCCCCTAATAAACAGGTACACTATCATAGCTACAACCTAAGAAATGAGTCATTACCACTCTTGATGAGTCTTCATGATTTAGCCATAGTCACACCAGTGAAGGCTCTGAGTTTATGCCCAATGACCAAGACACTACACTATCATTTATAATCAGATATTGCCACTTGTTGGGTGGGACTCGAAGTCACAACAGTGTTAAGCCAAAAATCAAGCCTTTGACTACGACTTACTTAACGACTCATTGAAAGTCCTAACGAGTCATGAGGTGGAAAGTCTTAGTCATACCTGAATGTATCAATAATCCTAAGATCCTAGGTTATAACTTAGACCAGGACACATAGCAAGTCATAATTAGTTCTGAGGTGAGTCGTAACAACTGGGAATGTATTTTTTCTGTATGATTTTTCTAGTGGCTTTTATTTCCTTTCCTAGTTCCTTAGAAGCAAAAACAATATTGTTTTGTCTTTCTGAGGGGTGAAATAAAATACCCAAACCCCCAAATTCATGACATAATTATCAATTTCACTCAACTAAATCAAAAGAGGCAGTTTCATTCTCGTTTAAGAGCATGTTAGGGTTTTCAAAGAGAAAGACCGATCCTAAGAATTTCATCCAAGCTTTTACTTCAGGTATTAGGCATATTCATCATTGGATTCCTTCGACCCATTGAGTTCCACGAATTTCCTATTCTTTCAAGTATAAACTATTTTCACCTAATAGGTAAAATATTCTATAGATTATGATTTTTATAATGATAGAAGTATACATTACCCCCTGAACTTGTTAAGTTTTATTTATGGTACACCAGAACTTTTACTAGTCCTATATACCCCCTCCCCCCGAACTTGTTCTTTTAGTACGTCGATGGCCCCTTTTTGCTAAAAGTCCACTGTGTGTAACACATGCGCGGACACCTGAAGAAAAAATAGTTGTGGTTGTCCACATGGATAAATACCATTTACTTCCCTTATATTTATCCTATTTTAAAAAATAAACCTCTTCTACCCTTAATAATTCAATTTCTCTCAAAAAAATTATATTTTTCAGTTTTCCTCTACTCCAAAAAAGTGAATGGTTGAATTTTCGTCGATCAATTAAGCTATTATTTAAAAATTTATATTTTTTGGTGTGTGTTAAAAATATGAAATTATTTTTTTTGGTTAGTGTGTCAAAGTAGTTTTTGATTAAGATTTTAAAGAGACCCACATGCACAAATACATTACTTTGTATAAAAACGGAGTAAGAAATTGCAATTTAAGTTAGGGATGTACAAAAATCACATCGATAAAAATGTTATTGATTTATCTTTATAGTGTTAACGATTTTTTAATTATTTTATAAAAAAATTATTGGGTTATTGATTTAATTTTGATTTTTTTAATTCGGTTATTAGATAAACTGATAACCTAATAAGTTTATGGTATATCATTATTTTACATTTTATATATATAGAGAGAGAGAGAGAAGTCGAATTTTGGTTGAAACTAAGATTCGGTTTCTTGTAATGTTAGTTAGTACTTTTTTTATTTTATGAATATTTTTTATCGGTTATATAAAAAATCAAATGGGTAGAGACTAAAAATCGATAATCAATATAACTACATTCTCTTTATTAGAAGTATGTGTGTTAGTTTCTTTAGTATTTATATTGTTGTTATCTTTTAAAATTTCTGCTTTGATATTTAGTACATTTCTTTAGTTACAATAACTCTTATGATATATATAATAAAGATTACAAAATTGAAGGAGTTTCACAAAAATGAAAACTGGAGTTTTAGATTGAATTAGTAAACGGATGAATTTTTTTTTTTAGATTAATAAACAAAATTTTTACAACATCAATAAATGGATGAATTTTTTTAGGTAGGATGTAATGGATGAAGAGGGATAGTAAATGGTGAGAGGGATAATTGAATTTTTTGAAAGAATTAAATAAAAATATTTTTTTCATTTTTGAACCATTTAAAAGGCTAATTTGGCTGAAAAATCACTCCATCATGCGCGTGATATGTGCGAAACCCAAATATTTCACCACATTGGGAAAACATGCCAAGCGACAACTACAAGAACAAGTTCAGGGGGGGTGTACTTAGGAATAGTAAAAGTTCAGGTATACCATGAATAAAATTTCACAACTTCAGGCGTACAATGATAGTTGTGTTTCCATATGTTTGATAATGTAAATGCTCACTTTATGATTTATTATTGAAATACGGGTTGTTAATCATGACTTTCCCATACCATGAATTGTTCAATAAGTGCCAAAAATATTTTGCAATAGATAATGTCGGCGGGTTATGAACATCTGATACTGAGATAGTCATACATGATAAATGTGTCAAATTTCAAGTCATCCAGATCATGTGTATATTATTATATTCTTTTTATTGTCATTTTGAGCATTAATCCGCCTGAGTCATGGAAAACCTTCATCAGTATCAATGTTAGTTTATTTGGGAGTAGAACATAAAACCAAGTAGACCTAGAAATGAAGACTTACTTGTCAATTTAGGGTGAGAGCTTTTGTAGCAATCCCTAAGTTTAAGAACTATGTAGCCAGCATAGGTTACGAGAGATATTCCTACAAGTCTATCGTTGATACTCTTTTTAGGGGGAACCTGCCAGATTATGGTTACTCCCTAGTCCTTCGGGACATTAGTATAGTTGATCCACACACCCAGTGTCAGTGCCCGTGGCAAGGTATAGACTTCTTCCCAGCTAAGGTAATAGGTTGGACCCCGATTAGTTCATATTAGGGCATGTTAGTTACATGTTAACCCCCACAGTCTCAGTTCAGTATTCAAACGAATTCAGTATAGGTTTTCATTACCAAGAGTTAAGTTTGACAATGATTTAGTTATTCAGTAACTCAGTTTTACAAATTATTTCATCAAATTCTTCCATGGTCTGTATTTGTTTTACATATTCATGCATTCATTCTCATTACCCATAAGTATTTCAATTCGTCCCTATCTCACGTACCAATACATTCAAAGTACTGACCGCATATGCTCTTTTGCGCAATATAGATTTCACAAATTAGGTGTGGACACGCAGTTCCCCAACTATACATAGATAGTTTGTGAGCCACTTAGAAACAGTTGTAGTGAGTCCTCATCCTTCAAGGACAAGGTATTCATAGTTATTTTCATTATTTGGTTTATTTCAGTATAACTTTTTTTAGTTTTTATAAGATGTTCAGACACGTTGAATATTATATTTTATCATTGTTTTGATCAGTTTAGATTTTCCATATAATGTTTTATGATTATCTTGATCAGCACTCATAACAGATAAAAGATAATGGTTTAGCTTTGGGTAACTTATCGCCTTAAGCATTGTGTAACAACTAAGGGTTAGCCTTAGGTCATAACTATGGTCCACGTGCGCTCAATTGGTCTCATAGGTTAACTGAGCAAATTGGATAATAAGGAATACAAATATACATTCTACAAGCACGTCAATTGTAATCAGAAAATATTTCACATTGGCATCCCACACCAGTTGTACTAACAGATGGATAATATCCATATATAACACAACAAAACACCAGAAAGGAATAAAAGTATACATGTATACCACATATAAGCAATGAAAAAAAGAGCAACATATACGAGAGCATCAAGTACCTACTAGGAAAGATAGAACAATGGATAACATGTCAAACAGAATATACAATCACATAACAAGCATAATAAAGTAAATAAACTAAGAATGATGGTGATGATGATGTAATGCGCGAGGTTGTTGCAAAACCACTAAGACTGTCACACAACTTTTGAGTCTATCGTATATGCTCTATATACATCTATGGAGCTAATGCTTTAAGACGTAGGATCCATAGGGGGTCCATCAACCAATATAAAACTCATTATCCATGATTAATATCCGGCACATCACTCAAAGAAGGTCTATAAAATCCTATGTTTCCTTTGTTTATAGAATTTTACAGTATTTCCATTATTTTTAGTATTTCCAACAATTCCAGTGTTTTCAATTTTTCCAGTACTTCCAGTGTTTACAAGGCACAAACATGACATGAAACAAAAATCAAGTACAACATACAACAACAAAAATTAACTACCCAGCATAGTTTGAAATATGTTAAGCCAAAACCTGCCAAAAAGGAGAAAAATTGATTTGCAATATGTTAATCACAAATCCTTACTACTCCCAAACGGACCTAGAATCAACTAAAACAAGGCAATAAAGATCTACGTATCTAAATGATGCCAACAATACCCATATTACCTATTTATAAGTTGGGGTCAAAACGGACCCCTTAAATGGATTTTCAAAACAGAAGGGCAAAATCATATCTATTTTTCAAAAACATGTTCCCCATATTTTTAACAGTCTACAACTGAAAACACAAGGAAAAAAAGTTTAAAATAATGTTCAAATCAAAGAATAAATATATTTAAACTTTACCAGTAAATATCCCAAAAATCCATTTTAAAACCAAGAATTGAAATTTTTTTGAAGATTAAATTAAGGCAAAACTAATATTTATGAGGTTAGAAACTCATCCAAGAGTAAAAGGTTGGAAATTGGGGTTTAAATTGACGAAATACAATTTTTAGGCCATATGGGACAAAATCCTCAAATCTCATTCTTTATTCAAAGTTTAAAATAATAAATAGATGATAAAGATTGATAAAAATAATAGAAATAGATGTTATGGAGCTTACCAAAGCTTTGAAGTGGACAAAGTTGATCAAAGTCATGAAGCCCTAAACTCAAAGTCTAAAAATTTATGAAAAATGGCAAACACCAGGAATTTATATACCCAGGCATCGTGATTGGGAACCAGGTGTCGTGACTGCAGTACCAAGCTGACAAGTGTATCGCAATAGTGGACTAAGTGTTACGATCACAACATATGTCTGTAGGCCCCAATCACCATCGTGATTGTGGTTGTACTAACTTGGGGCTTGGTCCATTCCAAGTCTCCACGGGCCCCTCGAGATTTATCTAAATCCTATGAATGCAAACGACCTATGCTACCATATCAAATTTGACACTTCAGACTCAATGGTGATATCCAATTTTTGACAAAATATTATTTTCACAAAGTTGATCCATGAAAACCAAAATCACAGCTTTCTAAGCTGAGAGTGCAAAATGAGATTTCAAACCCATAAAACCACACCAACTATATTATTGGAAAAATAGATATTCCAAATATACTGGCGCAGTATATTCTACTATATATAGCACAGATCACAAGATATTTAATGAAGTCAACTATAGAGATCTCAGAGCCACCAAAAACCACAATATCACATAAATGGCACCAAAATACAAAGAAAACCATGCTGATCATCCCCACACCGCATAAATATAACATACTAAACCAACCCAAACCAGATCCTTGTTATAATGGGCATCTCAAGCATAAAAAGGATCAGAGAACACCCTGATACCCTAGCCAACTAACAAAGAATGTATCCTATGTCAGACGAATTTCAAACATATAAAAAGATAGTGTGTTTAACAACATACAAACTTTGGGATAGGTCCATAACCATGACCTACCCAAGCAAGTCTTACCACTCAATGGCCAACCAATTAACCATAACTTAATAAAAATAATATCTAAGTCCGTACCCATTACATAAAAAATTAAACAATAATAACTCAAATATAGTTATACGGGATCATCCCCAATACTAATACCAAATACAAGGCTGACACAACTGCCGACACTACCCTTACCAATCCAAAGTAGTATAACAAAACCTCTATGCGTGATTAAAACAACAACCGGTCAGGATATTCCTTTGAACATAGCAAATACCGATGTTTAAGTCTACCCCAATAAAGATATTAGAAAACCAAAAATTCATATGGATCCTTCAAAATTATGAAAGGTCACCACTTCAAGTCAAAACAAGCTGATCCCGAGTCCAATCACTAAGTAGGAGGTCTAGTAGGACTAATACCTGTATCGCGTGGGGATACAACATCAATGATGGATAGTGGTTGCAGAACTAGCATATAACTTAAGGATAAGGATAAGATAAATTCAACTATTTAAATTAAGTTAACCATTACATATAACAAATGCAATAAATATATACATATATATCATGCCGGGATATGGAACAATGTTTAACATGAACCTTTGAAATCTTATCATAGGTTGCGTAGCTTAGATAACATATTAGTTAAAACCGCTGTCTATATGCATTCTAGTTCTTATCCCTTGTTGGGCCTCATAATGTTGGGTGTATTTATGCATTGTAGTAACATTATCCTAGATTCTTTAGCCTTATTTTGAGCATAATTCAATTGTTTTATGTGTTAATGATGATATAACTAAGCATGTCAGTGTTTTAGTATGTGATTTTAATATGTAAAAGTCTTTTCAATCTATTTTGTACTTAATTCAGTCACATAGAGTTCAAACAAGAAAACTAGTGTTACTTGATTGACCTTGGTGTCGTTCTAGTTAGTCTCGGAGGATTCTAGTGTGTTAAATGAGTTATTTATGGTGTAAATGTGTAATTATGTGGAGAAAAACTTTTTATAAGGTTCAAACTTCAATTGAAATGAGCCATGAGTCAACGATAAGTTAAAGCATAAAGTGGTCGAAACTAGTGCTTCGTTTGAGTTTCTAGTTCTCTATTGTTGAGATTGTGTTGTATTAAATTCTAATGTGTGGTGTTTTATCATGTAGGATGATTTAGGAGTTGATGTAGATGATATTTTGATGTTGAAAAAGTTGGAATTGAAGGTTAAAATAATTCCACAAGGTAAGGATGGACGATAACACTTAGATAATATTATGGAAGAAAATTCTAGTGTGTGCATGCGATATGCCCGCGAAGCCTCCTTTTGAGCGGTGCACTACATCCTGCGTCACCTTTTACTATGCTCCCACAAAGCATTATTTACAGAGGTAGAATACTGCCAACATCACCCCCATACTCCTGTGCTCCCATGGACGCAACGCCCCTCTTCCTACATGGCCTAGGCTTAGTTTTTACTATAAATACACGATCCCACACATTTTGTAAAACATCTATGGACATCTTGGATCATTACGAGGGGATTCTAAACACTTTATTTAGGGGTTTTATCCTTGAACTTTATCTTTTTAATAAATTTGATTATGTATTCAATTATTTGGATCATGATTATGTCGATTAGTGGATAAATGCCCCCTTTTTGGTGTTAAACCCAATAACTTGACTGCTATCATTTTGAATTGAGTTCGTTGATTTTCTTATCATCTTTAGTTGTTTGTTTATCCTTTTTTTAAAATATTTTAAGGAATTATGGCCCTTAAAATATATTCATTGTTGACCATGTAATCTCTGGAGAGGGATTTGCAAGATAGAATATGGGGATAAACAAAGAAAGGTTCTTATTCCTTTTTGAAATAAGAAATTAGAATTAGCTTCTAGGGTAGGGATATACCTAGAACTCTTACTTTGTTAACATGTAGGATATTATCCTTAAGAACATAATTGTATTATTATGTCCCCGCTCAATAATGTAGTTGTAATGTCCAAGTTAGGTAGACTATTAGGGGCCAGGAAACCATGATCATGTGATAAACCCTACGAATCAACAAAAAAGATAAGCCAGTTAACTAATGAAGTTCCATTTCATAGTATGATTGTTTGAAGTTCTCTAACCCTGGGTTTTACTATATTGTTTAGCTCATTTCTTTTGTTTTATGCATTGATTACTTTACATTTAGTTTTACAAATATCCAAATTCTTTTTGGTTACTTTGCATCAAGTTAATCTTAATATGTGACCTAGAATTTTATAGTTGTTGGAACGAGTCTCTGCGGAATCGATACTTGGCTTTCCTTAAGGACACTATAATATTTGGTAGACCACATATACTTCCATATACGCTTTGGTGATGTCACCCTATGTGTTGTAGCTGCACAAACAGAAGAATAATCTTACACATATGTATGTGGGAATCAATCCTCCAACTTATATACTAAGGTTACTTGGTCACCTGATCATGTAGTATAGTAAGATATAGGGTACTCAAACCTCCCACATAATATAGTGATGAAGATTTGAACCTCCCGGACATATTAAGCAAGAGGACTTGAACGTTAGGCCTTTTTAACCATTCAGACCTCCCAGTCGTATTAAGCAAGTGACTCAAACATCAAGCCATTTTGATACCCACGCTAGCAAATGCAATTTCTAGTGTTGATCCCTAATTATGTACACCTTCACAACTCGGCTACACAAACCTCTTTAAAGCCTAACTCAAACCATCATTTCACATACACAAATATTTAGCCTATTACTTACCAAAGGCACTTTGTTTGTATCGTCATACCTATACTACTTAAAAGTATACCACAGGCCATTACCATTATTATTCAACCATTCATTCAATTGACTTTGGGACTCATACTTATCATCTAATAAAGACACTTGTTTAATTTAAAGTTGAAGGACTCGAAACTACTGTCTAACAAAGACATAAACCAAGTTAATATTTACAGACTCAAACCCATTTAAAAATATAAACCACCAAGGTTACCATTTAGATAATTACATGGACAACAAAGCCTTTAAATAACCATTTATAAATAATTCATATTCATTAGTCCAATGCCTTAGTTCAAAACATCATTAACATGTGACTACTTTATTCTTTTAGGCATTTTCAACAACACGTTGAGGGAACACTATTATCAAGGCCAAAATCAAAGTAAAAATCATCAACATTAGGGTAACTGATATGCCCAAAGTATATCTCTCTTACGAGAGAGTAACCGGTCGTTGTCAAATATAGAACCCAACTAGGTTGGGTGTTGAATCCCATATGGAATTATGTGTTCCTAAAGTATTGTGATTTTTATTAGACACTTGATCAAAGGTTCCTGAATAAGAGGGGTTTTGATATATTAATTGTGTTCGAAGTAATTGTAACATAGTTCTTCCAACTAATGATTCTTTCTACTAGTAATAATTCAATGATATTAAACAAACTAGAGTAATGGCTAACAAGATGTTCAATTAATTGTAGTTGTGAATCCCTTTTGAGTTCCACTCAATAACTTCAATTGCAAGAACAGTTGAATTCTAGTGCTTACCCTTTTCTTTCTCAACCTTAATTGATAGTTTATCCTTTAACTTTCTCAACTTAAAGATTATATTTATTATTCAACAATTTTTCTCATGTAGTAAATCCTTTATAGGGCATTCTCCATTAATCTAAATATTTAGGTTGTTAGATTTCATGTAAACCCTTTTTTTCCAACAAATACTTTTTTGTTTGAACAAGTGATTGTTTTTGGGTTGACTTTTTAAGTTTGCAACCAAGAAAAGTCATTAGAGTGAAGAAGCGTTTATGCAACATCAATTACCTAAAAAGACTAAATTGGAATCACAACCCATATCAACTATTCATATCAAGGCTCCCATAACCCTAGTTATGGGAGCTTAGCCACTCATCTCCATAGAAGAAAGAGTAAGAATATTTGTATTATTCATAAACAAATTAAAAGTTCTCTTACCAAAATTTCAAGAATTCATTCTTTAATCTTCAATAGTAATGGAATGATTAGATCCACAAATGTAATTTGATTCAAAGATTTCTACTTTATAGAGAGTTTGAAAAATTAAAAACTAAGATAAAACAATCTCCAAGATTCAGAATATTCTCAATAAAACACTAGCTAGGTATTTATATGCTCCTAGGTTTAGAAGGTTTAAAAGATAAACTCAGAAAACATTGCGTCCAAATTGATGGTCCAACTAATGGTCTGTCGGGAGTCTGGTGGTCTATCATAGGGTCCGTCGCTGAGTGCCCTAGGATTTCATGTTGCTATATAGCCTAACCGTTACCTTAGCGGACCATCGATGGTCTGACGGTCCATCGCACGGTCAGTCGCTCAGGCTTCTAAAATCTTGCATTCTGCTTATATCTGACGGCCAAGTTGGTGGTCCGCCGTAAGCTTGACGGCCCGCTACTTGGATCATTGCATGGGACTTCAATCTGGAACCATCTGTTTAGCCATGACGGTCTTCCTAGTGGTCCATCGCATGACTGGCGGTCTGCCATTTGGGCCGTCATTGACCTTCTTTTGTTGCTTTCCTCAGTTTTCTCCTTCAGCGGACTCCTCAACCTGAAATCACTCAAATCCATTATTAAATACAACTTTAGTTGGTTGAAAACACATAATTTTCCAGAGAAAAAGATACAAAATGTTCCATTAAAAGCCAGAACATAAGTAACCCTTTACATATAAATAAAACTAGAATTACCAAGCACCCACATGTGCAAAACATCATGAAAAACATGTATAAACACAAGTAAAACCAAGAATAAACAATACAACACCATAGGCAACAAAACCCTGAATTTTGGTTTTCAAAATTACTATTTAAGAATCATAGTCACACTTTAAAATACATGATATTTTATAACTACAAATGTGGGAAGATTCATATGACTTATTCATGATGATTAACGGAAGAAACTTGACTCTTAAGTCTCTAGATGAACACCATTGAAAATCCCTAACCCTCAATCTTCAAGAGAGAGTGTAGAATGAATTTTGGAGTGTTTTGATCTTTCCAAGGATGTTATAAGAGGCCACAATGAGTTATAAGACATATGGACTCAAGGGTTTTTTGGAGGGAAATGTCAAAAATATCATCAACATAAATGCTTTAAACTTGACTACAGGAGGGTATGACCACACCCATTAAAACGTAATCTAGGGTATGAGTGGTACCCTTATCTCGTACCCTAGCAATCCACTTAGACTTTTATACTGACAAACATACGACCACACATCGGCCAGCTCATATATTAACATACGACCAGTACTATTTGAACCATACCTTGGTCAGAATACATTGGACAAGACTTAAGGCATCCTACGATTGGCTCTTTACTTCTAGTAACCTATCATAAAACCAGTAAGACACCTAGTCGTACCTAGGACAGTAAGTGTTAAAAAAATAATGTGAAACATACGAGTTAGGGTTCCTGAGCCGTACCACATTATATGACTAGTACCCAAAGTCATATAATGTCTAGTGAGTTCAAAGTCAAAAATTTTCTAAGGGTTAAAAATCCAGGGTGTTTCAATCTCCCCTACTTAGATCATTCATTCTTGAAAGACGGGTAAAAGCGAGGACAAGCATGAGTTTACACATCATTACACATCAAACAAATCTTTAACCAAGTTAGAAAAAAAATACAAGAAATCAATATAACCTTTAAATAAGTTAGAAACTAAGGATATGATGAAGAACACATACCTTCCACACGAATATTCAAAGCAGGGAACAGACGTGAATACTTGGATTGCAAGTTCTTTTGCGCTTCCTAAGTATCTTTCTTGGTATTTTTGGCTTTCCATGGAGCCTTTACCGAAGCCACACCATTCATTTGAAATCGCCAAACTTACCGATCCATAATCTTAATTGGAACAACCTCATAAGATAAGTAATATAGGATACCCAACCGTTCAACAGGAACAATCAATAAAACATCATCTACACACTGTCTTAATATAGGGATATGGGAAACCTAATGAATGAAGCTCAAACTAAAAAGAAACATGACCAACCTACTCCACCAACAAGTGTGGACCAATATAGCCAAGATTCAACTTGCCCTCCATACAAAAACTCATTACTCCTTCTGTGGGAGACACCTTCAAGAACACCCAATCACCAACCTTAAACCAAAAGTCCCTTCAGCTCATGTTCGCTTGGGACTTTTGGCCACTTTGGGCGGTATTTAGGCTACAAAATCAACCTTGAATACAACTCCTCATCAATTCAACCTTAAATAGACATACCACTATGAGAGCCTGAGTCTCTCTATACATAGCTCCCATGCTTAAGCTTATTCAAAGCTAAAAGAGGTTAACTTAGGCCACAAAGCTCTATTCTTTACATTTAAATCCCTTTAAAATACTATTCTACCCTATCAGTACAGTAAAACATCACATCCCATCATGGTTCAACCGTCTCAACACCACGATTGGCATATCCTTGTTTCATAACTCTCAAGCCTACCTTTGTTATGCCCATTCCATAGTCTACCTCACCAAAGATCCAGTAACCTCTACAATCATAACCTTACGATCACTAATTAGGGGTATAAATATGTAATCTTCTAAACACTCTATTTTTAATCCATAGAACACTACCATTACTCCTCTAATAGCACATCCCCATTCCTTGTCAAGTTTTGAACCTATATAAAGAGTTCACATTGGTTATCTACTTCTCCCCCACTTCAACTCTACCAAACACTAGGTAATAATTCCCTAGACATCCCATGGTAAGAAATTTTAATGGGCATAAGATTGGCATAAATGATACCCTTAGCTCGAAACTGAGTATACATTACTCTTTCTACCCTAGGATCTTACCCATCTAATGATTTAGCCACCACTTCTACTTCAACGCTTAAACCTCTTACAAAATTCCCAATTCAATATCCTAGTGTTTCACAAGCCATCACTCAAGCTCCCTCACATAATGTATCACCATACAAATTCACTTCAATGAACCCTGTATCACTATTGTTAAATTAACATGTCGATCAGCACAATTAGCATCTAAATCTCAAACTGAGCAGCTAACAATGATCTCGTATCATCCACGAATTGACCATAGAGAACACACTAGTCTACATAATAGAGGGATTATTCTAAATTACTTATCCCATTCTCAACAACCTAGACACATTTGAAGAAGCCTATCATCTTTATGCATGATCAACACCGGTGCACCCCATGGGGGAACACAAGAATAGATAAAACACTTACTATAAATATATTCTATAGATAGGGGTAGAAATAGGACAAGTGTCCAAAACAAAGTGAATAACAACATCAATCTCCCTATTTGAGGTACACCAGGAATATTATCACGAAAAACCTCAGCAAATTCATTAACCATGGGGATAGATTATTTAGAAGGACCTTTTGAGTCAAAATCATTAACCCAAACAAAATGATACTCGTACCCTTTGGGGATCAACTTTCACGCTCTAAGATATGAGATAAACCTTCTCTTAGGCACTAAAGAATCACTTCCTATACAAGGACCGGCTCATTATAGAATTTAAACATGACCTAACGGTTCTAACAACCTAAGTAAGCATAAAATAAATGCCACCAATCTATCCCCAATATGACATTAAAGTCAATCATATATAAATTTTATAAAATCCATAAGAGTTTATCCAGCACTAAAATATATGACACAACCCCTACATTCTTTTATCAATTGGAAAAGTCACCAACAGGGGTAGATTCAGAAAATAATCAGAAATAAACTCAGGACCAAAGCCAAAATGCATACTCACAAATGAGGTACACAAAAGAGGGTGGATTCCAGAAAACGTACATAATACGCATAATAGGAGAAAAGTTTCAACATACTAGTGGAAACATAAGAAGATAGTACAAAATCTTGGAGAGAAGTGAGAGAATCAAGGTGATTTTGACAAGTATTAGAACCAAAAGTGGCACCATTTGGTTCAGGAGCAGATGAAGAGGCAATGGGAATACCCTTTGACCACAAAGAAACTCTAGAAGGACAATTTCACTACATACGAAAAACTTTACCACTAGTGAAGCATCGACTATTCCCTTCACAACAAAACCTGCAATGCAACTTGTCACTGAACCTGTAAGGAGGATACGGTGGATCTAAGTGGGCCATATTAGACTTTTATTGGGCACCATGTGCCCTAGGACCTCTCTTATTTTAAAATTTACATTCACCAGATAGACAATGGTAAGCGTCTCTAGTTGATGCTTTAGAACTATATTTTTCTAACTCGGTTCCTTAGTTAATTATCTACTATTAATGTGAAGACCCCCGCTTTGCTCAGAATATCGGAACTTCTAGTTTTGCCCTTCCAATATTATAGTATGACTCCTCCTCCCACCGACCAGATCAGATTAGTAAGATAGAGAGACCACTATCTAGGCCAATAGCTGAATAGATCTGTGGAATTCTACATATCAAATATCTCCTTGAGTTGACTGAGCAGAGGTGTCCACACCTAAAGAATGATAAGCAAGGACCAATAGGACTCCAAGAGGGCAATCAGAAGCAGAGGCCCTAGACCAGGCCTATATCTCATTAGAATAATGAGCTCTGTTCACATTGTCTTTAGTAAGGATAGAAGAGCTCCTATGAGTTTTAGATTTCCTTGAAGGCATCATCTAAAAGTAAAACAAATAAAAATATGATAGATTCGAAACTTTAGTCTCTATGGCTCAAAATAGAATAATAAGAATGTGAACCATTCCTAAATTCCTCGTAGCCTCTTGATTATAAGTGTGGTGCACAACACACCCTATTGTAGGACCCAACTTTTCATAGCTTTATGGACACCTCAAGACACTAAAACATAGGCTTTGATACCAACTTGACATGACCTAAATTAGGGCCTTGTCATAATGGGCATCGCAGGCCTAACAAGGACTGGATACCACCTGATTACCCAAGCCAACAAACAATGCATGATCCTTTGTCGGATGAATTTAGAATATATAATAAGATAGCATGTTTACCAACACACGAACTTTGGGATAAGTATCCAACCATTACTAACCTATGAAAGTCTCACCACCCAATGCCCAAGCAATCAACCTTAACATATCAAAAAGAGAAAATGGCCAAAAGCCCCCCCCCCCCAACCTTTACCCCAAATCCCAACTACAAACCTACACTATTAGGGGGTCCTATGACCCCCTGAACTATTTTAAAGTGGAATATTTACACCCCTAAAAGATGATAACCAAACATTATTTTAGGCAGCGAGTTGCACCTACTGCCCCATCATGGCCATGCTATTTTTTCTTGCCATGTCATTGCCACATCATTTTTTCCTTTTTATACTCTAAAAAATCAATTATTTAACTTTATTATTTCATTTTATCTTTTATTGCACCACTTCTATCGCGATTATTTCTAAAAAAAACTAACCTGGTCTTTTCTTTAGTGTTCATTTCACTTTGTTTTCCACCCATTTCTTCGCTTTCCACTCTTCGTATTTCCAAAACTTCTAATAATACATTGGATTGTGAATTGATTTCCTCTTTCTCATCTCCTCGAAATCCATCCCTCAATTGTACTAGCTTTTCTCGAGGAATTCAAATAGCTTCCAATCCTTTTGTTTCCTCTAGTGGGATCGTAGGTGGAAATGGTTTCCTTTGCGGGATAACCTCATCTGACCCTTCAGTCGTGGTGTGTTGGAAGTTCTTAAACAATATCACTGGCGTGACATACAAAAGGATTTATGTTGATCTATTGCTCACAAATCTTAATTTTAGGAATTCCCAAATTTGTGGAGTTCTCAATGGAACCAATAGGCTTCAGTGTTCCTTTTTGTTTTCTTTTTTTTTAATTTCTCAACTATGAAAATTGATTGTGCAAAAATTTAGTGTTGATTTTGATTATGGTGTTGATTTGGCTGTTTCAATTTCAAGAAATGTGGATTTGAATGATGGTTTATGGTTTTAAATTAAAAATTCAATCTATGCAAAGTTGAAAGATTTTAAGATTTCACAAAATGTGTATAGAGCATTGTTGGTAGTTTATGTTTCATTTCATGAGAACGATGATTCTTGGTGTGGTAATTTGGTTAATGAGTATGTAAGTTTGAAAAATGTTAGTTTTCTGAGGAATGAAACTTTTAAAGAGGTGATTGTTAGTTTGGATGAAATGGTAGTTGGTGTAGTTTCGCCGTTTATTGTGATTTATATCAGTGAAGAAGATAAAATAACTTTGGATTGGATGCCCTTATTGACTTCTTGATGATGCCATTTTTGAGTTCTTGAAGAAAAAGAAGAAGAAGAAGAAGAAAGAAAATGAATAAAGAAGAAGAACAATTAAAAATGAATAAAAAATAAAGAAATATTAAAAATAAATTTTTAATAAAAAATTCATTATCACTCTCTTTAAAGAGAGTGAAACACACTCTTTTGTCATGTCAGCGTTAAGGGGGTAAATATTCTACTTTGAAATAGTTTATGGGGGTCATACGACCCCCGTAAATTATAAGTATGTAGTTGAGATTCAGGGTAAAAGTTGGGGGGGACATTTGGCCATTTTCTCTAACAAAAATAATAACCAAATCTGTATCCATACCATTAAAACATGTAACAATCATAAATCAAATACAGTAATACATCAACATCCCCAATACCAACTTTAATACCAAGGTTGACACCACTTCCAACACCGCCTATGCAAACCCATAGTTGTCTCATAAAGCCTCTATCCGAGTTCTAAACAACATCTGATCGAGACATGCCCTTGAACACAGACAATACCGATGTTCAAGTCCAAAATAATAAAGACATAAGAAAACCAACACTAGAAATGGGGCCTCCGAAGTATGGAAGTTTACACTTCAGGTCAACATGAGTTGATCCCAAGTCTAACCAATTAGTAGAAGATGTTGAATAAAATACCTAGATCACATGAGGATACAACATTGAAGACTATTTATGGTTTGAGAGCAAGCATGTAACTGAACGATAAGGATAAGAGCATGCCAATAGTTCAAATCAAGTCAAACATTACATATAACCAAGGTAATACATAAATACATATATATATTATGTCGAGATAAGGAAAAGGTTTAACATGAACTCTTTTAAATCTTAGCTTAGGTTATGTAGCCTAGATGTCAAATTGGTTACACACACAAGCTATATGGGTTCCAGTTGTCACCCCTAGTTAAGCCCTAGTTTGTGTAGCTGCAAAAATCAAAGAATAATCTTATGCATATGCATGAGGGACTCAAACCTCCCATTCATATACTAAGGTGACTTGGTAACATGTTCATGTAGTGTAGTATGATATGGGGTACTCAAACCTCCCACATCATATAGTATTGAAGATTTGAACCTCCTAGTCACATTAAGCAAGTGGACTAAAACCTTAGGCTGTTTTCACTATTAGGACCTTCCAGTCATGTTAAGAAAGTGGACTCAAACCTCAAGCTATTTTGGACCCTCACATTGGGTAATGCAGTTTCTGGTGTTTTTCCCTAAGAATCTACACTTTCACAGCTCGGATACATAACTCTCTTGAAATCCAAACTCAGACCATCATTTTATATACAAATATATTAAGACAATTAATTACTAAAGGCACTTCATTTGTATTGTCATACAAACATTACTTTCAATTATACCACATGCCATTACCATTATCATTCTACCATTCAGTAAATTTACTTTGGGACTCAAACCCATCGTCTAGCAAAGACACTTATTAAATTCGAAGTTGACGGACTCAAACCTATTGTCTAACAAAGACTTAAATCAAGTTAATATTCATGACACACCACAAAATTGGGCCTTATTGTATGGGCATCTCAAGCCCAACTTGGACCAAAGATAGCTCATCAACACAACCTAACCATTTATTCAATTCTTAAGTGTCAGATGAAATTGGACCAAATATCAAAAAAGTGGGAAATAAAGATAATAATAGAAAATACCCAAGTCCACAAGCATCCACAAAGCCTATACCAAACCGATGTCTAAAATATATCGGTACATACCCCCGATAACAACCAAATACCATGTCAATACAAGTTAGTGATTTAATGTAAAAGACTATGAAATGTGGCAATGCCCCGAGTTTGTACCTCGGATGCTATATGGTGATCATAATCCTAAAGGACCACAAGCTAACCTATGTTTGTTACCTGCTACAGTAATTGAATAATAATACTGTAACTTTACGAAAGTAGGCAAAAATTTGCCGTAAGGTTCAAATATGAAATAATTACTAAATATGGTAACATAATATAAAAACTAAACATCAATACAGAAATTTGAACAATTGTTTGAAAATACTCTAGTCTGGAAAGCCTCTAAACTGTCTTAACTGTGCAGTTGATGGGACAAGCACTGACTAACTATGACTAGTGAAAATAAACTGAAATGTTGAAAAAAAGCAATCATGTCATCGAACTATGATGACTCACCACTAACTCTGTCAACTTAGAATCCGAGCTACTAAGGGTTCTCTGGAGCCCGTGCATCAAAACCTATGATATAAGATATCATAGCCCAAAAGTAAAATATGCATCAGTACTTTGAATATACTTGTATGCTCAGTGAGGTAGGCGGAAATACGTGGGTTCATATGCACGAAGAATACAAACTGAATAACATGATTATGACTTAATAAAAGTACATGCATAAATACGTAGACTATAGCTGAGATCCTGATAACACTAAATAGTGAGTCTGAATACTGATTTACTGATCTCTCAGTTTATTGATATTGTATTACTAATAACTGAATGACTATAATTGATAGTCTTGATTTATGGAACTATACTAAATTTCGTATTGAGCTGACTGGTTGTAACTGACAGTCTTGAGTCTATAGAATTGTACTGAGTTTTATACTGATACTGAATCTAAAACTAAGATTGTAGAAGGTAATTTTCTAACCGACATGCCCCTTTCAAATAGATTGGGTTTCAACCTGTCACCCCAGTTGGAAGGGTTTCAATACCATGCCACAGGTACAGACAACCAGTCAGTTAACCCTCTTTCATAGGAAGCTCTTTTGTCAACCCTCGCTAGAAAAAAAACTCGAATGAGATATATCAACCGTCATAATATCTAGTACAAAGATATTTGAACCTACGCTACCTATATTGTTCTATAACGTAGGGATTGCTACTAAGGGTCAAACTCTCTACTAGCAGTAATCACCCCATCCCTAGGTTCACTCGGTGCTGAATCCTACTTCGAACTGAATAAAAACTAAACTAATTTCTAGATTGTAATAGGCTGGAAAGAACTATTATTGAATTTACTGAGTTTTATTGACTGACGTAATACCATTGAATGTGTTTACTGTGGTCCGAATTAAATACTGAACTAGACTGCACTAGTACTAAGTCTACTAAGTTTTTCCTGAGTCCTTTGACTGACTAAGAGTACTAATGACCGTGACATGAATGAGATTATATTGTAAATAATATTGTCTCTAAGTACACAGCTAAATTGTTGGGTATTAAATACCTCTAGGACTCGATAGCATGAAAGTAAATCATAACATAGTCTTGAAAAGCATAACCATGTACACTTGGTCACAACTCATTTATGGAGGCATTTTATTAAACACTTGCATGATACAATTCGTACATAAGGTGACATCACATAATTTCCTTCTCTTATTGGTTCACATAGGCAATTCATCAAGCACTTAATGAGCATGATACATGTATATAACATTAAACACAAGTAAACATCATAATTCAACTCCAACTTTATAATTTCAAGGGTTCAGCATGGTTTCACATGATATTACATATATATTAATTAATCCCACATGAAACTTATCAAAAAACATAGATTCGAATCCTAATTAACCATTATAAACAAGAATATAATCCAACCTAGCATGAAATACATGAAATCCATCCACTTGAAGTTTAAAAATAGTTTCTTTGACTCCAAGGGTGGAAGGAACCCTTGGATGAACACTTCATATACCTTAGTTGTGAATTCTTGAAAATTAATGGTGGAATCTGAAACCTTGAATTTGAATTTAATTTACCTAGGGTTTTTGTTTTTGAACCATTTGTGAAAGAGTTAATATAAATTGCTAAATGAGGGCTAAATTTCATGTTATGACAACTAAAGGGCGTGGAAAAAAAACGTAATGAACCCTTAGGAAGCAGCCTTTTAATGACTAGAAGCTATGTTATCAACGTATAGACCAATGCATTGCATCATTGGAATTGATGCGATGACCAATGTATCCTATCAAGTCCATGTCAGTTCACAAGAATTTGCACTGAGATGAGGGTAAAATTATCTATCGACGTGACGGACAACATAACTCATTGATATAACATAGACTCAATATTTTGGTCACTTGAACATGGTCTAAATGAGGTTCGGAAAATCCAAAACTTTTTTGAGAACACGTATTGACCTTCCTGATTATGAACTAACTCAAATATCAACATTAAATGGACAAAAAGGTCACAAAATAAGATATCTATCTTTTGAAGGCTAAAATAAATCTAAGTCATGATACTTAGCTAGAATTTAAAAAGTCTGGGATCCCCTTAACAAACTTATAGAACTGAATTAAGCTAAGAATTTTGTGGAATCTTACATTATCTCCGCTTAGGAATATTCATCCTTTAATGAGACTGACTATGTAGAGAATACTAGTAGACTGAACTTACTTACTGGACATTAATATCTAAAACATAATTATCTGACTAAAATTACTGTCATACTGATTTTCATACTGAACATGCTTATCTAATGCATGAGTACATGACTGAACTAACTCATGAACATATGACTAACTATGCAATGGTAACTGATACCATGTTTGTATTGGAAAATCTTAGCAAGTAACTGAATAAGCTTAAGGAAAACTATTACCTTGAGCTGGATCTGAGTTTGTATAGAAGAGGTGAGGATACTTGGTATGCATGTCTACTTCTACTTCCTAAGTAGCTCCTCAATGGATTGATTTTGCCAAAAAACATTGACTAGAGGGACTTCTTTGTTCCTCATTTTTCAAATCTGATAATCAAGGATTTCGACTGGAATCTCTTTGTAAGAGAGGCTATCATGAACATCTATGCCCTCTATGGGGACTAATATTGATTGGTCACCTAAGAATTTCTTCAGAAAGGAGTCATGAAACACTAGATGGACTGAAGATTGATTTGAAAGCAACTCAAGCTCGTAATCTACTTTTCTAAAACAACAAAGAATTTGGTAACAATCTACATATCAGGGGGAAAGTTTCCCCTTCTTTCCAAACTGCTTCACTCCTTTCATAGGAGAGACTTTGAAGTACACAAAATCTCTAATCTCAAACTCGGGATTTTTTTTCGCATATCAGCGTACGATTTCTGTCAGCTCTGAAATGTCTTAAGCCTTTCCCTAATCAACTAAACTTTCTCTAAGGTATCAAATACTATTTCAGGCCCTACCACATTGGCCTCCCTCACTTTAAACCAACTAATGGGAGATCTACACCTCCTTCCATAAATTTCCTTAAACGGAGTCATCTGAATACTGGAATGATAGATGTTGTTGTATGCAAACTCAATCAAAGGCAAGTGGTCATCCCAACTATGTATAAAGTCTATCACTCACACTCCCAACATATCCTTTATATTCTAAATAGTCATCTTTTCTTGACCATCTGTCAGAGGATAAAAGGTCGTACTGAGATGAACTCGGGTACCACGACCCTTCTGGAATTCCTTCAAAAACTAAAAGGTGAACAATGTACCTCTGTCTGAGCTAATGGATAATGGAACACTATGCAATCTTACCAACTCCTTGATATAGAGTTTAGCATAATCCTCAGCTTAGTAAGATGTATGGACTGGTAGGAAATATGCTGATTTGGTCATTCTATCGATAATAACCTAAACTAAATCATACTGATGACGAGTTTAAGGCAAACCCATCACAAGTCCATGTTAACTTCTTCCCATTTCTAGGTGGGAATGTTGAACTCTTGCATGGACCCACTAGGCTTCTGATGCTCAATCTTAACCTACTGGTATGTTGAGCACTTAGCTACAAACTCTGCAATATCTTGTTTCATCATACTCTACCAATAGTTTTCCTGTAAATCATGGCACATTTTAGTGGTACCTGGATAAATAGAGTAGCGTGCACCATGCTTTTCTACAAGAATTTGCTGTCTTAAGTAATCTACACTTGGAAGATATAGCCGAACCTGGTAGCGCAACCAACCATCTCCTCCTTGGGAGAAAAACACTACTTTCTGATTTCTAACTAATTTTTTGAACTTGAGTAGACTGGGATCCCTATCCTACTTTTCCTTGATCTCAGAAACTAGGGATGATTCTTAACTACTCTACAACCACACACTACCTTCTGATGAATCGACTAAGCAAACACCTAGTCGACCTAGCTGATGAACTTCCTGAACTAAATTTTTCTTACCATCTTCAACATGGGCAACACTACCTATAGACATTTTAAGGAGAGTGTTGGCCACTACATTGGCCTTGCCCGGATAATACAAAACACTCAGGTTAAAGTCTTTCAACAACTCCAACCACCTTCTCTGATAGAGGTTCAGGTCTTTCTGAGAGAATACATATTGCAGGCTTTAATGATTAGTGAACACATTAACATGCACACCATACAAATAATGCCTCCAAATAATTAAGGCAAACACTATTGCTGCTAACTGAAGACTATGAGTAAGACAATTCTACTCATGGGGTTTAATCTATCTAGAGTCATAGTCTATAACCTTACATATCTATATCAGAACTCACCCCAAGACAACTCTAGAAGTATCATAATACACAGCAAAGCCATCTGAACTATCTGGTAGGGTCTAAGCTGCAGCGGCAGTGAGTCGAGTCTTCAACTTCGGAAAAATCTTTTCATAAGAATCTGACCATTGGAAATTTTTTCCTTCTTTTGAGTTAGTCTAGACATGGGGGATACAATAGATGAAAATCCCTCAACAGAAATTCAATAATACCCGGCCAACCCCAAGAAACTCCTGATAACTGAAAGAGAGATGGGTCTGCTCTAGTTTGTCACTGCCTTAGTCTTTTGGGGATCAACTCTAATGCAGTCACCGGGAATGATATGGTTGAGGGAAGATGCTGACATTATCCTAAATTTTTACTTACTGAATTTGGTGAATAACTGATGATTTATGAGAGTCTATTATACCATTTTAAGATTGTCTGCATAGTTATGCTCACTGTGGCAGTAGACAAGAATGTCATCTATGAAGACTATGATGAACATGTCTATGTAATTATTGAACACATGGGGACACGCTGGGTCTGACGAATCCCTTATCTAGGAGAAACTTAAATTGTTCTTTTAATTCTCTAAGTTTTTTAGGTGCCATTCTATAAGGCAAAATAGATATGGGTTGAGTATCTGGAAGAAGGTCTATTCCAAAGTTGATTTATCTTTCCAGAAGAATTCTAAGAAGATCTTGGAGAAACACATATGGGAATTCACAGACTACTGATACTGATTCAAGAGTAGGGGTTTCTAAACTAAAGTCCGGGACTCAAACGAGATGGTAGATACATCCCTTAGATATTATCTTTCTCTACCAAAGGGGAGAAACAAGCTGACCCCTAAGTGCTAAGGTACTACCCCTTCACTCTTGGATGGGTTCACTCAGAAACTTAAACTGGACAATTCTGTTTCTCCAGTCGACTAAGGTATTGCAGGAATAAAGCTAATCCATGCTAAGAATAACTTCAAAATTAGTCATCTCTAATTCAACTAAGTCTACTAAAGTAACTTTCAGAGATATCATAGTCAAGAAATTTTCGTATACTTGCCCGGCTATGATGGATTTACCTACTAGGGTAAAGACTGAGAAAGGCTTTGCTAGAATTTTAGGACTGACTCAAAAATCAACTGCAATAAGTGGAGTAACAAAGGACAAGGAAGCTCCTAGATCTATCAAAGCATAGACATGTAAATGGAAAACTTGTAACGTACCAGTGACCATATCAGGAGAACTTTCCTGACAACATAGATAATAGCCAATATACGAAGAGAAACACATCTGGGAATTCACATGCTACTGACACTAATTTAAGAGTAGGCGTTTCTAAACTAGAGTCCTAGACTTTAACAAGATGGTAGATACATCCCTTATATATTATCTTTCTCGCCCGAAGGTAAGAAAAGAGTTGACCCCTAAGTCTATTGAAGTGACTTTCTAAGATGTCATAACCGGGTAGTTCCTGTATAGCTTCCTGTCTATGATTGATTTACACACTAGGGTAAAGATTGAGAATGGCTTTGCTATAATTTTTTGATTGACTCCACAATCAACTGCTATAAATAGCGTAACAGAGGACAAGAAAACTCCTAGATCTAGCAAAGTATAGTCATGTAAATGTGAAACTTGTAACATACCAGTGACCATATCAGGAGAACTTTCCTGACAATATAGATAATAGCCAATATGCAAAGTTTTTAATGCCCCGAGTCTATACACTGGGCACTACACAGAGCTTATAATCCCAAAGGACCACAAGCTAACCCATGTCTTATACCTGCTGCAGTAACTGAATAATAATACTGTAACTCTGCGTAAATATGCATAAATTTTCAATAAGGTTCAAATATGAAATAAATATTAAATATGCTATTGCAATACCAAAACTGAACATCAATACTAAAAACTGAACAACGATCTGAAAATGCTCTAGTCTGTAAAGCCCCTAAACAGTTCGAACTGTGGTGTTGATAGGACAAGCGCATAACTAACTCCTATTACTAAAAATTTAATGAAATCCTAAAAAAGAACTCATTTCCTCAAACTATAAGGACTCACCACTAACTCTATCTACTAAGAATTTGAGCTGCTAAGGGTGCTCTTGAGCTCGTGCGTATGAACCTTTGATATAAGACATCAAAGCGCAAAAGAAAAACATGTGTCAGTACTTTGAATATATTGGTATGCTCAGTGAGGTAGGTTGAAATGCATGGGTTAATATGCATGAACAATACTCACTGACCGTATCTGACTATCTTAATTTTGTTGAACTATACTTAGTTTTGTATTGAGCTAACTGACCGTAACTGACTATCCTGAGTCTTTAGAACTGAATTGAGTTCTATACTGAGATTGAATCTGAAACTAATACTTTGGGAGGTAATCATCTAACCAACATGACCCTTTCTAAATAGATTAGGGTCCAACCTGTAAACCCAGTTGGAAAGGTGTTAATACCGTGACATCGGTAGATATAAGCTATGAGTTAACCCTCTCTGAAAGGAAGCTCTTTCATCAACACTCGCTGGTAGGAAAACTCAAATGAGATGTATCAACCCTCATAATATCTAACAGGAAGATATCTCAACCTATGCTGACCAGTTAGTTTTGTAACACAGGGATTGATACCAAGGGTCAAATCCTTGGCTAGAAGGAATGCCCCCATCCCTGGTTTTGGTCGATGCTGAATCCTACTCCCAACTGAAAAAAACACTGAGCTAATTTCTAGTCTGTACTAGGTTGGACTAAACTGTTTCTGAATTTACTGAGCTATGTTGACTGATGGAATACCACTAAATAAGTTTACTATGGTCTGAACTGAATACTAAACTAGAATGAACTAGTACTGATTTTATCGAGTTTTTCCTATGTCTTGTGACTTGCTGAGAGTACTACTGATCATAACATGACTGAGATTATCTTGTAATTGACACTGGCTCTAAGTACACAGTTAAATTGTCACGTATTAAATACCCTCAGGACACTATAGCATGAAAGTAAACCATAGCACAATCTTGAAAAGAATAATCATGTCCACTTGGTCACAACTCATTCATGGTGGTATTTTATCAAACACTTGCATGATACAATTCGTACATAAGCTAACATCACATGATTTCCTTCTCTTATTGGTTCACACGAACAATTCATCAAGAACTTAATGATCAGGATACATGTACAAAACATTAAACACAAGTAAATATCATAATTCAATTAATCCCATATGAAATTTATCATAAAATATGGATTAGAAACCGAATTAACCATTATACACATGAATATAATCAATCCCAACATGAGATTCATAAAATTCATAATCTTGAATCTTAAAAATAGTTTATTGGTCTCCGAGGGTGGAAGGAACCCTTGGATGGACACTTCACGTACCTTAGTGAATTCTTGAAAATTAATGGTGGAATTTGAAGCCTTGAATTTGAATTTAATTTGCTTAGGGTTTTTAGTTCTTGAACAATATGTGAATGAATAAATATAACTTGCTAAAAGACGGCTAAATTTCTTGTTATAAAGGCTGAAGTTCATGGGAAAAAGTCTTAATTAACCCTGAGGTTGTGGACTTTTAATGACTGGAAACTGTGCTATCAAAGCACAGATCGATGTGCCATATTGTTGGCATCTATGCAAACAGCAATGCACTGCTTTGAGTCCACGTTGATTTACTAGAATTTGCATTAAGCTGAGTGAAAAATTATCTATCAATGTGATGGACGATGCAAAGCATTGATATCATGTAGACTCTCTATTTTTGTCAGTCAAATATGGTCTAAACAAGGTCCGAAAAATCCAAAACATTTCCAAGAATATCTCCCTGAATCTTACAGGATCATACATTATCTCCCCCTTGGGAACATTCATCCTCAAACGAGACTTACTATTCTAAGAATATTGGTAGACTGAACCTATTTAATGGACATGAATATTTGAAATATGATTATCTGACTGACATTACTGACATACTGAATTTCATACTGAACATGCATATTTGATGCATAAGTACATGACTGAACTGACTCATAAACATATGAATGAATATATAATGGTATCTAATACAATGTTTGTAGTGGAAAATCAGAGCATAAAACTGAATAAGCTTAAGGAAAGCTATTACCTTGAGTTGGATCTGAGTTTTCGGAGAAGATGTGAGGATACTTTGTCTACATATCTTCTTCTGCTTCCCAAGTAGCTCCCTCAACGGACTGCTTTTACCAAAAAAATTTGACTAGAGGGACTTCTTTGTTCCTCAATCTCTGAATATGATAATCAAGGATTTAGACTAGAATCTTTTCATAAGAGAAGTTGTTCTAAACATCTATGCCCTCTATGGGGACTAGTGGTGATGGGTCAATAATGCATTTCTTTAGCAAGGAGACATGAAACACTAGATGGAATAAAGATAGATCTAAATGGGACACAAACTCGTAAGCTACTTTTTTAAAATGGCTGAGAATTCGGTAAGGATCGACATATCAAAGGCTGAGTTTCCCTTTCTTGCCAAACCACTTAGCTAACTCAAAATCACGAGATGGACAATTCTTCTCATGGGGTTTGGGTTTTCTAGAGGCATGGGCTATGAAATTACCTCTCTGCATTAGAACACACCCCAAGCCAACTCTATAGGCATCACAATACACAAAAAAGCCATCTTAACCATCTGGTAGGGTCAAAACGAGAGTTATAGTGAGCCAAGTTTTGAACCCCTGAAAACTTTTTTCACAAGAATTTGACCTTCTTCTGAGTCAGTTTAGACATAAAGGATGTAATAGAATAAAATCCCTCAACAAACCTTCAGTAATAGCTGCCCAAACCCAAAAAACTCCTGATATCTAAAAGAGAGATGGGTCTGGGCCAGTTTCTCACTGCCTCGGTCTTTTAGGGATCAACTCTAATGCCATCACTGAAAATGATATGGTCGAGGAAAGCTACTGACCTTAGCTAAAATTTGCACTTACTAAATTTGGCGAATAACTGATGATTTCTGAGATTCTAGAATACCATTCTGAGATGGTCTGCATAGTGGTGCTTACTGCATAAGTAGACCGACATGCCTCGTCATTGGCATCGCTGCGATGACCAATGTACCACATCAATTCCGCATTGGTTCACTAGAATTTACTCTAAGCTAAGAAAAAAATTATCTGTCAATGCGATAGATGATGCAACATATCAATATTGCATCGACTCATTATTTTGGTCACTCGAACATGGTCTAAATGAGGTTCAAAAAGTCCAAAACTTGTTCGTGAATACGTTTTGACCTTCCTGATCATGAACTAACACAAATATCAATATTAAATGGATGAAAAGGTCAGAAAATTAGATTTCCAACTTTCAAAGGTTAAAATAACACTAAGGACTAAGTTAAGCTAAGAATTTGGTCAGATTTTACAAATGTATTCCCTCCAGAGAATCAAAGCTCACCACTTCAAAGTCAATGCCCGTATTGCTCAAACACCTGGTCACTGCATCGAAGAGGAAGATCAAGATCTGGCCCCTATGATGTATGGAGACATAGTGTCCTAAGACGGTTAGCAGTAGGAGCACTAGCATGTATCTCTAGGATAAGTGTAAAATTGCTTATTTTTTCAATCCAAGTCAACCAGCATATAAAATCATATTTACGTTAGCATAGAAATATTTGAAGAGACATATACACATGTTTATGTATAGCATACCGATCCATGGAAAGGGTCATAACAATCATTCTTACAGCATTCATTCATGAGACATGGAGAATTGAATTTTCTACATTTCACCATACTAATTCTAGAACATTAAAATTTTCGTTACATTAGTCAAGGGGATCCGAACCTCAAACCAACTCAACCAGTTTAGCCAATTCGACAGATAAATAAGGCAAGAGACTTGAACCATAAGCCATTTACTTGGACTAGGTACTCAAAACACTAGTCATTTCATTTAGCATGGGACTCGAACCATAAACGATCTTTTTGGACTAGTGTCTCAAACCAATAGTCATTTTAATAGAGCGAGGGACTTGACCACTGGTCATTTCATTGGGCTAGGGACTCAAACCACAAGCCATTTTATTGGTCGAGGGACTCCAACCACAAGTCATTTCATTGGACTAGGACTCAAACCACTAGTCAATTCATTGGGCAATGTACTCCAACCAAAATCCATTTCATTGGGCGAGGGACTCCAACCACAAGCTATTTCATTGGGCCAGGGACTCTAACCATAGGATATTTTATTTTTCAAGGGCCTCGAACTACTAGTCATTGGCCATTTTTAGATGTAATTTGAACTCTTAATCCTTTTTAGTTCATGCATTAACATCCATTCAATGAATTTCATAGTTAAGGACTTGAACCATTTACCCACATCAACACCATACAGGACCATAAGGTCTTCATTGGAACATTTATATATTGAACGCTTTATTAGGCTAATTTCTTAACTCAAATAGTCATTCGGTTCATTTAGTGGTCATCAAGACCCTTACCAAACAAATAATTTTTTGTTTGTTTTTTCTATACCAGACTATAGTTCTACAACTAATTCAAGTTCATGTTAATAGAGTTGTACCCTTTTCTTAGCCATCTAATAAACATGGTCATAATTTAACTAATTACATAGCTAACAACGTTGTTACAGTACCATTTATAAACCATTCATACTTATTGGGAATCACACCATACAGTGTCATAAATTAATCCATTAGATGATTACCAAAGTTGTTACTAACCATTTACCAAGCATTCATATCCATTATGACTCAATACTTGGCCAACAATGCATTTACCAACCACTTACCGAGCATTTACATTCATTATAACAATATCATATCCCATTCATGTTCAATAGACAAATACTATAGTTCAATACACCGTTAACATATGTCTACACATTTAATTTAGACAGTTTCACAAATACCGTGTGTGTATACCTTTATCATGGCCAAGTTCATGGTAGAATTCATTAATATTAGGGTTATTAAAGACCTATTTGGTAAACCACACAAAAAATACCCACATATGTAAACTACCACAAATATCATATAGAATCACAAGTCTAAACAAGAGCAAACATTATTCATCATTTGACAATAAAAGCCCTTCTCATTTTATTTCAAAATCACCATGTACACTTACTAGTCCAAGTGTAAAATACATGGCTTTTAAGTTATTTAATAAGGGAGACAGATACATGCCTTATAAAATCTGATTCAATGAAGAACTTGACACCTCTCTTTCCTCTAGATGAACCCTCTTCAAACACTAGCCTCCAAATCTTACAAAATATTAGAGAGTGTTTTTGGATGTTTGATCCACTAAAAATGTGTTTTAGGAGGCCACATACACTTACATAGTGAGGGGACTTAGGGTTTAACGTATAGGAAATGACAACAAATAGCTTAGTTGATAGCTGGACAATGGATCCATCCAAGGGTATGACTCACTAAAGAAACCATACCCTAGGGTATGAGTGGTACCCTGACTCAACCTCCATATTCATCAAATCAAAGAATTCTACGAGGGTGTTGGTCAACCCAAAGGTCATTACTAAGAAATCATAGTGACCATATTTAGTTCTAAAGGTGGCCTTAGGGATATTCTCTTCCCCAACCTCAATTTGATGATAACCCGACATAAGATCAATTTTAGAGGAACAATTTGAACCTTGAATTTAATAAAAAAAATTGCCCATACAAGGGAGAGGATACTTATTCCTTATGGTCATTTTGCTCTATGGACCGTAATTAGTACACATACAAAGGAAGCCATTGTTCTTGCATATGAACAACATGGGTGTACATTAAGGTGACACCTTATGACGAGTGTCAAAAACAAGATCAACCCTAAAATCAATTTCCCTATCAAGAGGAATATCATAAGGATCACCGAGAAAAAATATGGAGACGATTATTTACCATAGAAATGGGCTTTATAGAAGAACAATCCTCGTTAGAACCTTTATCTCAGACCAAACTATACAAATGCCCTTTTGAGATTAACTTATGGATTCTAAGATATAAAATGAATCTCCATATAGGCACTAATGAAAAACCTTTTCGTACAATGACCAACTCATTAGGGAATATGAGCACGACTCTACGGGTCTAACAATCTAAGGAAGCATAAAACAAATATAACCAATCCATGCCTAGGATAACTTCACTAATAACCATGCCCAACTCTATCGAGCTATAAGAGATTTTCTGACACTAACAGAAACCACACACCTTCTATAGGCCCTCTTAATAACCATATAGTCTTGTACTAGGTTGATGTAGAAAAGGGAACTAACAAAGTCTCAGGACCAAAAACAAAGATGCACTGTCATATATGGGGTAACATAAGAAAGAGTAGACACTAGGCCAATCAAATATTACATATTACAAGAGAAAAGTTTCAACATACTCATGTTAGCATCAGAAGGTGCCTCGAGCCCTCGAGTGATAGTAAGAGAATTAAAATGGTCCAAACTAATGTGCGAACTAGAAGCAGCACCGCTAGGTGTAAAAGCTAAGGAAGTGTCAACTGATACCATTTTTTCCTAAGTGGAAATCGTTACGGTACACTTCTATTGCATGTTACCAAATTTACCATATTTAAAAAACCAATTCTTTCTATTATCACAGAAATCATAGTATGATCAACCACATTGTTCCTAACTATGGTTTTGTGGTTGATCATACTATGGTTGTTGTGACAATAGAAAGAATTGGTGTTTTAAATATGGTAAATTTGGTCACATGCAATAGAAGTGTAATTTTAAAATGCCCGCCTCTAAATAGGTTTGGGTAGGACTCACTACCTGTGAAACGCAGGCTAGGACCCACCTAATACTTTCTCTTAGAGCACTTTCCACTAACCTAAGCCAATATAGGAAAGGAGGGTTAAAACCCAGCATTTTGAGATAACTCGGAAGAACTGACATGCTAAAATATAGTATTAGTAGAAATAGGTAGAACCCTTCGAGGACAGTCAGATGTCACAACCTTTAACCGGGTCTAAATCCTAGAAATTGGATAAGCTTTATCTATATTTCCCTCAGCCAGGATAAAATATTTCGACTAAACATCAGATTTTTTAGGATACATAATCTGAAAGATGAGCAAGCAAAAATCAGGGGAATCTAGGACCTTAAACTCTATATAGCTTGATATTCAAACACAAGAAAGGGAAACATTCCTATGTTTCTCATAGCCCCCTATTTTATAAGTATGGTATGCTACACACCAATGAAAGAGACTCCACCTAACACAACTTTATTGACTCCTAACTAACCATGAACCTAGTCTCTAATACAAGCTTGACATACCCCTAAATCGAGCCTTATCGTGCGGGCATATCAAATAAAACATAGACCATAGATCACACCATCAACCCAATCTAACCATTTATTCAATACATAAGTGTCGGATAAACTCTGACCATATATCAAAGTAGTAGGAAATAAAGATAATATCCAATATTTAGATAATATCTAATATTTCATTAATGACAATAATATAGAAAATATTCCAAAGTCATCGATAAAGCTTCAACAAAACCGATGTTAACCATATATCAGGACATGCCCCTGACAAAAGACCAAGTCTATAACTTAATGTAAAAGACTAAAAAATGTGTACCCTCAATAGAATGAATCCTCACCATTATAGAGTCATTGCTCGAACAGCTCAAACACCTAGTCACTAGATATATAAGGAAGTTGAAGTACCGCCCCTATGTCGCATGAGGACATAGAATCCAGAGATGATTAGAGGTTGGAGCACTAGCATGAATCTCGAGGATAAGGGTAAAATTGAGCATTTGTTCAATCCAAGTCAACCATCATATGAGCTCATATTTATATTAGCATAGGCATATATGATGAAACATATACAAATATTTATATATAGCATACCAAGTCATGGAAAATGTTAAAGTAATTATTATTAAAGCTTTCATTCATAAGGCATATAGAGTTGGACTTTCTACCTTTCTCCATACCATTCTAGTACCTTAAACTTCTTTGTTACATTAGTCAAGGGGATCCGAACATCAAACCAACTCAACCAGTTTAGCATATTCGACCGACTCAATAGGCAAGGGACTCGAACCATATGCCATTTCCTTGGACTAGGGACTCAAACCATATGCCATTTTCTTGGACTAGGGACTCGAACCACTATTTATTTATTGGGAAAGGGACTTGAACCACAAGCCATGTAATTAGATTATGGAATCTAACCACTAGTCATTTTTATTAGGGAAGGGACTCGAACCATAAGCCATGACATTGGACTAAGGACACGAATAACTGGTCATTTCATTGGGCGAGGGACCCCAATCACAAGCCATTTTGATTAGGCAAGGGACTCTAACAACAAGCCATTTCATTGTAATAGTGACTCATACCACTAGTCATTTCATTGGGCAAAGGACTCCAACCAGAAGCCATTTAATTGGGCGAGGGACTCCAACCACAAGCTATTTCATTGGGCGAGGGATTCCAACCACAAATTATATCCTTAAACTAGGGACTAAAAACACTAGTCATTTTATTACCATAATTAGATGACATTTGAACTCTTAACCCCTTTTGGTTTGTGAATTAATATCCATTAAATCAATTTCATATTTAAGGACTTCAACCATTTTCCCACATCAGCACCATACGGAACCCTAAGGTCTTCATGGGAACATTTATCGATTAAAAACTTTATTAGGCCAAAGCGTTAACTCAAATAATCTTTCAATTCATTCGGTGGTCATCTAAACCCTTACCAAACTAATCATTCTTCGTTAGTATTTCTATACCCTACTTTATTTCTACACATAATGTAGGTTGATATTTAGGGGATTGAACCCCTTTCTTAGCCATCAAACCAACATGGAAAAAATTTAACTAATTGCATGGCTAAAAGAATTGTTATGGTAACATTTATCAACCATTGATACTTATTGCGCCATCACACACTCTAAACTCATTAATTAATCCATTACATGATTACCAAGGTTCTTACCAACCATTTACCAAGAATTCATATTCATTATTACTCAATACATGGACAACAATACCTTTACAAACCATGTATAGGTTATTCACATTCATTATATCAATATCATAGACCATTCATGTTCACTACACCAATACCATGATTTAATAAACCATTAATATGTGACAAGACATTTCATTTAGATATTTTCTGAAATACCTTGTGTATATACCTTTATCAAGGCCAAGTTCGTGGTAGAATTCATTAATATTAGGGTTAATCAAGACATCTTTTTTAAAACACACATGACAAACACCCACATATGCTAACCACCACCAATATCATATGTAATCAAAAGTCTAAGTAATAGAAAATATTATGTATCATTTGACAACAAAATATCCTTTACATATGATTTCGACATTAACATGTACACTTACTAATTCAAGTATAAAATACATGGTTTTTGAGTTATTTAACAAGGGAAACAGATACATGCCTAATACTAGTTGATTCAATAAAGAACATAACACCTCTCTTGCCTCTAGATGAACACTCTTCAAACCCTATCCTCTAAATCTTCCAAAATGTTTGAGAGTATGTTTTTGGGTTTTTGATCCACTCAAAATATGTTTTAGGAGGCCATTGTTATACCCTATAAGATCCTATCTCAATTTTTCTCTCAGTTGCATGTTTAAAGGGATCCAAGCCTTGAAAATTTCACTAAGTGCTGAAGGCTTAGTCATTTTTTATCCCCCTAGACTTCGATGGGTTTTATTTTTGTCTTCCCAACCTCGATACGTTGATTTTTTAGTTAATCCATAATCAGGGTTGTTCAAAATGTGTGTCGGGTGAGTTTTAAAATTTTTAGATGAGCGTAGGGGTGTGTTTCAGAAACCAATATAGAAGAACCACAGAGATAGGCATGCCCTTCCCTCTCTAAACCGTCGGGATAAGGTGGGCACCGACCATGTTATCCTCTCACTCTAAGGTAGGCATCACTCGGGTTAATCCACTGCTCTAACATAGGTGCCGCTTGGGGTAGTTCACCGCTCCAAGGCCCATGATTCCCCCAACCTCTTCCTCCTAGTTTTTTTTTCTTAACTTTTTAAGGGTAATTAGGTCAAACACTTTTACCCAATTAATACATAATAAGAAAATGGGGTCCCAAAGTAGCATTATTTGCCTTTTTACTTACAAATCCACTCAAGAAAACTTTCTTTTATCCCAAGAACCAACCCGTACTCTTTCAAAAGAATTAAAGGAATTCAAGCTTCAAGTTCAAGAAAGTCTGAAGGAATCTTCAAGTATTTATCTAGTGAGGTATGTGTGATGTTAATATATGGGTTCCTTTAACCCATGGATCTCAAAAGTCTCTTTTGATTTAAATTATGAGTTTACACATGTTCTGAATGAAATAAAGCCATGAATATCTTCTTAATTTATTTTTAATATATGGTAACAAGTATTTTCGAGTAGAATAAGTCTTATCATGCTTTAAGTATGCAATTTCCATTTCATGCTCAATTGCTACTAGGATTTACCCTCAAGTTATGAATTTTTCCATGTAACTATGTTGTTTTTCCCATGCTTAAGGTATTCACATGAACAAGTTAATGATAACTACATGATTGATGTAAAGTCTTTGTTTTGGGTCTGTGAACAATGATTTCATACTATAGTATTCCATTTTTAATATTGTATTTTACAATCATTCAGTGCTCGTAGGTTATGAATAGCCAATACCTAGTTGTTTTGTACGATTTTAGTGTCTCAGCAATTATTTAAGTTGAACTATGATTATTATCATTCAGTCAGTTGTTATAAACAGATCATGATGAGTAATGCTAGTTGTATGTTCAGTTGTATTTAAATCAGTTCAGTACAGTGCAGTGTAAATTTTGTTAGAAGTAGGATTTAGCACCGAGCAAACTTAGGGATGGGGCCTCACCCGTTACTTAGGAATGGATCCGTAGAAGCAGTCCCTAAGTTCCAGAACTGCGTAGCCATTATAGGGTTATGATATATCATCCACCAGTCTAGGACTAACTCTCTCTAAGGGGTCACCCGCTAGTTAGGATTGACTTCCTAGTCCTTAAGGACATCAGCCTTGTGGATACATATCGCCATCAATGTGTTAGTACCTGTGGCATGATACTAACACCCTTCCGACTAGGTTATAGGTTTACATTGATTAGCTCAGATTAGGCATGTCGGTTATATGATACCTCCCACGGTCTCAGTGCAATATTCACTATAAATAAGTTTTGTTTCGCTTGACCAAGTATACAAAAACTCAGTTTTTCAGTTATACACATTTTTGTCATTCAATTTATAGTTTATTTCAAAATAATGTCATACATGGTCTTGGATTCATGGTTAGCTATGTCATGCATTTCATCTAGATATCTTATATCATAGATTTAGAGGCTTAATTTCTTAATCATAGTTAGACAACTCAATGTTACATAGTAGTTGTAGTGGTGAGTCCTCCTACATTGCAGGCACATTATCTCTTATTCAGTTACTTCAGTATTTTATTATGATCAGTCAGTCAGAGATAGTGTAAGGCCTGTCCTATCAACTCCTCAGTTCGTTAGAGGCTTTCAGACAATCAGTTAGATAATTAGTTAGTATTTATCAGTCTCATCAGTTGTTTCAGCTAGACAGTTGGGTTTTCAATATTTTACTAGATGTTTTAGGCTTGTGATTGAATTGATATTTTACAATTCAGATTTACATTACCTTCTCATTTTATCTCTCGTGCAGGTGTTATGTTAACATGTTATTTAGTGCTCACAGTAGGTACCAGCTCATGGGTTAGCTTACGATCGTCTATGATTGTAAGCACCGTAGTCACGACTAGGGGGTAGCCTCGCGTCATGACAACCATTTACATTTATATAGTGAGGGGACTTAGGGTTTTATGCTTTGAAAATGACCACATGGACCTTAGTTAAAAATTGGACAATGGACTTGTCCAAAGGTACGACTCAATAAAAGAATTGTGACATAGGGTATAAGTCGTACCCTGACTCATACCCTTGGCTTCTCCTAGGTCACCTACACTACTATGGGTACAACCATACTCCCTTGAGTCATAAAAAAGGGTACAAATCAACCCCTAAATCATATTCTTCAACTGTATCAAAAATAGTGAACTCTACACAAAGTTCCATGCACCATACGACTTACATAGGTATAACTCATACCTTAGTGCATGATTGAGGGGAGTCTAACTCGTACAATGGATAGAATTGTACCCTCCTAGGCTTCTGAAGTTAAAAGAGGGTAGGGAAAAGTGGGTAGGACTCGTACATAAGGTTTCCAGTAGCTTGCCCAGCCATATCTTTGACAGTATGCTAAAAAACCAAATAGTTTGCAAGGCTAAGATCTTGGATGTTTTAATTTAGGGACTCAAACCCATTAACAGTATAAACCACCAAGGTTACCATTTAATCATTACATGGACAACAAGGCCTTCACAAAACCATTTACCAACTATTCATATTCATTAGTTCAATGCCCTAGTTCAAATCATAATTAATATGTGACTAGTTTATTCTTATAGGCATTTTCACAAACACTATGAGGGTATACTATTATCAAGGCCAAAATTAATGTAAAACCCATAAATTTTAGGGTAATACATTGTCCCATTTGTAAGATCACAATTACCAAGCACCCAAATGTGCAAACTATTCCCAAAAACATGTATAAACACAAGTCAAACCAAGAGTAAACAATACTCAACCATATGCAACAAAACCCTCAATTTTGGTTTTCAAAACCACCATTTAAGAATCATAATCACACTTTAAAACACATTATATTTTAGAACTAACAATGAGGAATGAGTCATACGCCTTAATCATGAGGATTCACATATGAAAATTGAATCTTGAGTATCTAGATGAACACCTTTGAAGAACAATAGCCCCAATTTTTAAGAAACAGATTAGAGAGGATTTTTGAATGTTTTGATCTTTCCACAAAGGCCAAAACACAACAAGGTGTCAAATTATCAAGACTAACTATCTGGTAAGCTAAAATATAAAACCATAAAGCTAGTGACCTCTATTGGGTCAAAAGATACACAAAGCTACCTATGTTAGTCGACTTTAAGCTCAAGGCATCTGCAACTACATTAGCCTTTCTCGGATAATAGAGAGTATTCCAGTCAGAATCCTTAAGAAACTCAAGTAAACAATGTTACGTCATATTAAGATCCCGGTGGGTGAAGAAGTACTGAAGGATATGATGATCCGAGAAAATCTAATAATAAACTCCATACATTAGTGCCTTCAAAACATCAAAGCAAAAATAGTCATGCACAATTCCAAATCATAGGTAGGGAAATTCGTTTCACATGGATTTCATTAAGGAGAAGTATACATAATTAGCTTACCCTCCTACATCAACAAAACTACCAACCCAACACCTAAAGTATCACAAAACACGGTAAAAACATGCTCTTCTTGGTATACATCAAAATAGGAGTTAAAGTAAAAAAATCCTTGAACTTTTTTAAGCTCTCCTCACACGTATCATACCACTGAAAGGAAATCTTTTTTGAGTCAAATTAACCAATGGAGTTGCAATGAATGAGAAACCCTGAACAAATTACCGACAATAAACTTCTAAGCCAAAAAAATGTTGAATCTCGATGGGGAAGTAGGCCTAGCCAAATCATGAACCATTGCAATCATGGGTGGATTGACCTATACCCTCCTTAGTCACCATATAACCCATGAAAAAATCAAAAATGGAGAACATGGAATTCAACTTCTCATCCATCAATCTCAGAAGTACAATCTGCAAATACACCTTATGATTGTCCTCACTTTTGGAATAAACCAAGATATCATTTATAAATCCAATAACAAAGGAGTAAAGATGAGCACAAAACAACAGGTTCATCAACTCTATGAATTTGGTTGGGGCATTTTTCAACCCAAAGGACATTACAAAGAACTAATAATTACCATATCAACTCCAAAAAATTGTCTTTGAAATATCCAAATATCTAATACTTAACTAGTGATAACTGATCCTCAAATCATATTTCAAAAACACCACAACGCCCTAATGTTTATAGAACAAATAATCAATTCATGGAAGATGATACTAATTCTTAATTGTCACCTTGTTCAATAGATAATAATTGACACATATATGCATAGACCCATCATTCTGCTTAAAAAACAAAATAGGCGTACCCTATAGTGATACATTAGGTCAGATAAATCCCTTATCAAATAACTTCTGCAACTAATCCTTTAATTCTTTAAACTCAGCTAGGGCCATCCTATAAAAAAGAATAGAAATGGGCTTGTTGCCTGGCTCAACATCAATGACAAAATTAGTATCACGATTTGGTGACATACTATCCAAATCCATATGGAAGACATACATGAACTCATAAGCAACACGAACAAAATTGAAAGAAAGAGGTGAAACCATACTAGTATCATGAATATAAGCCAAGTAAGAGAAACATACCCGCTCAACGAATTGATGAGCCTGAACATAATATATAACCCTCTTAGGACCTGAATAAAGTGCAACCCTCCAAGCTATCCTTAGCACCTATAATGAAAAAAAGTCATCGTATTGGCATAACAATCTATAACTACATAGTAAGAAGACAACCAATCTATACCCATGGTGACGTTGACATCAACTATATCTAAGACAAGAAAATATGCCCAAGTCTTACCCCCAACAATAGTCACAATACAGGACTGCTACACCTGATCCACCACAGAAGAATCTCCTACTTGGGTAGATACACGAAAAGGCATGGTAAGAGGATCACTAAAAAAATCAAAACCTAATAAAAAATATACAAATACATAGAAGAAAGTTTATCCCAGATCAAATAACACATAGTCAGATCTAAAATAAATAAGGATGATACTTTTTATCATAGACTCGAAAGCATCTACATCGATTCTTGGGGATATAGCATAGAACTTTCCACGACCACCAACTAGCTGAGTTGCCCCGTGGCCACCACTATGGGCTCAACTATCTCTGCCTCTCACATATCTAGTAGAACCCCTACCTCTCACGGCTAAAATTAATGTAGCTTTATTCACACAAAGGGGTTGATCCTTGGCCAAATAGACTATATCATCAAACCCAAAGCAACATATACAACCTCACTCAATAGGAAAAGGTACGACTAGGCTCAAACATTCACTCTAAACTATTGGACAAGAAGACCAACTATCTAAAATCTATAAGGATGCCTGCACTAGACTACCTAGATACATATGAGTACTTATAAAATCTCAGCCTTGTGAAGTGTGGACTCTGAATGTACCAAAATAGAATACCTTCTTGGAACCAACTCAAGATTCTCAAAGAATACCCCTAGTCATTTTAGCATGATCCACTCTACTCCAAAAAGGAACTCCAAATAAAACTATCTGAGATATAACAAACAGAAGATAAACTTCAAACTCCTTTATGAACTTCTGAATCCTCTCAAACTAGGTGGTAATGCTAGAATAAGAATATCTAGCTAAGGCATGTAAAAGTACCTAATACCATGCTATAGTCTTAGATCCCTACTCCAGGTGATCTAACTAATCTCTCATCAGATCCCTCAAACTATAAGGCATAAATCTCTCCAATAAGATATTGACAAACTTATCCCAAGTCATCTTAAGAGAATTAAGAGGTCTACAACTAACTATCACCTTACATCAATCTCTAGCAGGATCTCTTAACTGATAAGTAGTGTAAGTAACCCTATGCGACACAATTTAGCCTGAATAATTCATTTTCTCCCAAACATCAATCAAAACTCATTGGCATCCTTGCCAATAATACCATTGAATGTACGAGGACCAAAATAAATAAATCTTTCAAACCTCTTCTGGTCCTAAAAAGACATAACTATACTCGCAGCAAGAGGATATAAAAGTGAATCTAGTGGGCTGAGATCCTATCTATAGAGGTAGCAAAGATGAAGGCTAAAATCCGATCTCAGAATACCATACGTAAATTTTGGTGCTAAAATAGGAATAGTACTCTGGCTCAACAAAGTACCAGGAGTAGAAGTAGGTGCAATTAAAAGTTCCTCACTTGGGTTTGGAAGAACACCAAACACATTAAAAGGGGACCCTTCAAAGAGGTTAACAAGTGAACCAATAACTCATCTAACAATGTGGTAGACAAACTCAGTCTAATTAAACTAGGACCCACACCTCCAACATGCTGAACACAAGTCTCTGGGGAAAGTCCCTAGCACAAATCCTTCATGGGGAAGATCCACGTGTCCGTCCTCTATCTCAAGACCATCAATGACTCATAAATCACCCTTTAAATTGGGCTCTCTTCCTGTATAAAAGCATTGCATCTCTAACCTCATGAGATATAGTCATAACCATCCATACAAAAATGAGTGAAATATTACTTGAACGTAAGGTATCAAACAAATCTGCATAATAAGAAAAAAATAAGGAAAATTTCCTAAAGACAACCTATAGCCTCTCAGTGAAAGATATAGACATCCACATACTGATCCACGATACTCTATTAGACATCTAGTTCTTAAAATTATTATGTTAAATGAACTTCTCCCCAATATCAATTTGTCATGTCCAAAACACTGAGGGTCATAATGGCACTTATCGCTGTTGAGTGGTGATTTTACCACTTACCTACACTCATTATTTGTACATATTACCTTGTTTTATACAAATAAATGAGATTTATATAATTAAATACACTAATATACATTCTTTGCAGGCATAGAGTTGAAGGGATGGAGAGATATGGAATAGAGCTTAAAATTATCAAAAAGAAAGAAAGAAAGTGTAGCTAAAGACCTGGAATAGAAGGACCTCAATTACTGCAGTTGCACTCTGCTGACTCCGATCTTGGCAGTCAAAAAATGTCAATATATCACTAGCACGTTTACCTATCGCAGTCACAGAAGCCACGGACGCCGCTATTATGGCGCGATCATAGCTTAGTGAAAGAGTTCAGCCTAAGGGAAAAATTGGAAATGTATGTGGTTAGTCTCAATTTTTACCAAAACATTTAAATCCTTGATTGATGGATCATATTCAATCATCCCTAGTTTTTATGTTTTAACTCTTGACTCCTTAGCTTTCATTTTTGGAGAAGAAAATATTGTGGAAATTTTGGGTGAAGAATATATTGGAGACTTTTTTAGTGGGAGATTTTCTCACTATAATTTTTTATATTGTGGGAGTACCAAGTTTGCAGTAACATTTGCTTAAATCTTCAACAATTTATTTCTATTGAGATTATAGGTATATCTAAGCTTTTTTATCTTATGTGTTGCTAAATCTCCCTCTTAGGGTTATGTATGAATAAAGGTTAAGGTGTGTGTAGGGTTTTCTTATTAGAATCTATTTTGTAATTCATGTTTATGGGTTTTATCATTGCTATGCTAATTTGATTAGGATATGATCATTGAAAGCCCCAAATACCCACATGGGTTTGATGAGTTAAAGCTCTAGGCTCTAGGAAGCTCAAGACCATATTTGAAAGAATGGTTTTGGGTGAAGTGTAGGAATCCATATCATCTTTGAAAGAGGTATGTGGAAACTAAAGCAATGATAGACAATTATGTGTGTAGTTTGCTGAATTTTCACTATCTTATACATAAGGGTGAATGTGAGGTTGACTATTCCATGGGTATCATTATAAAAATCGGGATGCCTAGATTGAGGTTGTGTTATAAATTGTTGAACACACCTATTAGGTTTTTGAAAGAACCAATGGGTGAAAGTATGGTGTTTTGTTGAAAGACTAGCATTAAAATCCAAGACCAAACTTACCCATATTTGTCTTACTAAATTGATATTGATTGCTAACACCCATATATCACTCCCGTAGTAATGCATAATCTGAAGATCCGTGAATAATTTTTAAATGCTAATTATTTGTTGACCCGAATTTATATTAGAAAATGCCAACAAGAAACATTATCCTAGGTATCTATATCCCTCATTTTATCTTTTTGAATCATTTTTTTGAATTTAACATGTATCTATCATTTCAAATTAATTTGATTAACACTCATATTATTCGTCGTGGATTCAACCCTGATTCTAAAGTTGGGTGAATATATTGATGATGACTCCCTTGCACTTAATTTGACATGTAATTTTAGCATTATCAAAAATGAAATTGTTGCCGGTGAAAAATTTGGTGAATTAAGTTAGTTAGGATCTTTAGTTACTTTCTTGAATTCAAGCTTGTATATATTTGTTTGTGATTTTTGTTGTAGGTAGATTTAATTTTATGTTACTTTTCTCTATGGAATCTTCCACCAAGTATGAGTGGGATAGTTTGAAGTCCTATCTTGATAACCC
The DNA here is from genome assembly GCF_002878395.1 of Capsicum annuum. Classification (NCBI taxonomy): domain Eukaryota; kingdom Viridiplantae; phylum Streptophyta; class Magnoliopsida; order Solanales; family Solanaceae; genus Capsicum; species Capsicum annuum. Next base: position 41,139,299 of record NC_061118.1, on the reverse strand, counting down.
ATGCTCAAATTGTGATGGACCACACTTTACGAGAGATTGTAACTATGCTCCTCGGAGAGAGATAAATCACCATCTCTATCCTATAGGGAGTATGGTTGTCCTTTGTGTTGTAGTCAAAATGGACATTAGGATTATTTTCCAAATGTCCCTTCCCCAAATATACTAACCAAATTGCTATTTCTTCTTATAAGATTAATAGATCTTATGATGAGAAGAAGGAAGAGCAACACTCCAAGTACAATAGTTGTAACCTAAGGTTATTAGCTATTTTAGATTTGGTACATGCAATAGGGAAGAATATAAAATACATGCATCAAGAATGGACAAGTGTCAAGAAGCAGGTAATGAGAGAATGAGAAAAGCTTGAAAAAATCCATAACAATCCCATCATCGAGAGGAGGTTTTGTAATAAGAGAAACCAAGATATGATGACAATCTTTGAAGTGAAGACTCCTCGGTGACTTCCCGATCATCCGAATCATATGAGGAGGAAGAATCCAAAATAAAAGAAATGATACTAGAGTCAAGACAAGAATCAAATTAAATATCTTATAATGAGTCTAGTTCATTTTGGGGTGAAGATGCTTCGGAGGAGGCTAAACCAAAATTAGGTATTGGACCTCGTTCAACCCGCTTTTCAAAATTATGCTTCAAGGATGTGGTGAGGATCCATCTTATAAAAGCTCAACTTGCACATCAATTTAGTGCAAGGTGGTCATCGTTATTATATTTACCCAACTTTGGAGTCGGAGTCGGAGTTGAATCCATGAGGAACAATGTGAGTGGAGATTAAACTAATTTGAAAATATAGCTATAAGTTGAATTCAAAAAAATGATATGAAAAGATAAAATGGGGGTTTTTCATGATCAAACAAAAGTTAAATTTTTAACTTGCTTTAGAGCTCAAAACTAAAATTTTAATAGTTCAAATCAGTGATAGAGAGGAACTAGGGTTGTTATCACTTTGATTATTAATCCCTATTAAATAATAATTGTAGTATTGGGTTCTCATGACTTATGGGGAACACCAAATAATCAGTTTTTACAGTCCATCTATGTTTTTCTCAACCTACCTAGATCTTGAACTCCCCAATTCTCTCAAACATAGGAAATCATTCGATTCATACTGATTTTATATCAAGCTGATCAATCTTGTTACAACATTAATCATTAAATGGGAGCATAACCTTACCAAATCCTTGTTGATAATTAACTACCTTTAGGTTATTTCTCAGTTCAAGCAAATCAACATAATGCGAGATTTATTGTTTGCAACCAATAAAAAACAATCATAACAAAGGAATTACTAAGATGTCTCCACAATCACTCAAATCCTAACCAACTATTAAATCCATGGGGGAATGATCATAGATCACACAACTCTAGTTGTGGGTTTTAGTTACACATGAGAAAGAAAGAGATAGCAACAATTGTAATCATGATTAAGAGTAATTAAACTTACAAATGATGAAGTTTGAAGTTGATTCTCTTCTAATTTAACTAAAAATTCCCACAACCAAAGAAAAAAGTTGAAAATTGAATTCTAAGTTTTTAGACCAAAAAGAGGTGTCTTTGACTTTTGAAATATGTTCAAGATGTTCCACCCCTTTTTCATTAGAAAACCCTAACATATGTTTTAAATACTTCATCTTAATTATGCAAACAAAATCATAGATCACAATATTTTCTCGTACAGGCAACGACGTGTGTGATGGGTTACCAGGAGTCTGGCGACTTATCAAGAATGTCATTACCTCCTTTTCACTTTTGATACTCTTTGCCTTAGGTTGACAATGAGACGTGATGTCATATTAGACATGTGATGACTTATCAGAATCATCATCGTTTCTTCACTTCAAATCTTATTCCCTGCCTAAGCCTAACGACGAGCCTGATGGCTTATCACACTTCTGACGGCCTATCACAGATGTTGCCATGAATTCCAGATGAAGCTCATTCTCTTTCTAAGGTAGAAGGCAGCTCTGATAGCTTATCACAAGGCTGATAATTTATCAAATAGGTCATCAGCAATATTGCCCTCTCTACTAGATCAGAAATCGACTCTTTTACTTCCATTAGTGTTGGTTCTCTTGTATCTTGACTTTTACTGCAATATCAATCTGAAAACAATCAGAAATAACAAAAGTTGCTTAAGTCTTTTCAATTATTCATAGTAAAAAGACTCAAATGTGTTATCATATGCTCACACATCAACACCCTCAACTTAAAAAAATTTCTTGTCCTTAAGAAACTAAAACACAACCAAGTGGATACAAAGTACATTCGGTAGTCAACCATCCATATTATCTCAAAATGTCTTCGCCATCTCCAAGGTCATTTAATTTAAAAACAACTATGTATATTATTGAAGAACAACAATGCGACACACAAGAATCAAGATATGGCATCAATTCAACAACAACAACCATGCATGTACCAAGATTACACTATCCAAACAAGTTAGCAACTAGCAACGTAACCAGTGTACCCTCACAAAAAAGTAGTCCCACTTTACTTTTATCTTACATCACATATGTAACCATGGGGATAATCATAATACGCTCACTCTCAGAATGAAGTTTTAATCAATGTATGCCAAATACCATAGGCTTGCCCCTATTTTTATTACCAAGATTTTTGGACAAGTTATCTAATAACACTATAGGTCTTTTCTTTGGCTTGTAATGTAGGCTAGTGGCTGGTATGATACGCGATGATATTTAAAGTGACTAAGCCTTCTTGACATTACACTAGCTTCTGGGGTCTCACTTATTAACGTTTTTCTATTCTTCTCTTTTGTTGATCATACATATTCAGGATTGGTGTGCTATTTTTGAAAATTATTTCTTCTTTTCACAAATTTTCTTTTCGTATTCTTTTTCCACCGCACCCAGCTTTTTATTCTTTTCTTTTATTCTACTTTTCTTCATACTCATTTTACATCACGCACCCCTATGGTAGCCACCCTCAACTTAGGCTATTGGCCTAAGTCAAAGTGCACAATGTCCAAGGAGGACCAGGGCCAAAATAAGTTCATTGTGATAAAAATGAAAAGGTGATAGGTATAATAAAAATAATAGGCATTTAGGATCAAAGTTAGGATCAAGGGATATTATTTACACATAGAAGGTCATTTAGGCTAAAAGTGGACTAATATCAACAACAACCTATAATCCTTTCCTAACTACTATCCCATAACCAAGGGAAGACCAACTGGGCAAGTTCTGGATTTAATACATAATGGGAAGTAGTATCTCACACACACATGGCACAAAGGTATATCACAAGATACTAGCCATTCAGTTCATGCAATTGTTTAGCAATGGTTATTATGTCAATAGTACTAATGCCATAACAAGATGCACAGTGGTCACATATAAATTCATATCACAATTATAAATAGACCATTGGAGAGGTGTTAAGAAATAAACAAAGACATGTTAACTACATAAGGTACTTGTATTTCTCCTAGTCAAGCACAACATTTTACGATAAATTAAAATACACCAAAATATGCCGGCTCTTCTAGGAACTATACTCTGGTGAAAAGAGGAACGACAATAAAAACCCTTAGAAGACATCAACAACCAGAAGTAGCCCCACCCTCATTTTAAAATCATGCAATGTCCCCAATGCGTCAAACCAAAAAAAAAAGAGTTAGAAACATACTTGTGGAACCATAGGTATGAATATATGATTTCAATCACATAATATGAATACAAACAACAAAATACCTTGAGTTTTCTCCCAAGCAGCACCTGATTTAATGTCACATCACGTCTAGGTTATCATGATTAATCGGAATTCATAAAGATACCTTAAAAGTGCTTTATCCTTTATCCCTCCACTTCGTCAATTTGAATCGTCGGCCCATCTTTTGATCTTTACATATTTTAGGTGCATTGGGAAAATATGAGAGCAGGATAAGAAAAGTTCTATTACGGCATTTTAGAGACTTGAACCGGTTGCCCAATTTTGCATTGAACTTTTGTGTAGGCTCATTTGGCAATGGTGAGAGTCTTAAAAAGCCACTAAATGGACATCGATATTTAAGCTTCTTGACCTTCAAGATTGGGGTTCTATTATACCTTTTCGGCATGACAAGCTCCAAAATTTCAGAATGTTCCTCCTCATTTCCAAAATTCATCATTTTCTTGGGTGATTCAACTTTTATCACATCCACCAAGTATAATGTTGAAAAGTGATACGAGTGAGGTATTCTCCCTAATTTTGGAGTTGCATCCTTCTCAACCTCTTCACCCCGAATAGGGTTAGAGTGTTTATAAAAGAATAGTTTGATTTCTTCTTTTGCCTTTAGCACCATTTCCTCAGTCTTGGCATTATCTCTCATGGTTGGTTCTGTTGGTTGGAAAATCTTTGAGGGTTGATCATCATCAAGATCAACATCAATATAGGATTTTTGCTCCTCATCTTCGCACTCTTCCATTATTTTAAATGATTCTACAGATAAGATATCATCTAAACATAATATAAAAGAAAGCTTTGAATGATTGACCTCTATATCTATCTCCTTATGAATGATTGGCTTTATGTATTGACATATATCACATACGATATCATATATTTTTTTCTAAAGACCCAACATTCATTTAAACATAACTTCAATGCCACTCTTACCAGTGCTTCATTCTTTTTTCTTAACCATAAGACCTATCAAACTCATCAGAAAAACTAGAATTTTGGTTAGCACAATAGGGGAAGGATAACTTGGAAAATCACTCCAATAACCATCTTGACTACCACATAAAGAATAATAATACTCCCAGTTGGATGGAGATAGTGCACACATCTCTATTCGGGGAGCATATCTACAATCTTGCCAAAATTGAGGTCCATCACAATATGGACATGGATCATCAACATAAGCTTTCTAACCACCAATATCATGTTTATTACACGATGCCATAGTTATAAGTAAACTAAAATAAAAATATATGTAACACAAGAAATAAAAGAAAAATAAAAATAAATATTTACAAGTTTGAATTCAAGAAAGTAGGCTAAAAGTCAAAACCAACTCAATATGGAAAATTGGTCTCTTGCAACGGTGCCATTTTTGATAATGTTCAACTTATACGTAAATTTAGTATAAGGCAGTCATCATCAAAATATTTACCGAACATTGGAGTCATGTTCAAATCCACGAGGTATAATGTGAGTGGCGATTAAACTAATTTGAAACTATAGCTATAAGTTGTATTTAAACAAATAATATGAAAAGATAAAATAGGGATTTTTGATGATCAAACAAATGTTATAGTTTTAATTTGCTTCAGAGCTCACAACTATAATTTCAATAGATCAAATCAGTGATAGAGAGGACCAAGGGTTGTGATCACTATGATTATTAATCCACATTAAATTATGACTGTAGTATTAGGTTATCATGACTTTTGGAAACTACAAAATTATCGATTTCAATAGTCTATCTAAGTGTTTCTCAACCTGCCTAGATGTTGAACTCCCTAGTTCTCTCAAACTTAGGAAATCATTCTATTCATATTGATTTTATCTAAAGTTGATCAATCTTATTATAGCATTAATTATTAGATGGTAGATTAACTTTCCCAAATCCTTGTTGATAATTTCCTACCTTTAGTTTATTTTTTATTTCTAGCAAATCAACATAAGACAGGATTTATTATTTGTAACCAATAAATATCAATCATAAAAAGGAATTATCAAGATGTTCCCACAATCACTTAAACCCTAACTAACTATTAAATCCATGGGGGAACAATCATAGATCTCACAACCCTAGTTGTGAGTTTTAGTTTCATATGATAAATAAAGAGATAGGATCAATTGTAATCTCATTCAAAGTAATTAAATATACAAATGATGAAGTCCGAAGTTGATTCTCTTCTAAGTTCAAGAGAAAATTTCCACAACCAAATCGAAGAGATAAAAATTGAATTTCAAGTTTATAGCCCCAAAAAGAGGTGTCTTTGCCTTTTGAAATATTTTCAAGATGTTCCGCCACTTTTTCATTTGAAACCCCTAACATATGCTCTAAATACTTTAGCGTAATTATGAAAACAAAATCATAGATCACAGTATTTTCTTAGATAGGCGACGACGTCTATGATGTTTTATCACGAGTCTGCTGACTTATGAAGAATGTTGTCAGCTCTTCTTTACTTTTGACAATATCAGTCATAGGTTGACAATGAAATATTATGGCTTATCAAATATATGATGACTTATAAGAATTTTCATTGCTTTTTCACTTCAAATCCCATTCTTTCCCTAAGCCTAACGATAAGCCTGATGGCTTATCACACTTCTGATGGCCTATCACAGATGTCATCATGAATTCCAGCTAAAGCTCATTCTCTTTCTTAGGCTGAAGACAACTTTGATAGCTTATCACAAGGAAAACAACTTATCATATAGGTCATCAACTATACTTCCCTCTCTACTTGCTCAGAAATCAACTCTTTTACTTCCATTATTGTTGGTTCTCTTGTATCTTAACTTTTACTGCAATATCAACCAGAAAATAATCAAAAATGACAAAGGTTGCTTAAGAGTTTCCAATTATCCATATTTAAAAGCATCAAATGGATTAGCATCTGCTCACACATCACATAGCTTTGAATAAATGAAGGATTATGGGATGACGAAGTCACACTCTTATATTGTAGAGTTCGAGGGAGCACATAGAACCCCATTCATCAACTGCTAAGGATTTTAATTTCTGAGATACAAGGAATGGCTATTAATGTACTCACTTTTACCTAAGGATCCAAATTAAAAATCTGATGTGAAGTTGGGTAGAAGGTTAAAGTCTTTAAAATGAAAAGATCGTAGCTTGCTTGCCATGCCCTCACATTTTTGAAGTTTTATCTTGGAAAATTTAAATATTTTGTCCCTCTGCTGCTCATTTCATATTGAATGAAAGATGGGATAGAGATTCAAATTTTCTAAGTGAAAACGTAAATTGATGGAATGAACATGTTGCGCCATAATGTTAAACTAAGCGCTCGATCGGAGGCAACCCATCACACCTTGAAAAGTGGCATGTATCATTTTTAATTGAGAATGTAAGAATAGATTTCGACTTTGTTTTTGCACATTCATAATCCATAAAATGTACTGAAATGGGTTATTTTGATCTAATTTGAAATAGAAAGGTGTGAAATTGATAAGTTTTGACTGAGTAGAAAAGGGAGGAACCACGGTTGTCTAGTCTTAGTGACCGAAATCACGGTCCATGCCTATGAATTTTTTGAGGTCCTATGACCGTGATCGCGGTCTAATCAATTTTAAAACAAATTAAAATTCCATTTCCCCCACATATGTCTTTGAATTTTTCTATCAAAATACTCTCATATTTGTGGCTTTGGATTCCATTTTCAAGAACCAGACATCCCGTGCATCCTCTAATTTGGTAAGTTGTCTCAATTTTGTTAGTTTTTTTTATAAACAGATGCTTAGAACCTGTAGTGTAGAAATGGCCTAAATTAGTGTTTCCATTTGCTAAATACATGCCTAGTTAAAAAATTTTCTATGGTTGGTTGTTATAGTTGGTATACACGCTAATGGGAAAATCTTTAGAACCCAAATTTAAGCTTTAAAAGGTTGAAATAATCGTGAACTCCATGTGCTTGATTGAATTCCCCAATGAGTTTAGTTTTAATTCTGTCAAGTTTAGGGGCCACAATCACATATTCTAGGCTTTGGTTAAGCATTTATACAATTTTCATGGCTAGTTGAGAAAAAAAATTGGGGTTATAATCTTATTTTGAGCACTATATAGAAGCTAACAATTGTGGTCTCAGGAACTGTAATCGCGATCCCAATGACCGTGATTACATCACTGTGTTCACATTTATCACTCCACAATGGCCATAACTGAGGGCAAATTCAGGTAGATATCAAAATCTCTGAACATCCATAGCTACCCCTGAAATATTGCTTAGTGATACCACATGGGCTTACCTATTCAATTTAGCATTTTATCGATATGATAATACTAATATTGGCCAAATTTACATTGTTTACTGGTTCTCAGCATAAAATATAGAGGGATTTTGCACCACTAGATTCTGACCACAGAATGTCATAACCTCTACTATACGGATTTGAATAGGACTAAATTACTCCCTGAAAGAGGTATTAGCTTGGAAAAAATATAGGAAAATTTCCCCAGCTTTCATGAAAGACTCACTCAAATGGGGTGGCTATGGTTTGCCCTAAAACACTCGTTTTCTAATGAGCATTGGGTGCGTGATTTCTACTCTAATTTGAGCATAATTTTTTCTTGCACTAACACAATGATGATAATTCAGGGAAAACTAGTGTATTTTTGAACAGAGCATATCAAGGAGGTTTATGGCCTCCCAAATAATGACATTGAATAGTTCTATGCAAAATCAGGTGAGCTAGGCACCGGGATAGGAAATATTTTATGTGCTGGCAAAGTTGTTCCCTAGGCTACTACCAAGAGAGCCATTCTGATTATTAACTTCAAAACTGAGGCTATACTTTGGCTGAATATTATCTATATCGAGTATCACCATGCAGTCACATGACCATTATTATTGACTTGCAAGCTTAGATTGTAACCTATCTTCTCTCTGGGATTGCCCTAAATGTGTGCAGGATTATGCATTCAGAATAGAGGTACATCAAAAATCATGAAGGTATGCATCTTCACCTTATTTATCTTATCATAGAGCTATGAAGGAGGTCATAAGTGAAAGAGTATGCTACAGATACTTGGGTGCCCTAGGGCCCTTATATCATCCTACTAAAATTTATAGGTGAGGCCACCCTAGGCAAGATCAAGAATAGGAAGGGAAAATCTCGCAAATTGACCCAGGAAGACACAAACTCTTGTAGGCCTTCGTCAATCAAACCTCTTGATGACATATCAATTTAGATAGAGGTTGTTAGAGAGGTACTATCCAGAATACCTAACGGACTGGGAGAGTCTTCTATCGCTCATCACTCATGCATAGTTTAGTCAAATTATGAGTGATATAGGGAGGAGTAAGAGAATTAGAGAGCCATAATTGCCCATTTGGAGAGAGCCTATTTAGCTTTGGTTGCATCATAAAGAGATCTTAGGGAATCACATGAGAAAATAGTAAAGAGGGAGAAGAAGTGAGATAAATTCTTTAGGAATCCATGGAATGGAGTGAAGGTCATCTTTAAGGTAATAAAGTGTAACTATCGACTACCTTCAGCTAGGATGGATAGTGAGGATGAGGCCCTTACTGATTGTTATGCTAATGATGTTAGGGGTGATGGTGCGGAGTCAGTGGGATAGGATAGCCCATGATACATCATCAGGTAGAGCCCTACTACTCTTTTTTTCTTGCACATGCAGTGGGTATACTGCATTCTTTTAGTTGGGGGTGCACCCAAATTTTTGTTATTTTTATGGTGCATGGATGGATATTTCTCTTTATGTAATTAATTTTTTTGGAATGATAACTTCGATATTGTTTTAATTGTGTTATTAAAATGTTAAATTTTAGGCACCCAGTTGGTGTCTGCAGTTTATGGATTATCATATCTTTTTTCTAGTCCTAGTTTTTCTCTTTTTACTCTAACCTTATTTTTTATTTTGGTGATACAAGACTAAGTTTTCCCCATTATGGATTGAGTGATGACATTCTTAAGGGTAAAGCATTGTGTTTGGGCTTTGAGGCATAGGTGCAGGGGAAGTTTGAGTACCCATAGAAAAAATATCAAAAATGCAAGGGAAATCTTAGTACTTGTGGTTGTATGTTATAAAGTTGGGGTCACTTTATACACCAATGGAAAAGCCTGAGTAGCCATATGGTTGGGTTATTTATTTTGGTGCCTAAATGTGAGACTACGGCTTTGGTTGTAGCCATTCTTTAGCAAATTGTACGAGATGCTAATGCAAAGCAAGAAACCCCCTTCTTCCAATAATCTTGAAAAAAAATAAAAGGCATAGATGTAAGAAATATTGATACAAAACTTTTTTTTCTCTTTTTGTGGATCCATAAATTTTGGCTTATGAATAATGATAAATACTCCGCTTGTCTCTTTAGAGAGAGGGGCATTTGAAATCCCTTAGAAAATATTATAATCCATGTGTTGTGAGCCATTAGAACTTTCCCCGATAGTCTTTAAAAAAAAATTTGATTGTATGTTATTGGAGAAATGATCTTAGGCAATCTTTGCGATTTTGAAACCCACTCTTGGCTAAAAATCCTACCTATGAATAATTGCAATCCCTAGTTACTGACTTTTAGCCTTTGGACCTTTCGTTTCCAAACTCATTACTAGCCATGTGGCATTCTTTTATCCCACTTTTGAGCCGTACCCTCCTTGAACTTTAAAGTTCAATGTGCTACTTAAAGCGTAAGTTGGGGTGCTGAAAGTTGATGGAAGTAAGTTTGGAACCACGTAGTGTTAGCAAAATGCCATATGTGCCTAAACTGTAAAAATAAATGAATAGAAAAGGAATGAGTGCATCAAATAAATGAATTCCATGAAAGTTACAAGAAAAGAAATTAATATAAAAGTGGCGAACTATGGAACTGAAAAGTAGGCATACGAAAATTAAGGAAATAAAGAAGAGTGGCCCTTAGTCGAAAAAGGAGGATTGTCAAGTATAATGTAGATGTTCAAGGTTGGGTGTAGCCATGATGTTCCTAAATGATATCAAACACAACCCTGAACCTACATTATAAGCTTAGAAACTACTTTGAGATCTTCGACCATTTACTTTCTTCGTAGTGACGATTGGAAATAGGGGAAAGCCTATGGTATTTCACTTGTTACAAGGAGATTTCTTTTGCAAGGGAGAGAGTTGTCCACTTAAAATTCCTTGTTTCATATTTTGCAGCTTGGTGTGAGGAATTTATTTTCTTTTGAGGTTGGCATATGAAACAAGTTGAGGTGGGTGAATCTGTCACCTTCCGACAATGAGGCAAAAGGAGTATAGCTTAGATATGGTCAAAAAGGAGTCACTTCAAGATTATTGGTTTTTTGTTGCTTGTTCTCTCTTTAAAGTCCTATGTAGCCTTGAATAAATCAATTTTATAGTAAGGGGTATAGTGAAATTTTCTTAGCGTATGTGAAATGAGCTACTGATGGTAGTGACAAAGGTTAAATACATTGTGATCTTCAAGGCACGAAATTTTGGCATAAATTATTGTGTCTCATGGTAAGAGGTAGTGTCGCTTGAGGACTTGCTATAGCTTTAAGTTGGGGGTGTTGATGAATGGTGATTTTACCACTCACTCGCACTAAATATTCATACACATTACCTTGTTTTGGATGAATAAACAAGACATAGATGTAATTAAATGCACTAATATCCACTCTTTTTAGGCATAGAGTTGAAGAAATGGAAAGATATGGAATGGAGCTCAAAATGGTCAAAAAGAGAGCAAAAAAGTGCAGATGAAGACCTAGAATTGAAGGAACTCAGTTGTTGTGGTCGCGGTCTGTTGACTGCAATCATGGCGATCAATAAAGGTCAATACATCGCGGTCGCATTTATCTATCGTAGTCGTTAAAGCCATGGCCAAGGACATGCTGGCACGATCGCCACTTAACGAAAGAGTTCAGCCAATGAAAAAAACTAGAAATATGCGTGGTTGATCCTAATTTTGGCCAAAAAGACCCAAACCCTTGATTCATGGTTCATAATTCATCTTCCCCTACTTTTATGTTTTAACTCTTGAATCCTTAGCCTCCATTTTTGGAGAAGAAAATATTGTATAAATTTTTGTTGAAGAATACATTGGATACTTTCTACGTTGAAGATAAGCTCCCTACTATTGTTTATATTGTAGGAGAGAAATGTTTGAAGTAACATTTGCTTAAATCTTTAATAATTCATTTCAATGTAGATTTTGGGTATATCCATGCTTGTTCATCTTATGTGTAGCTAAATCACCCTCTTGGGATTATGTATGAATATGGGTTAAAGTCTGTGTGGGTTGTTATTGTTAGCATCTATTTGTTAATTTTTGTTTATGGGTTTGATCATTACTGTGCTAATTTAGTTGGGATTTGATGGGTGAAAGCCCTAAATACCCACATAGTTTTGATGAGTGAAAGCTCCAATCTCAAGAAACCTCGAGGCCATCTTTCAAAGAAGTGTTTTGAGTAATGTGTAGGAATCCATATCATCCTTGAAAGAGGGATGTGGAAACCAAAGCAATGATAGACAATTATGTGTGTGGTTTGCTAAATTTTAACTCTCTTAGACATAAGGGTGAATATGAATTTTACTATACAATGGGTATCATCCTAGAAATAGGGATGCCTAGACTGAGGTCGTGGATACAAATTGTTGAACACACCTATTAGGTATTCCAAATAATCAATGGGTGAAGGTTTGGTGTTTTGTCGAAAGACTAGTATCAAAAACGATAACAAAACCTACCAATATTTGTCTTACTAAATTAATGTTGATTGCTAAAACCCACATATCATTTCCTTACTAATGAATAATCTAAAGATCCATGCATAATTGTTAAACTCTAATTATTCGTAGCCCAAAATTTATACTAGAAAAGACCAAAAATAAACATGAGTGTAGGTATCTATCTCCCCCATTTTATCTTTTTGTACCATTTGTTTGAATTTAATGTGTATCTATCATTTCGAATTAATTTGATCGCCACTCACATTGTTCCTCGTGGATTTAATCCCGACTCTAAAGTTAGGTAAATATATTGATGACGATCGCCTTGCACATAATTTGATGTGTAAGTTGACCGTTATCAATCGCAGGGAACCTTGACAAGTAAGATTATTACACAAACTGATACAAAAAGTGAAATAACAATCTAAACTAAAGGCTATGCTCCTAGAACAAAGCTGAACAATTTAAATATAACAACGGAAATTATAAAATAAAGGATAACATGCCAAACTCCCCAAATCCTTGTGTCACAGTACATGAAGTACTAATACAACCCATGAATCAAATACAATAGAAAATCCAATAGGAACAATCTCTATATTTGAGTACGAGTATAGAGATAGTCTAATATAGAAAGATAGAAGTGGACTTCAGATGCATGTAAATCTACCCGCTACATTGAATAACTCTTAAGTCTCCCAAATCATATTAGGACCTGCAACAAAAGGTCCTAGTATGACTTAGTACGATCTACTTATAATCCATAGGTATCGTAGGCCGATTAATCAAAGTGGATAGTAAGGCATACCAAAAATACATACAAAGGGTACATCACATGTAATCAAAAAAAATTCTTCAATGGTATCCCACACCACTTGCACTAACATTTCTAAAATATGAATATATTGTACAACAAAACAACATAAAGGAATACAACTATATATGTATACCATATATACACAAAGAAAAGAAGAAAACAACATAAGCGAGAGCATCAAGTGCTAGTAAGGAAAGAGAGAACAATGGATAAGTAACAAGTCAAACATAATATACAATCACATCACAAACATAATAAAGTAAATAAAATAACAATGATGATGATGATGATAATAATGATAATATAATGAACGAAGTTGTCATACAATAACTAAGACTATCTTATAGCCTTTGTGATCATCGCATAGTCTCTATATATATCTATGTAGCTAAAAATTTAAGACGTCGGATCCATGGAGGTTCATCAACTCGTATAAAGCTCAATATCTTAGACTCATCTCTGGCGCATCCCTCCGAGAAGGTCTAAAAAATATGATGTTCCTTGTGTTTCCTGAATTTTCTAGTATTTCCAATATTTTTAGTGTTTCCAGTCTCTCTAGTATTTCTAGTTTTTACAGAGCACATACATGACATAAGATACAAAGAAAGTATAAGATATCACACCAACAAGTAGATGAAGCATACGATAAACAAGTGAAATAATGTGTGTTATGCCATGTGAATGATGATGCAATGTTCACAACCAACCGAGCATGACAATATCTAATAACCTATCAGTATACTAGTATGTCAGCCCATATATCCGTTCAATATATCCAACAATCAATTAAGACCGACATGATTTATATGCCAACATAGTATGAACACATCAACATACACAATTGGTACCACAATTGGATTTTCTTCCATAAGATACCATTATTTGTATGTATATAGGCTACCAACATCACATTGGATGCCACATAGTCACACATACTGCATAATGGGTCAATCCACTACATACATTATATATTTGCCCCCATACAGACATAACACAATAAGATAGGCATTTTCCATTATTAGTTCCAACGCCCGTAACATACTTTTATATCAAAATTAAGTACCCAAGGCAATATGAAAGAATTTAAGCCATAACCTACTCTGAAGGCCAAAAACCAATATGCTAAAATTTAATCCAAAAGCCTTGCTCTACAGAAATAGACCTAGAATTGACTAAGACCTGAAAATGTAGAATATACGCATTAAAAGAAACCCAATAATACAGGTATTACCTATTTATAAGTCGGGACTAAAATGGACCCCCAAAATTAGTTGTCTAAAAAGAAAGAGTAAATCATAAATTTATTTTAAAACAATGTTCCCTATATTTTTAGGAGTCTACAACTAAAAACCCAAATAAAAATGAGTTTAAAATGAGGTTCAAAATAAAGAAAAACCATTTTTAAACTTTACAAGATAAAATACCCAAAATCCAGTTTAAAATCAAGAATCAAAGTTATTTTGAAGATGAAATTGAGGAAAAACAAGTAATTATGAAGTTAGAAACTCATCCAAGTAAAAAAGGATTGCAATTAGTGTTTAAATTGGACAAATACAATATTTAGGTTTTATGGGCCAAAATCATCAGTTTTCATTCTTTAATAAAAGTTTAAAAAAGAAATAGATAACAAAAATTGAAGAAAAATAATTGAAATTGGTGTTTTAGTCCTTACCCATGCTTAGAAAGGGCAAAAGTTACTCAAATCATGAAATCCTACGCTCCAAGTCTCAAAATGGTGAAAAATAGAAAAAAAACTATATATTTATCCCAAGCATCATGATCATGGACCATGTGTCATGATCACAGTACTTGGCTGAAAAGGGTATTGCGATTATTGACAATGTCATGATCGTGGCAGATGTCTGCAGGCCCCAATCATGATCGTTAATGAGCATCACAATTGTGGGTGCACCAGCTGGGGATTTGTGTATTCCTAGTCTCCATGGGTACCTCAAGATTTATATAGAATCTCGTGAATGAAAATTAACTATGCTGACCTATCGAATTCAATGCTTGGACTCAATTGCGATATCCAATTTTTGAAAAAATATCATTTTCACAAAGTTGACCCCTAAAATCTAACATTACAATTTTCTAAATTAAGGGTCAAAATGATATTTAAAATTCATTAAACTACATCAATCATGTTACCACTCTAAGATCAATGTTTCAAATCTGCAGTCGTAGTCTGTTCTACCATCCATTGTACAGATCAAAAGATGATAAGTAGAGTTAACTATAAGACTCTAAAACATACCCAAAAACAATAATATCATATAAATGACACAAAAATGCATTATATACCATGCCAATCATACCTACACCCCAGAAATACCACAACACATAGGGAGGGGTAAAATAGTTAAATCAAACCAAAACACATATTTCACATAATTTATCAAAATTTGAGTCATTACATTAACAATTCTAATTGTTTATGTCCATGGTTACTTGTATGATGTATTTTTGAAGAATTTAATTATTTTGTAGAATCTCTAATGATTAGTTTTTAATTCTATTATATAACAGCTTAACTATGTCTTTATTCCATCCCTTAACTTGTATCCTGAATTAAAATAAACTAGAAAGCCCTAAAAAGGAAGACTGAAAACATAATTTAGAAATTGTTCTTACAGCTGGGGGCATTAAAATTGTTTTGGTTGAGTAATGTCCTGGTAAGTTTGTTGAACCCACTAATGATGAGACTAAATCTAATGATAAGTGGTTCAAGCCTGATGAAATGACAAGATGCTATATTCTTACCTCCATGGAAAATATGTAGCAGCATCAATATCTATCCATGACAACTGATTATTATATGCTCAAATCTCAAATAGAGATATTCGATTAGAAAAATGATATTTTAAAGAAGACGGTCATGAGAGCGCTCTTGACCACAAAAATAACTAAACAAACTTTAGTGAGGGAGCATATTCATAAAATGATGAGTCAATTGAACAAGCTAGAAATTGTTGGTGTGGTTACTGATAAGGAATCTCATGTCTAGATAGCCCTATAGACTCAATAAGAAAATTTTTAGTAGTTTCACTTGAATCATAACATGAATAAGATTTTCTTATCTCTTGAGAAACCATTGAATGAGCTAAAAGCGGTAGAATCTATCATTAAGCATCAAGATCCTCTTGTGTTGATGATTGACAAACAATCATCTTGGACTTTTAAGATGAAACAGGTAAAGAAAAAAAAGAAAAAGCCTTGTAATGTTTAAGATGCTAATGGTGGTGCAGATAAGCCTAAGGAAAAGTGCTATCATTGCAAAAAACCTTGTTATTATAAGAAATAGTGGCCTGACTACATAGTAAAGATGCAAAAACAAAGTATATCTTTTTCATATGTCGTTGAAACATTTTTAAACATTGTTTCTACCTAATTTTAGGGTATAGATTTGGTAGCCACTAATAATAGTTGCACTTCTTTATCGAGGTTTGATGAAACACGAAACTTCAGTGAAAATAAACTGAACGTGTTTCAAGCTAATAGGGAACCAACACCAACCTTAGCTATAGGAAATATTTCCATTTCATTTAGTAGTTCAAGATTTTTGTGTTTGAATAATGGTCTTTACATACTATCTACAAGAAGCAATTTAATTTTGATGTTAAGAATAATGAATGTTGGTTATAATGTTTATTTTTCTAAAAATTGTGCAATTATTACGTTTAATAAGTATTTTACTATTTTTTCTCCTAGAATACATGATTTGTTTGTATTTGATGTTTCCCATAATATGCTACAAACAATAGAACTTAATAATGTTGATCAACCACATAAAAGAAAATTTATTTTTGAATTGAGTAAAACATACTTATGGCACTTACATATCGGTCATATTAGCATAAATAGGAGCTCATAGTTGATAGAAATTTCTGTTGATTGAAAGTGAAGGCACTTCCATTTTTTGAATTTTGTTTAGAACGTAAAATATCCTAGAGAACTTTTCCTTCCAAAGGAAATAGAGTCGGTAATAAGTTATAATTAATTTATACTGATTTGTGTGGTCCTATGAATATACTAGCAAGAGGTAGTTTTGAGTAGTTTATGACATTCACAGATGATTACTAGAAATATGGATACATTTATTTGTAGTAGCATAAATCTGAATGCTCTGAAAAATTCAAAGAATTTAAGATGGAAATGAAAAAGCGACATAACAAACTTATCCATACAACAGACCCTGTGTATTCCCACCGAGTGGGGAACAAACTTGTCCATACATTACTATTAAATCGTGATGGAGCATTCCTTTCGGCAGAATTCATTAAATACATATCATTGTCAGTAATTAAATCTAAATATGCTACTCTAGGAATACCAGAATAAAATGGTATGGCAGAACTATGAAATAGAACTCTTATGGAAATGGTTAGATCGATGTTAAGTTATTAAAATTTGCCCTTTTCTTTTTTAGGGTTATACATTAGAAACAACAAATTATATTCTGAACTTGGTTCCTTCAAAATTAATAACTTTAACTCCATCTGAATTGTGGAGTGGGTGCAAGCCTAGTCTATGCATTATTCAATTTGTGGTTGTCAGCACATGTGCTAAAAATACTAATAAATTAGATTCTAGGATAGAAGTGTCCATTTTTATTAGTTATCTCAAAGGGACTAAAGGGGGTTTATTTTATTTTTCTACAGAACAAAATATAATTGTTTTGTTAAATGCCAGATTTCTTAAAAAGTATTATTTGATTAACTACCTTACTAGAAGTAAAATTGTTTGACAATAATTGAGTAATAGAATAATGAATAAAGAAACACACGAACAAATTCTAAAATTTGTTATTTACATACCACTATATCCACATAGTGAGAGAAATGTCAATAGGTTAGAGGTTGCATAAGAGCAAAAACTTCACATCACAGTACCTCAAAGTAGTGGGAGTAACGTGTATCAACCTAAAGTTGTGGAGCAAAATATTCAAGATAATATCAAACAACCTATCATTGTCCAAGAAGACGTTCAGGATGTTCAAAATTTAGTTCTAGATATAGCAGATCCTGTAGTGACTAGTCAACGTACTGGATGAATTATCAGAAAATATTTATGGTTTGTGCTCTTAGGTGAATCATATAATTCAATCAGTAAGGAACCTTATACAAAATCCCTTAATTATATCAAACCACAGCATGATAAAGAAGCTAAAATATGGATAGCTGCTATGAAATTTTGAAATGGCATCTTTGGACTCTAATCAGGCTTGGAAAGTTCTAGAACCACCTGTCGGAGTCAAACCCATTAGTTGTGGATGGATCTTTAAAAATAAAGAGGTATGGATGAAAAAGTGAAAACTTTTAAGGCTAAGATTGTTGTGAAAGTTTGTACACAAAAATAAGAAATTAATTATGAGGAAACTTTTTTACCACTATATATGATTAAATCCATAAGGATTTTTTTATCCATTGCCACTCATTATAATTATGAAATTTGGCAAATGGATGTCAAGATGACTTTTCTAAATGGAAATCATAATGAGTGCATTTATATGGCACAACTAGAAGGTTTCATGGGAAGTTGTAATGAACATAAGTTTTGTAACTTAGGCAATCCATTTTTTTTTAAAAATAGACATCTATCACATGGAATACTTGTTTTGATAATACAATTAAAACTTTTGGTTTGTATCAATGTGAAATCAGTCATGTCTTTACAAAAAATGGAATGGAAAGAAGTAGCATTTTTTATTCTGTACGTAGTATGACAACTTGTTTATAGGAAATAATATAAGAATGTTGAATTCTATTAAGTAGTGGTTGTCATCATATTTTGGTATCAAATACTTGGGAGATGTGGATAATATTCTTAGGATCAAGTTCATGTGAGATCGCAAACAAAGGATATTAGGCTTATCTCATGCACTTGATATTGATACTATTCTTGCAAGGTTTAGAATGCAAAATTCCACAATTGTATTTCTTACTTTTAAACATACAATTACTCTATCAAAATATCAATCACCCAAAATGACCGATCAGACAGAGATAATGAAGGAAGTCCCTTATGCTTCAATGTAGGGAGCCTCATGTAAGCTATTTTATGAACTAGACCAGATTTCTACTTTGTTTTTTGCATGGTTAGCAAATTTTAGTCTAATCCTAGGTAAGAAAATTGGACTTCACTAAAGCATGTAATTAAGTACTTAAAAATATTAGGGATTACATGCTTGTTTTTCACTCTAGCTATCTTGTACTGATTGGGTATACTAATACAAATTTTCAGTTAGATGTAGAATCTAGAAAATCTAACTTAGGATATATGTTTACTTTAGGTTGTGATGCAGTTATTTTTAGGAGTACCAAGAAATCTTATGTTTCTGATTCCTCCATGGAAGTCGATTATGTAGCTGCCTCTAAAGTGGTTAAATAGGTTATTTCACTTAGTAACTTGTTGAAAGAGCTTGGAGTTGTTCCTTTGGTTCAAACACCTCTACCACTTTATTGTAACAATAGAGGTTTATTTGCAAACTCGAAAAAACCACGAACCCATTAAAGAAGTAACCATATTGAGAGAAAAATATCACTTGATTCCGTATATAACTCAAAGGAGTGATGTGAGAATTTTGAAGATTAAAGCAAAGAAAATTTGGCTGACCCATTTACAAAGTGTTTAACCCAAATGCTTTTTGATAAGTATATGGAATAAATGGGTGTTAAAAGTTTGAATTCATGGTTATGAGTCTATGTGGGAGATTATTAGGATATACTATTAACCATGTAGTTTGTGTTATAGTATTATACTTTCATTCCATGTAAATATAATTTATTAAATTATTAAAATATTTATTTGAATATATCATTGTGTGAACATGTCTTTCCTTTATTTATCTAGTAGATAATTTTGTATATGGAGTATTTTAACTCATGCACTGAAGATTAAAATATTTTATTCTTATAAGTAATAATAAGTATTCATAATCAAAGATGAGGTAGGGCAAACATCTTGATGACTTTAGCACAAGATTAATTATAATTTGATCTTAGTTATCAGAGTGATAATATTTCAATATTTTGTTCTAGTATATTTCGTATGTATTGATTGGATCAATTAGAGATGATTGTTTATGTTCTGAATATTAATAAACAACTTCTCTAGTCCATTACATGTACTTATACTCTTAATCTTGTTATAACTATTATAATCTATGTGGTTTGATTTATCATTTTAACCTATAAAGAGGTGAGACTTTTGTATGAGTCAATATGTTCCTAATAGGTTGACTGATGACAAACCACTTAGTAAAATATTAATTAGTTGATAAAATCATATCTCGAACTTTTGATAGCAGAAACCCCTTTTATGGTTACTTATAGTTTTTCTTGTGAAAAACCTGCAGATGAATTTTATATCCATCGTGTGAAATAAGGTAACCATTATAAATAAAGAATACAATTATCCATTGGATCAAAAAATTTGATTGAATTTATTGGGGTCGGTTATTCTAACCTGCGGAGTAAATGATATGTAATGGTAGATTTTGAATTAGATCGAGCTCTGGAAATACAAGATATTAGTGGGATAATTTGAAATTTATTATTATATGACAATTCATTTATTTGCGAATTAATATCATCATTGGAAGCCCCAGTTAATAAATCTGTCATCCCTAATATGCCTGATTAACTAATCTATTTTGAAAAAAAGAAAAGGATTTTTATAGAAAAAGTAATTTTTACTAGTCTTCTATATAAAAAGAGGGGTTTAAATACTAATAAACAATGTTTTAATATCAATAAAGAGATTAAAACATGTTTTCCTTAATTGGTCTTAACTGAGAAAAAAATATTTTGCATTATTAAGGCTAATAAATGCAAGAAAATATTTTTCCGATTATAGTGTTATTAAGGTAGGTTAATGGCTGAAAATACCTGTTTTTTCCTTCCTCTTCTTCAATGCAAGATTGGGATAAATAAGGGTAGGTTTTCAGAGAAAAAAGGAGCATCCTTTTCCAGTAAAAAAAAAGTCACTTGCCCATGCAAGTGTTGATTAAAATGAGTTAATCAAGAAGTAGTAGAAGTAACAAAACCTGGAGGCTATGGAAGAAAATGAATTGTGTGAAAGATTCAACAGATAACTAGCTTTTTCAATGTCGTTTTGGCTTAGGTTGACTAGATTATATGTAAGTTAAATTGATCCTTGTTTGTCACTTCCATTGTGCATGTCTAAAATGATGCTATTTTGGTGGATTTTTTTATGAAAAGTATATAATTTAAACTTTAATTTTTCATTTCTAATCCTTGGCTATTAAGATTCCCTAGAATATTAAAAGTGATCATTCTTAGATTGTAATATAGAACCATTGTTCTCAAATGTTTAATGTTTTGGTTAGTCAAAGTATTAAGGCAACCAACAACTTCTTTAAATAAATCCGATGGAGCTAAAATTTATATCCTCCCCTCTTAGTTATGTTGTGTGAATTCTTCAATACTATTGTCAAACTTGTGTCGGTTCTAAAAAATGTATTATTATAAGAGTACCTGAAACATAACAATCAATATTTTAAAGAGTCTAAGCAACATAGATCATGAGAGTTAATTGCCATAGCATAAAAAAAAATGAAATATAATGGACTCAATTCATCATTTCTCGAATTGGTAGCTTATAAACATAGACCTATCTTTTTATACATTTGGTGCTTCTAAAAGATAGCTTTCGATAAGTATCATCGGCAGTAGAATAATATCCCTATGATATGTGCATGCTCTTTCGTATCACATAGATAGTCCCAAAGAACACCAAATATCTCAATGAGTCCAAAAATAATTTTAGTGAATGTACCTTAGATTTTCATAGTAATAACTAACATTTAAATTGATATCCATATCGAATCGTCCAAAATTAGTTGCAACATAATCATATTCCCTTAAATTTACAGCTAAATTTGACACTATAATAGGTTAATTTCTCTATTTATATAGTGTCATAACAAACGTTTCCTTTCGAGCACCTATAGTAAATTGGAGTTATTTTAAAACACTAAAAAAGACCTACTATTGAGAGATAAGAAAGGATAGTTGGACATGCTTCATTGAATAGTATGGCGAAAATTCAATTTGTGCATCAATAACTTTCATATTACAATGTGCTATTCTTACTAGGCATCTTTATATAGACTTGTGTATAACATTTGGAATCATCAATAAGTTTCCTAGCTTAGATAAATTACACTCAATAAATAGTAATCTAATGTTACTGTAAGACCCCACAAAATTCTTAGCTTAAATCAGTCCTTTAGGCTTGTCAAGGAGTCCCAAACTTAGACTATTTTAGATAAGTATTCAAACTTAATGCCATTTTAGCGTTCGAAAGTACGAAATCTTATTTCAAGAAAATTATTTCTATTAAATATTGATATTTAAGTTAATTCTTGATTAGGAAGGTCAATAGGTGTACTCGGACAATTTTCCAATCTTTTGGACCTCGTTTAGACCATGTTTGAGTGCCCAAAATAGTAGGTTGACGCGTCGTGTCGACCATCGAGTTTATAAGATAGTTCTTCCCTAGCTTCAGTGCAAATTCCAGTGAATCGATATGGACTCGATGTGACACATTAGCTATCACATCGATGCCAATGACATGGCTTGTCGGCCTGCGCATTGTAACACAGTTTTTCAGTCATTAAAAGATCACATCCTTAGGGGTAATTTGGTCTTTTCCCATGACCTTCATCCCCCAAAACATGAAATTAAACCCTTTAGAGATCAATTATACTCATTATTCCTCAAAATACTCAAGAACAAGAACCCTAGGAGATTCAATTTCAAATCAAGAACTCAAGAGTTCACCATGAATCTCTCAGAATTCAGGCTTTAAGGTATGTGAAGTGTTTATTATATGGTCCCTTCCATCCTTGGAGTCCAAGAAACTATTTTTAAACATCAAATATATGAAATTCTTAATTTCCATGTGGGTTTGATAATATTCATGTCTATAATGATTAATTGGCTTTCAAATCCATGTTTCATGATAAATTTCATATGGAGTTAATTGATTTATATGTGTTATTAGATAAAGTCATTCAGATAATTGGTAATATAGTATTTGTAAACTCAGATATTAGTTATTAGTATTCAGACTCAGTACTCAGTATTATCATGATCTCAATTAAAGTTTATGTATTCATGCATATACTGTTATTCAGTCATACTCATGTTATTCCATTCGTATTTTTCATGCATATGAACCCATGCAATTCAGCCTACCTCACTAAGCATACCAGTACATTCAAAGTACTAAAACAATCTTTTTGTGCTAGTTATATTATATCATAGGTTCAGACGCATAGACTCCAGAGCACCCTTAGTAGTTTGGATCTTTAACTTACAAAGTAGTGGTGAGTCTTCATAGTTCAAAGAAATTCTTGTTGTTTTTAGTATTTCGGTATTATTTTTAGTAGTTGGAGTTACTTAGGTACTTGTCCCATCAACTCCACAATTGAGATAGTTTAGGGGCTTTCCAGACTAGAGTATATTCTGACAGTTGTTTGATTTGATAGTACTTATATTTAGTTTTAGTAATGTGATACCATATCCAGTATTTTTTACGGTATTAAACCTTATGGCCAGTTTTTTTCCTAATTTCTACATCTATATAATATTATTATTCATTTATTGTAGCAGGTACCAGTCATAGGTTAGCTTGTGGTCCTTCAGAGTTATGAGCACCGTCTAGCATCTGGGGTACAGAATCGAGGCATTACAAACTTTGTATCAGAGCCTAGAGTTCAGCAGTTTCCTAGGAAGTCTGAAAGCCACATCTAGCAGTCTTGTACATGGGTGTGTTGCACGCCAAACTTATGGACAGGAGGCTACGAGATATTTTAAGAATAGATTCCATTCTTTCAGTATTAATGTTGTGCGAGTGAGCATGAGCTCCGTTAACACTCTCTTTCTAATCCTAGTTTCTCTTTTGTTTACAGAATATACCGCCAAAGAAGACTCAGAGAAGAGGAATAGGAGACTAGTTAACCACTCAGCCCATCCATCAAAATACTTTGGGCGAGCATGTCCCCCATGTGGAGTTTAGCATAGCCTTCACCACCCTAGCTCATTCTATGGTAACCCAAATTGAACGTCCAGTTGTGGTTCAGACCAACCTAGTGGATAAAACTATTGCTGCTAAGATTTGGAACTTTGCCAAAATAAACCCTCCATAATTTAACGAGTCAAAGTTAGATGAGGACCTTCAAGAATTTCTTGATCAGGTGCAAAAATTTACTGATATCATGGGGGTGAGTGTGGTTGAAAGTGCTGAGTTGGCTGCATATCAGTTATAGGATGTGGCTCACTCATGGTTGAAATAGTGTAAAGTAGAAAGGGCCGCAGATGCAAGGCCTATAAAATGGGAAGAATTTGCAGTTGTTTTTCTAGGTAGGTTCTTTCAGCTAGATATAAGGAAAGGAAAGGTTATGGAGATTATTAATTTTTAGGGAAATATGATAGTACATGAGTATTCTCTCAAGTTTACTCAGTTATCCAGATATTCCCCGCATGTTGTAGTAGATAGAAGATCTAAGATGATGAAGTTTGTGTTAGGGGTGTCTAACAATATGGTCAAAGAGTGTAAGACTGCAATACTTATAAAGGAGATGGACATAGCCAGACTCATAATCTATGCCCAACAGATAGAAGAGGCCAAGAATAAAAAAAAAGGGGATGGAGAATAACAAGCGAGACAAGTTTGTTTCAGTTTTTGTTAACCTAAGTAAGAACGTGGGAATTATTCTCAGTTCTTCTCAAAATCGTCAACTCTATCTCCCTCTTTAGATAGTGCTCCTGTGTCAAAATTCAAAGACAGCAACAAAGATAGGGCATCAGGCACTAATCCCCAAGGCAGCGCTAGTAGTAACCGAACTAATCCCCAAGGCAGCGCTAGTAGTAACCGAACTAATCCCCTTTGACAGAAGTATGGAAGAAACCACTAGGTTATCTGTAGAGCTGGCAGTAATGTGTGTTTTGAATGTGGCAAGCCATGCGACAGAGTCAAACAGTGTCCTCAGGTTAGTTTGTAGAGTCAGCATACCCGTCCCCCAGCTCTGTCCTATTCTCTAAAACTACAAGGTGCCTCTTCTAGTGCCACCAGTGGGAAATGCCCAAACAGACTCTAAATTCTTCACTCCCCACATGATCAAAAAATTTCTTCTAATATGGTCACTATTATGTCATAAGTTTATCATTTGCATATTTAAACTTTGCTAGATCTAGTAGCTTTCTTATCCTTTCTTACTCTGTATATAGAAGTTGAATTCGGAGTCATTCCCAAAATTTTAGTAGATCCTTTCCCAGTCTCTACCCCAATGGGTAAATCCATCATAGCTAGGCGGGTATATAGGAACTATTCAGTTATGATATCATAGAAAGTCACTTTAGCAGACTTAGTCGAATAAGAGATGACTGATTTTGATATCATTATTGACATGTATTAGCTTCATCCTACTATGCCTCAGTCGACAACAGAAACAAAATTGTCTAATTTTAGTTTCCAAATGAACCCATCCTAGAGTTGAGGGGTAGTACTTCAGCACTTATGGGTCAGCTTATTTCTTACCTTCGGGCTATAAAAATGATATCTAAGGGATGTATCTACCATCTCATTCGAGTCTAAGACTCTAGTTCAGAAACCCATACTCTTGACTTAGTGTCAGTAGCTTGTGAATTCCTAGATGTGTTTCCCAAAGATATTCCCAGAATTTCTCCTAAAACGGAAATTAATTTGGGAATCGATCTTCTCCCTGATACTTATCCCATATCTATTTTGCCATAAATAATGGCTCC
The DNA here is from genome assembly GCF_002878395.1 of Capsicum annuum. Classification (NCBI taxonomy): domain Eukaryota; kingdom Viridiplantae; phylum Streptophyta; class Magnoliopsida; order Solanales; family Solanaceae; genus Capsicum; species Capsicum annuum. The sequence goes on along the minus strand of NC_061118.1, from coordinate 41,113,303 downwards.
AACAGAACTTAGAGAATTGAAAAAATAGTTAAAAGATATCCTAGGTAAGGGACTCATCAGCCCCACTGTGTCCCCATAGGGCACACCAGTGTTATTCGTGTGTAAGAAAGATGATTCTCTCAGAATGTGCATAGACAGTCATCAGCTAAATAAAGTTATAGTCAAGAACAAGTATCCACTTCCCATGATCGATGAATTGTTCTTCCAACTTTAAGGTGCTAGATATTTCTCTTAGATAGACCTCAGATCAGGCTATCATCAGCTCAGATTCAAGGAATATGACATCCAAAAGATGTCCTTCAAAACTCGGTATGGTCACTTCAAATTCTTAGTCATGTCCTTTGGTCTTACAAATGCCCCAGTAGCTTTCATAGACTTGATGATCTATGTGTTCAAGAAGTACTTAGACATATTTGTCATAGTCTTCCTAGATGACACTCTTGTCTACTCCCGCAGTGAACATGATCATGTAGACCATCTCAGAATAGTACTACAGACTCTCAGAAATCATTAGTTATTCTCCAAATTTAGTAAGTGTAAAGTTTGGCTAAGGTCATTAGCTATCCTTGGCCATATGGTATCCGATAATGGCATTAGAGCCGATCCCCAAATACAAAGGTAGTGAGAAACTAGCCTAGACCCATCTCTCTATCAGATATCAGAAGTTTCTTCGGGTTGGCCAAGTATTACCGATGGTTTATTGAGGGACTTTCGTCTATTACATCCCCTTTGTCCAGATTGACTTAGAAAAAAGTCAAATTCCAGTGGTCAGATTCTTACGAGGAGAGTTTTCAAGAGTTGAACACTCTACTCACTACAACTCTAGTTTTGACCCTACCAAATCGTTTAAACGGTTTTGCTGTGTATTGTGATGCCTCCAAAGTTAGTTTAGGGTGTATTTTGATGCAGAGAGATAAGGTCATAGCCTACACCTCTAGATAGCCTAAGCTCTATGAGAAGAATTATCCTGCTCATGACCTTGAGTTAGCAGCAATAGTTTTTTCCTTAAAGATTTGGAGACACTAGTTGATGGGGTGGACGTTGATGTGTTCACAGATCACAAGAGCCTATAATATGTGTTGTCTTAGAAAGACAATAACCTTCATCAGATAAGGTGGTTTGAGTTGATAAAAGACTATGACATGAGTATCATGTATCATCTAGGGAAGGCCAATATAATGGCTGACACTCTTAGTAGAATTTTTATGTGTAGTATTGCCCTTGTTGAGGACAGTAAAATAGAAGTTAAATTAGGAAATTCCTCAACTAGCCTGACTAGGTGTCCTCTTAGTTGATTCAGCAACAGATAGTGTGTGGGTGTAGAATAGCTCAGAATCATCCCTCATTTTTGAAGTGAAGGAAAATAGTATAGGGATCCCAGTCTTGTCAATTTAAAAGAATCAGTTAGAGATCAGAAAATAGAGGTTTTCTCCCAAGGAGGAGATGGTGTGCTACATTTCTAGGGTTGACTGTGTATTCCTGGCGTAGATGACTGGAAGCAACAAATTCTAGCAGAAGCACATGGTGTGCACTACTCTATTCATCCAGGGGTCACTAAGATGTACCCCGATCTATGGGAAATCTATTGGTAGAGTGGAATGAAAAGAGATATTTCAATGTTTATGGCTAAGTGCTCCACGTATCAGTAGGTTAAGATTGAGCATCAAAAGCCTAGTGGATCCATGAAGGATTTCAGTATTCTCACCTGGAAATAGGAAGATGTGGACATGGACTTTCTAATGGGTTTGGGTCGTACTCATCATCAGCATAATTTAGTTTGGGTCATTGTAGATAGGATGACCAAATCCAAATATTTCCTTCCAGTCCATACCTCTTATTTAGCCGATGATGATGCCAAACTCTATATTTGGGAGTTTGTCAGATTGCACAGTATTTCATTATCTATTATCTTAGACAAAGGTACCCAGCGTACCTCTTATTTTTCGAAGTCATTCCAAAAGGGTCTTGGTACTCGATTTTACCTCGATACAAACTTCCACCCTCTGATAAATTGTAAAGCAGAAATGACCATTTAGACTTTAGAAGATATGCTAAGATCTTGTGTAATAGACTTTAAGTGTAGTTGGGATAACCAGTTTTCTTTGATTTAGTTCGAACACAACAATAGCTATCACTCTAGTATTCAGATGGCTCTATTTGAGGTTCTTTATGAGAGGAGGTGTATATCACCCATTGGTTGGTTTGAAGTGGCAAAGGCAATAATGATAAGGCTTGAATTAGTATTTGATATCTTAAAGAAAGTTCAGTTGATTAGGGAGAGGGTTAAGATAGCTCAGAGCCTATAAAAATTATATGCAGACATGTGCAGAAAGGATCTAGAGTTTTAGATTGGAGATTTAGTGTATCTGAAAATCTCTCTTATGAAACGAGTGAAACTATTTGGCAAGAAGGGCAAGCTCAATCCTGATTGTCTATCCTTACTAATTCTCAGTCTTTTCAGAAAGGTAGCTTACCAGCTTTAGTTGCCTTCAGATCTATCTTTAGTGCATCCAATGATCCACGTCTCCTTGCTATAGAAATGCATAGGTTACCCAGCAGTCGCAGTCCCTATAGAAGCCATAGATTTTCAGAGTAGTCTCTCTTATGAAGAGATTCTAGTCAAAATCCTTGACTATCAGATGCACACACTAAGGAACAAAAAAGTCCCTCTAGTCAAAATTCTTTGGCGGAATCAGTTCATTGAGGAAGCTACTTAGCAAGCCAAAGCAGACATACGAACCAAGTATTCTCACCTCTTCTCTGCTAATCCAGACTCAACTCAAGGTAATAGTTTTTCTTAAACTTATTAAGTTTCATGTTCAGATTTTAGTTACAAACTTTGTATGAATTACCATTAGATGTTCAGTCATAGGTTCAAGAGTCAGTTCAGTCATGTATTCATGCATCAGATATCCATGTCCAGTATGAGAAACTCAGCTTATCAGTAATCCCAGTCATGCATTCATGAATCATATTCAGCTATGTACTCATGCATCAGATATGCATATTCAGTATGATAATTCAGTATATCAGTGATCTCGGCCATGAAACCATGCTACAATTATGCATGCCTAGTGTCTAAGTCCAGTCTCTTTATATTCTCAGTCTCAGCAGTCTCATTTAAGAATGAATGTTGCCAAGGGGGAGATAATGTAATATCCCATAAAATTCTTATCTTAAAATCAGTCCTTTAGGCTAGTCAAGGAGTCCCAGACTTAAAATATTTTAGCTAAGTATTCAAAATTAGTGCCATTTTAGCCGTCAAAAGTTGGAAATATTATTTCAAGACCTTTATGTTGATTAAATATTGATATTCAAGTTAATTCATGCGCAGGAAGGTCAATAGTTATTCCCAGATGAGTTTCGGATATTTTGAACCTCATTTAGACAGTGGTTGAGTGCCTAAAATAGTGGGTTGATGTAATCTCAGCGCGTCGTATCGACCATCGCATCACATCGACTATCACGTCGATTAGATAGTTTTTCCCCAGCTTCATTGCAAATTCTAGTTAACTGACGAAGACTCAATGAGGCTCATTAGCTAACGTGTCGATGCCAATGATGTGATATGTCGGCCTACGCGTTGGTAACATAGTTTTTCAATCATTCAAAGATCATGTGCTTGGGGTTAATTGGGTCTTTTCCTATGACCTTTAGCCCCCAAAACATGAAATTAAACCCATTGGAGAGCAATTACACTCATTAGTCCTCAAAATACTTAAGAACAATAACCCTAGGAGATTCAATTTCAAATTAAGAACTCAAGAATTCACCATCAATCTCTAAGAATTAAGGCACTAAGGTATGTTAAGTATTCATCCAAGGGTCCCTTCTACCCTTGGGGTCCAAGAAACCATTTTTAAATATCAAGTATATTAAATTCATAAATTCCGTATTGGGTTTGATAATATTCATGTCTATAATGATTAATTGTATTTTAAATCAATATTTCATTTCATGTGGGGTTAATTGATTTATATGTGTTCTCATGGGAGATCATGCTAAAGACTTCAAATTGTGAATTTTATATTTAGAATTGTGTGCTCACATATTAATTAGTATTATGTGCCTATTTAATGCTTTTCAAGTGATTGATGAATCAAACATATGGGTTAAATAGTTGATTCTATCATGTTAGCATGTATTCAAGTTCATGCCATACAAGTGTTTGTTAAAATACCCCAATGAGTAATAATGATCAAGTACTTACTTTACATGTTACAAGTTTTTGTCATGTCTCCTAATTTATGCTATCGAGTCCTGGGGGTACTTGTACCCAACAATTTAGCTTTTTACCTACAGTCATGATTAGTCATACAATAGTACCAATAATATCACAATTAGTACTACTCTCAGTCACCCATAGAACTCAAGAAAAACTCAGCAGACTTAAGACTAGTCCGGTCAAGTTCAGTACTCCGCCCAGACATCAGTAAACTTAGTCAGCTAATAGAATTCAGTAGTATTTTGCCAGCCAACGAAACGTAGTGAATTAAGTTTAGTTCATTTAAATAGTATAATCAGTAATAGTTAAGTCTAGCCTGGTACAGACTAGAAGTCAGTTCAGTTTTTATTCAGTTGGGAGTAAGATTTAGCACCAAACGAGCCCAGGGATGAGGGAATTCCTACCAGTAGAGGGTTTGACCCTTAGTATAAATCCCTGTGTTATAGAACTACGTAGCTAGTGTAGTTTGACATATCTTCCTGCCAGATATCATGAGGGTTGATATATCTTATTTGAGTTATCCTGCCAGTGAGGGTTGACAAAATATCTTCCTGTCAGAGAGTGTTAACTTACAGCTTGTCATTACCCGTGGCATGGTATTGACACCCTTCCAACTTGGTTATAGTTTGACCCCAAATTAGATTAGAGAGGGGCATGTAAATTAGCAGTCTCAATTTTAGTCTTAGACTTGTGATAGAACCCTGTTAAGTTTTACAGATTCAGTACTAGCAGATATAGTTATTCATCTTAGTACGAAACTAAGTATATTTCCACAAAATTTAGGACTATCAGACATAGTCATTTAGATAATCACTAATACAGTATTCGTAAACTAAGATATCAATTATTAGTATTGAGACTCATTACTTAGTATATCACGATCTCAATTATAGTCTATGTATTTATGCATATACTATTATTAAGTCATACTCATGTTATTCGGATAGTATTGTTCATGTATATGAACCCATGCATTTCAGCGTACCTCACTAAGCATACCAGTACATTCAAATTACTGACACCTATTTTTTTTACTATGATGTCTTATATCATAGGTTAACATGCACGGGCTCCAAAGCACCCTTAGAAGTTTAGATCTTCAGCTTTCAAAGTAGTGGTGAGTCCTCATAGTTTGAGGACATGCTTGTTATTTTTAGTATTTCAGTATTATTTTCAGTAGTTAGAGTTAGTTGAGGACTTTACCATTAACTTCATAATTTAGACAGCTTAGAGGCTTTCCAGACTAGAGTATTTTCAGACAGTTGTTCAGTTTTACAGTACTTATATTCAGTTTTAGTAATGTGATACCATATCTAGTATTATATATAGTGTTGAACTTTATGGCCAGTTTTTCACCTACTTTCTGCATATATACCATATTATTATTCAGTTATTACAGCAGGTACCCGTCATAGGTTAGCTTGTGGTGCTTTGGGGTTATGAGCATCGTGTAGCATCCGGGGTATAGAATTGAGGCATTATAGTAATAGTAAAAATAGTATATGATCACAGTGACTTACGAACTATTTGCTTAACTTTATCAATTCCCCTTTAAGTTGAAGGGTGAAAAATATTGACCACCCTAAGCTTGCTTAATAGATGAGAATATTGATCATAAGCATAGATCTTGGTCAAAATATCAGTTACTTGTACTTTGTAGAAACATACGAAGTTTGCACCGGCCCACCTTTGATTTTATCCTAAATAAAGTTACAAACTACTTCTATTTGCTTAGTTGTCTCATGAATGATATGTTTGGTAGCTATGTTTTTAGTTGATGTGCTATCATTAAACAAGGTGATATTTTTATGAACTTACACATTCAACTGAGCAAAGAGACTTTCAAGCCAAGTAAGTTTCGATATAACTAAAGCCATGATTATATATTCAACTTTAGCTAAACTTCTAGACACTGTATATAGTTTCTTTGGCATCTAAAATACTAATAAACCACCAAATTGCACTATATATAGTTACAAAACTTCTTATATTAGGGTAGGTTGCCTAATCTAATTCACTCCAACAAACCAAATCTATATTTTTATGAGCCTTAAACCAAATTCCTTGACCTACTTAACTTTTCAAATATCTGACCACCCTAAAACCAGCTTCAAAATGTGATTATTTAGGAATTTGCATAAAAAACTCAATATCTGAGTAGCGTAACCAATATCTAGTCTGCTATGGTGGAATACACGTATTTTCCCACTAATCTCTTATAGGAAGTTGCAACTTTCAAAAATACATCACCAGTAAAACCTATGGCTTTATCATATTCCATTGATATCAACTTGGCATTAGATTATAGAGGTGTAAATGATGGCTTTGTACCAGCTATACCAGCTTCTAAAATTAATTCAAGAAGATGTTTTTTGATTTAGAATAACTTCTTATGTTGATCTTAAAACATCAATCCCAAAAAATATGTAAGCTCCCCAACTCTTTAAGGTTAAACTGCTTCTGCAAGACTTCTTTAGAATAAAAAATAATACCTTCATTATCTTCGATGATGAGAAAGCCATCAACATAGACTAAAACTATCATCATTCCCTTTGTCTTTTTCAATGTATATAGGGAATAATCCTAGGCACTCTGTAGTTATAAGTGTTGATGTATGTTTAATATTCCTTTGATGAAACCCTTGTTTAAGTCCTTATAATGACTTAAGAAACCTACAACATTCATGTTGTCCTTTCTATTAAAAACCTTCAGTCATATTTACATACACTTTTTTCATCCAAATTTCCTTATAGATAAGAATTGTAGACATCTATTTGATACAAACACCATCCTTTTGATATAACACGAGCAATAACACATTTGACAGTTACCATCATTACTATAGGTGAGAATGTGTCGTAATAGCTAAGTCTTTCTTGTTGACTTTAACCTTTAGCTACAAGTTTTGCTTTGAACCTTTCAACATATCCAGTTGCCTTATACTTAATTTTATACACCCACATTAAGCCACTGGAAATATTACATTGGGTAAATCAACTACCTACCTGGTGTTCTTATCCTTAAGTGCTTGAATTTCTTCTTTTAAAGCCTGAATCCTAATTTCATATGTGGAAGATTTACTAAAAAACTATGGCTCTATTATGTTTGAAAAACTACTTACATAGTATTAATAGTTAGAAGTTATATTGTTGTAGGATAAATAGTTAGCAATAGGATATATGGTACCTTTTATCTTCCCAGTTATTGCATAATCCCTTAAATAAATAGGTTTCTTTTGAAATCCAAGTGTTTTTTTAGGTGAACAAGATACAGTCTCTATATTATTTGCATGAAAATACAGTGTTTCAAATAGTTGAGCAACGAATAGTTCTGTTGCATTCATCAGTGGAACATAGATGAATATGCCGTGAGACAACCCTTCTACACTCAAGGTGTGATCTAACTCTGTACTGAAGGTGTGATCACCATCAGGATCTTTTGAACAAACTGAGCCTTCATCATTACTATTTTCTGCATATAGTTTGAATAAATGCATACATTACTGCTAACTTTTTCTCTCTGCAAATGGAAAAAAACTTTTTCCTGAAATATGACATCTCTGTTTACAAAAAACTTTTTAGAAGTCAAGTCTTGCATCAAGTATCCCTTTTTTATTGTAGAATGTCCTTCCAATACTGCTTGCTTATCTCTCTCAAAATCTGATCACCTTTAGACAATACTAAAGTATTACATAAGCAACTAAGTACTCTTAGATGTCATAGGAAAGATACTTTACAGAATCACATTACATTTGGACTCTTACCATAAATAGAAGATGATGGTAATATATAAATCATGTACAAAACAGTCTAAACAACCAAACAAAAAAATATGATAGGCATTTGTGACTGAAACCTAATAGCCTTTGCTATATTTTAAATTTATTCGTGTTTTTATTTTGCTACAACATTTTGTTACGGTGTATATGGACAACTACTATTATAAGATATTCACAAAGAATTGAATGAATCATTACACTAAATGTTAAAGAACTCAGTCGCATTATCAGTTTCTTTGATTTTCACACCATTTTAAAAATAAGTTTTAACCATCAATTAAAAAAACCTTGGAAAGCGATAACGGTTTAAGATTTAAACTCCAGCAAATGGATCAAAGAATCAATCCTACAATCTTTCATAAATGTCAAGAAATAGAATTTCTTTTCATACGTTAGATTTTTATATGGTCCCCATATATCCATATATACAACATTAAAACACACATTTTACTTTGTTTAACTTATTGAAAATGGTAATCTAGCCATCTTAGCTAGTGGATATACATGATAGTAATTCAATAATTCAGCATCCTTATTATGACTTAAAATATCTAGTGACCAAAAATCTTGTATAAAAGGATGTACAGGTGATGTTGGGTGTATTTATGCATTCTAGCGTTATTAATCTAGCCTTTTTTAGCCTTATTTTGGGGATGATTCTTATTCTATACGTGTTTATCTTGATATAAATGAGAATTTATGTGTCCAAGTAAGTGTTTACAATGTTTAATGGTGGTTTCACATGAGTTTTGATTCAATTTAAGCATTTAGAGTTCAACCGAGAAAACTAGTGTAACTAGCTTGAGCTATGTTTTTTTCTTCTACTCTATTATGCTGAGTTCTAATGTGTTTAAATAAGTTCCTAAGGTTTTTATTATGTATTTATATTGAAAAAACATAGTTATAATGTTCAAGTTTCAATTTTATCAATAAAAGAGTCAAACAATGACTTAAAGCTCAATGTGAATTTAGCCTATGCTTAACTCGTGTTTCTAGTTCATTATTGAGGTTGTTGTATTCTTTTGAGCTCTAAATTGTTGTGTTTAATGATATAGTATTCTTGATGAATGAATTATGATGTTATATGAAGGATATAGAAGCTTTAATTAAATTACAACTTAAAAGGTCTCGAAAATGACCTCAGAAGCACAAGATGCAAGTTGGAAACCAATTTGGACCCCTGGAAAGTTTTGAGCACGTTTAGTGTCTATTTTTCGCCTTTGGGCATGTGATCCATGCCATTGGATTCGGAAGGGTCCCAAAATAGTGAAACACTGTGTTGTGGAGCTGTCGCAAATCAAAATTATCACAACATAGTATCTTAACGCGATTTCACCGCTTAGTGCCAATGACCAAAATATGGAGTTAAGTGCTCAGTTGTGCCCAGGATACCATTTAACACTGTGGCGCGATGTGCCAATAACGAAAATTTGTACAAAAGTAGTAAAATGACATGGAAACCTAATCCAAGTGGGGTTATGACATATATAGTATAAATCTAATGTCTTAAAACAAATTTTGGGACATCTTCCAACCCCTAGATCACTTGGAACAACATTGGAGGATACAAAAACATCTTTTTAGGTTTTTATTTCTTTAATTTAGCTTTATTTTAGAGTTTTAATCATTCATACAATTAATTGGATGTTGATTATGGCTATGATTGGCTAAAAACTCTCTTTCTGGGGTTGAAGCCAAGAACATGATTATTATTGCTATGGACTAAGTTTGATTTCTTTGCTTATCAATAATCGTTGTTTTATTATTTTCTTTTTAGCTATTTTAAGGATTTGCGGCCCTTAGAATACATCCATCATCAACCTTGTGAACTCTGGAGAGGGTATAGGGCGATAGAACATTAGAATAAGCAAAGTATGGTTCTTGATTCTTTATAAAATAAGAAACTTGAATTAGTATCTAGGACTGGGATGTACTTAGATACCTTACTTGATTCATATGTAGGAATATATTTGTTGAGAACTTAAGTGAACTATTACATCCCCGCTCAATGATGTAGGTGTAAGGTTTAACTTATGTAATATATTAGAGGTTAGGAAACCATAATCGCGCAATTAGCCCTATGAATCAACAACCAATATAAGAAAGTTAACGAATGAAATCCAATAGCATAATATGGTTGTTCAGAGTACTTCAACCATGGGTTTTATCCTATTGATTATTACAAGATCTTTACTTTACGCATTATTTAATTTACTTGCAATATAAAAACTCAATTCTCTCTTTTGGTCACTATCGCATCAAGTGAATCTAAATTGTGAACAAAAATCAAATCTTTGCCAAATCTAGTCTCTATGGGATCGATAACTCAGCTTTCTTGAAGGCCAGTATATTACTAGGTAGACCACGTACACTTGCGTATGCGCTTAGGCGCTGTCAATAGTTTTTTTGTTCCATAAGTTGTTGTTATGAATAATTAAACCTGCTACCACATTTTCTTGACCTCCAGGTTCAATCTTCACTCAACATTCACTCTTAAGAATGTATAAGCCTCCCTTTTCTCTACCAATCCCCTTAACCCTACCTTTGCATAGATAATTAAATACATATTCGTCAGCATGATAGAATACAAAATAAGACAATTTTCTTTGAACTTTAGAAACTAACAATAGATTCAATATAAAATTTGCCACAAACAACATGTTCTTCATAGTTTCATCTTGGAAAACTAATGCCTCTCTAATATGTGCTATATCAGACTTTTCCCCATTTGGAAGGTTCACTTTATCTACTCCTATTTTAACTAGTTTTTTATTTTTGAAAAGCACATTCTTATTTAATGCAATGTGATAAGTAGCAGCAGAATCTGTTATCTAATCTTATTGCTCAATATGAGAAAATAAGTAGGTAATTATACCTCACATATTAACCTATTTCATATCTTGTTGATCCTTGTTCAATAGATCCATAATTTGTTTGTATTCTCTATTTTTGAACCCTTAGCCTTTGGCTAATACTGCATTATTATTCTTCTTGTTACCTCTATGGTGATGTAATTTGACCTGTACCTCCCTAAGGAATATGTCAATTAAAATAATTAGATGAAAGGTAAGTATTAACTTGACCTGCATATTAATTTCGATGATCTCCATGGCAATTAATTTTACCAGAATCCAAGTGGCTAAATCCACTAGTATGATTATGATATGTTAATCCTTTTGAACGTCAATCACTGTAATTTACTCTCCGTTTTTTTTGTATTAATTTAGTAGGATAGCATATCAACTTATAATAATTATCTCTTGTGTGCCAAGTGAAATGACAATAATCACACTTCTTCCCTTTGTAATTTTATTTCTATAACTCATACTTGAGCTTTTGTTGACCCACATTTCAATAGGATCTAAGTTATCACTTGATAGATTATAAGGCCAACTACTGAATGCCATTTTCTGCTATCATACCATAGTCTTGATTAAGAGTAGGTGTAACTCCATTAAATAAAATATATCTACTAGCTTGATCATAAAAATCATTAAAGCCACCCACAAATTGAATCAACCTTAATTGAGACAAATGATCTGTTTAGTCTTTAGATCTTGGACAATCACTTAAAGGAAAAGTGATCAGTGCATCATACTCATTAGAAAAACTCTTTGACTTAGTGAATTATGTAGCTATTAAATCAGTTCCTTGAAAAAATGTTAGATCCTCATATGATTAGTCTTATCAAATCATTCATTTAGATATTCCCATACATCATAAGCACATATTGGATATATAATTCCAGTAAGCAACTCTGCATTAACTAAGCTCATGAACTACTAAAATACTATGGCATTAAAAGTATCCCATTATTTATGTAACTCTTCTCTGTACATCTCTCTACTATATACATAAGTTACAAATAGAAATTTCCTTTTCCCCAATAATGCAATTCTCATTGACAAACTCCATACTCTATAATTCATCGATCCAATAAGCTTGACTTTAATTAGGGTAGCTCCTGATACATTTGATTCTCCTATGAACAAAGGATCACCCGAGTCAATTGTTGGTGCCTTTGTGAACTTCACTACAATAATTTAGATTGAAAAAATCAAATCAAATTAAATCATAAATAGAGATTTCCGATGAACAAAGATGTACTCGTTATCATAATAGAAATTTTAAATCTATCCATCTAGGATCCATAATCGACGCTCTGATACCATGAGAAAATTATAGTATAAATAGAGAAGAAAGGATAGTTGTACAAGCTTCATTGAATAGAATAGGAAAAATACTAACTATATAATAAATACTATCATATTATATTGTTTTATTCTAGCTAGGAATCTATATATAGACTTGTGTATAACTTTTAGAATCATCTATATGTTTGCTAACTCAGCTAATCTACACTCCCAACTGCTAGCTCAAATCATAACTACTTGAAAGACTAACTAGCTTATAACTAACTTAATGAATAGTAATACAATGTAATAGTAAAAACTAAACATAATCATAGTAAATAATTAACCATTTACTGAACTTTCCAATTAATAAAAATGATAAAGAACCTAAGTGTATGACCTAAGGAAATTACTCTAAGTAGAATCATTACATTCTGCAAAATTCAAAATTAACCAAGTCTATCATTTTTATTTGACATTCATAAATTTCTAAAGAAACATAATAATATTTGTATAACTAGTGCATTAGGGTTGGAGTTAAGGAAACTCACTTCATGCTTGGAATTTCTCAGAAAATTTTAACGTTTTAGCCATCAATTTCTGATTTTAGTTTTCTAAGGCAATATTCTAGTATTTATTTCCAAAAATTTGTATAGCATTCATGAGAAGTTATTTTTGTTATCGATGACTAAAGGAAAACTAAAAATCAAACAATCTCTTTCTAAATATATAACCATAAAAAACATGACAAAGATGTATAGGGGAAAATTCATATAAATTTGTTCTATCTATTTCAATATTATTTCAGATCCTTCATCTTATGTAAATTCATTTAACACCTCAAAGTCATAACATCTTCTCTTACTAGTTAAAATAATATTGTTCCAATTTATTAAGATATAATAACCCATGTTTTGGAACCTACAAATTTTTGGTTTTACTTATCTATATCTAGGGTACGGCTCAGGTGATGATTCATCAAGATTCCTCACAAGTTGTACATTGTCCATCGTGGTCTAACTTGTGAGATGGTCTATTTTTCTATTGAGGTTACAACTCAGCTTCTACGAGTCATAAGGACTAGTCATGAGTCGTAGGGTGTGACTCGTGATCTTACCAGTCAAGATGCATAAACTTTCTACCCAAAAAATAATACACTGTGATAACTCACGACCAGTGACCGCAAGTCATTACAAGGACTGTAGAGACTGGGAGTTGTATTTCCTACATAATTTTGTTAAGGGCATAGTGGTCTTTTCCTTCCATCCTATTACATTCCATGAACTAAAACCTTTCCTTTAGTACTATTTACACCAATTAACATAACATAAATACTCTCTTTTCTCTAAAATTTCCCAAGAAAGATCAATTAGGTTTTACAAGGCTATTGGACCTCTACGTTTCAAGTTGAGTGTTCTCTTTGAATTTTGTGGTATATTAAAGCATGTATCTGTTCCTTAACTTGGTTTTATATAAAATAATATTCTTGATCATGTATTTTTGGATTTAATTATTGGTTTTTGAGTGGGTTTTTCTTTACAATCTGTTCCGGTGGTGAATGAGTTCCCAAAATTTTTTGTTGAGGATCTTTCTAGCATTCCTCCCAATAGGGACACAATCTTTGTGATTGACCCTCTATTCGATACCCATCATATGGATATTCCTCCCTATAAAATTGCTCTAATTAAGTTGAAGAAGATAAAAAAGTAGTTAATTAATTTTCTTTATAAGGGCTTGATTTGCCCTCGTGTTTCTACATAGGGTGCTTCTTACTTTTTATGCATAATAAATATGGGTATCTTAGGATATATATATAATATCATAAGTTTAATAATGTTACGGTAAATAATAAGTACCCTCTTTCTAGGATTGATGATTTTTTCAACCAGCTTCATGGTGATAGATGTTTCTCTATGATTGATATTAATTTAGGTTATCATCAGTTGAATATGAGGGATATTAAAATCCATAACACTGTTTTTTAAACTTAGAATGGACATTATGAATCCCTGGTTATGTCATTTATGTGTATTAATGCTCCAACTGCTTTTATGGATCTGATGAATTGAGTATTCAAATAGTTTCTAGATTTGCTAGATGTAGTGTTTATTGATGACATTTTGGTTCATTCTAATAATTAAGTGCATCAAGCCGGTCACCTCTTAATTATGTTACTGACTCTTAAGGGTCAAAGGTTATAGGATAAATTTTCTAGTGAGTTGTGGTTGGATATTGTGACTTCCTTGAGGCACATTATTTCTAGTAAAAGGATCAATGTGGATCTATATAAAGTTGAGTTAGCTTAGAAGTAAACTATACCCATAACTCCAATTGACGTTCAAAGCTTCTTTGAATTGGATGGGTATTATAGTAGGTTCATAGAATATTTCTCATCTATTGCTACAACAATAACAAAGTTGACTCAGAAAAAAATGATGTTCCTATGGTCCGATGCTTGTGAAGGTAACTTTGCAGATGTAAAGTTTTGTCATGGTAATATTATCTATTAGGGATGACATTAGACTTATAGATTTTTCTTCAGTAAGTATAGCCTAATATGCATTATGGCTCTTTCACCAAGGGAAGCTAAACCCATAGATCCCATGGGTACATTTAGGACGGCAGAACTACATAGTCCAGGTTATAGTTTTAAAGTCCATGCTAAATATTTCTTCCTTTTCCCAGCATGGGGTATATATATATGTATGTATCACATATAATATTGTGCACTGGTTTTAATGGTTTTTATACTGTAGATCATGGCATTATTTTATCCTTTATGCCTGTGTAATATGCTAGCACTCCAACCGCTAATCGTCTTCAGACACTTTATCCCCACACGATATAGGAACTTGCCATACTTTTACCTTTCTTCTCTAGTGATCAGGTGTTGATGGGTGGTTTGTCAGTTAACTTGATGTGGTGAGCTTTCATCACTTGGAAGACCTCATTTTATGTTTTACTTTTTAATATTTTAGACTTTATTTCAATTTTTTTAGCAATTATTTTAGTCCATATTCAATGGCTAGCTCTCCTTATCTAAAGTCGTTGGTAGATTTCCATTTTTAGAGTGGTGATGGTTATAGGGCATTGCTATCATACTCTTCTTGTAGACTGTATGGTTGGTTGTATTTTGGGTGCTTTTATGAGGGGGAAGAATAAAGTATTTCAATAGTGGTAGATAGGACATATACTAAGGGATTTCCCTGGGGGAAAGATTACTTTGGGTGCTAATAAGATTACACTTGTTGCTTTATTAGCTCCTACACCAAAGGGTACGTCTTCTGGATCTGACATTGCTCAAAACCATCTCTATGTTCTTACTACCTATCAGGAGTCTGAGGCATCACATAATCCTTTTACTGGCATGTTAAAACTTTTCTCTTATGATGTATACTATTTACTTCACCTGGGTATACACTTTCTTATGCAACCCCATTTATCGCTGTGCATTTAGTTTTTAGTCTCGAGTACATTGTAGAACCTTTTTCTTTTTCTACCTCAGTGGGTAACTTAGAGGTTGATAGAAGGGTATATAAGGGATGTGTGGTATCTTTTGGTTGTAGGGAAACCTTAGTGGATTTGTTTGAATTAGACATGTTAGATTTAGATGTTATCTTTGCAATAGACTAGTTGCACTCTTGCTATGCCTCTTTAGATTGTCAGACCCATAAGGACATCTTTAATTTCCCTAATTAGCTAATTATCGAGTGCGAAAGGAGTTCCCAATTGACTAAGTAAACGTTTATATCATATCTTAAAGCCTATAAATTTCTTTTCAATATGTGACTCTATCATATGGCCCTAGTTAAATATTATAACTCAAGGGCCCTTCTTTATATCTATTCCTGTAGTTATGGAGTTTTATGTGGTTTTCCCTGATTATTTTCCTGGTATTCCTTGCTATAGGAAAATTAATTTTGGTATGGATCTTATTTTGAACACTGGTACTATCTATATCTCTCCTTACAGAATGGCTCCGACTAAGTTGAAAGAGCTTAATCCTTAGTTGAAAGATCTTTTTTGCAAGGGTTTTATCTGCCCTATTGTATCTTCATTGGGTTCTCATGTTCTCTTCATGCATAAAAAAATATGGTTCTCTTTGGATATGTATTGATGACCATCAGTCGAATAAGGTGATAGTGAAGAATAAATTACCTCTTCCTAGGATCGATGATTTGCTTGACCAGCTTTTAGGTACTAAGTATTTCTCCAAGACTGATCTCTGTTAATGATATCATCATTGTAAAATTAGGGAGGAAGATATCCCTAAGACTCCATTCTGTACTTGGTATAGATATTTTGAGTTCTCGGTTATGTCTTTTAGGTTGACCAATGCCCCGACGACATTTATGGATCTCATGAACTGGGTATTCGGTTAGTTTTTTTTATTTGTTTGTGATTGTTTTTATAGATGATATTTTGTATACACGAAGAATGAGGTGGATCATGAAAATCACATCCGTGTTATATTGCAGACCCTAAATATTTAGCAATTATATGCTAAGTTTTTAAAGTGCGAGTTTAGGTTGAATACTGTTACTTTTCTGAGTCATGTTATTTCTAATAAAGGGATCATGGTTGATCCATAAGAAGGTTGTGGTGGTTAAGAAGTGTCCTAGCCCATGACTCCAATTGATATTTTGAGGTTTTTAGGTTTAGTAGGTTATTATAGGAGGTTTGTGGAGAGACTTCATTGATTACTACACCTTTGACTATGTTGACTATGAAGAAGGTGAAGCTTCTATGGTTTGATGATTATTAGGGGAGTTTTGAGAAGCTAAAAGATAGATTAACCTCTACTCCAGTACTAAACCTTCGTGAGAGTAGTGATGGTTTTGTTGTTTATTGTAATGTATCCCGTGGTGGACTTGGTTATATTTTTATGTAGCATGGCAAGGTGGTAGCTTATGCTTCTAGGCAATTGAAAGTACATGAGAGGAATTGCCCAACTCATGACTTTGAGATAATAGTTGTGGTGTTTGCAAAGAATATTTGGTGCTATTATTTATATAGGGTCCATGTTGATGTCTTTCATATCATAAGAGCTTGTAGTATGTGTTCACCAAGAAGGAGTTGAATCTTAGGCAAAGAAGATGGCTTGATTTTCTTACGCGCTAAGACAAGAGTCACCACTATTATCCAGGTAAGGCTAACATGAAACCAGACATGAGACTTTTAGGTGGTTATCTATGGGGATCTTGGGTAACGTGGAAGAGGAGAACTCGGATTTGGTGAAGGATATTCATCATTTGGCTAATCTTGGATTTTTTCTAAAGATTGTTAGGATGGTAGTGTGTTTGTACAAGAGGCGGTGAAATTATCTCTTAGTGCTAAGGTGAAGGAGAATAGGTATTAGATCCCAACTTTATGCAAATCAAGGATGATGTGGTAGGCAAAAAGTAATGGCTTCCTAGTTTGGTTGTGATGGCATTGTGAGGTACCAAGCAAGGTTGTGTGTGCCCAATATGGATAGATTGTAGGTTGAATTTTTGTTAAAACTGATGATTTTTGTTATTTAGTTGAACCTAGATCGATGAAGATGTATCATGACCTTAAGGAGATTTATTGGTGCAATAATATTTAGAAGGAGGTAGCTAATTTTGTGGCTAAGTTCATGGTGTGTCATCAAGTGAAATTGGAACACTTGAGGACTGGTGGATTTTCTTAAGAAATTGAATTGCCTGTAGAGAAATGGGAAGTTATAAATATGGATTTCACTATAGGTCTTCTGCTATCTCAAAACCAGTTCAATTCTATTTGGGTCATTGTGGATAAGATGACTAAGTCTGGTCACTTCTTGTTCGTGAGGACTATTTTTTCCATTGAGGATTATGGAAGGTTGTTTATTTGGGAGATTGTGAAGTTGTATGTAACTCCAGTTCCCATTATTTTGGATTATGGTACTCTTTTATCATCTCATTTTTAGTGGCCATTCCAGTGACATTTAGGAACCAAAGTTACCCTTACTACTACTTTTCACCTGCTAATGGATGGAATAGAAGAAAGGACTATTAAGATTTTACTGGACATCCTTCGATCTTGTGTAATTGACTTTGGTGGTAGTTAGATTGACCACTTACCTCTTTTAGATATTGTGTACAACAATTACTATCATACTAGTATTACTATAGAACCATTTGAGGCTTTAAATAGTAACAGGTGTAGATTTTCTATTAGGTTGCTCAAAGTTGATGAGGCGAGGATTCTTGGTGCTAATTTAGTTCATCAAGCTAAGTAGAAGGTGAAGGTAATTTGGGATAGTCTTAAGACTGCCCAAAGTCTTCCAACTTTTTATGTGGACGCCAGGCAAAGAGAGTTGGAGTTCGATATGGGTGATTTGATGTTCTTCAAAGTATCACCCATGAAGGGAGTGATTCCTTTTTGAAATAAGGAGAAGCTCAGCCTCCATTTCATTGGTCCTTATATGATTTAAAAATAGAGGGGAATGTTACATATGAGTTAGAGTTACCTTCGATTTTTGAATTCTATTAACCTTGTGTTTCATGTGTCCATGTTGAGGAAATGCATGAGTAATCCTTCCTAGGTGGTTCCTATCGAGTACGTTGGTGTCTTAGATTCCCTATCTTACGAAGAGGTTCTGGTAGATAGCTTTGATAAACAAGTTCGTAAGTTACAGGATAAAGATTTGTCATTGGTAAAGGACATTTGGAGGAACCATAAGGTGGAAGAAGTCATTTTGGAGGTGTAAGAGGATATGAAGGCTTAGTATCTATTTCTATTCCATGTGATGGAAGAATAAGCTTGACATATGAATTCTATTCTTTCTTGTTATTATCTTTATCTATCCTTTGATTATAGTGCATTGTTATTATTATCGTGTGAAATGTATCCTAACTAATCATTTGAGGATGAATAATCCTAAGAGGGGGATAATGTAACACCCTCAAATTTTGAGTATTTTATTTTTGGCCTTTCAGTTTTTGAAATATCAATTTTTGATTCAAATCATGTTTGGGGATGTAAAAAGGGTAACCCAGGAGAGTTTCAGAATTCTCGAATGGGGTTTGGGGTAATTTTTGGTCACAGAGGCAACAAGCCTCTACGATAGCCCAGCGGCGCGGACGGACATCACTGCGATCAGGTTTGGGACGCAGACCTATGTATTTTTTTGTTGTTTTCTTTAATTAAAAAGGGAAGAACGGTAGTATGGACATTTCCCTTATACACTTCTTTTAAAACATACATGGAGAAATTTTCATCTGTTTTTAAATATTCAAAGGTCATTATTCACTCTTAAACATCCTCTCTCAAAAATCCCCTTTTTCAACTCAAGGTTATGGTGAGGTGATCATTAAGGGTTTTAAGGGTGTGTTTTTCTTTGAAATTGTAGACAATTAAGGCTTGTACTTTGATCCCTTGAATTTATAATTTTATTAATGCCCTAAATTGATATTAAATTCATCGTTTTGATGGGGATTTTGGTTTGGTTAAAGTCATTGGACATGATTGCTCTTTAACTTTACTTTCCACCATTTATTATGATACAATCTTGCTTTATTAGAGTTTGTTAACATGGTGGGGTGCATGAGAATAATAAATTCAACTTTGGGGTACCATGCATTCCCAATTACTTGGTTTTGGTCTTCGAAATTATATTCGCTCAAACTATTTGTGAAATTGCCATTGAATATAATATTGTCATACAGTTGACTATTCTTTAATCTTTACATTGCATAAATGGTTAAAGGAACATGAATTGGTTTTTGTTGGTATCATATAGTTTTTGAACGGCCTTGGTTTCATGGTTTAATTTTAAATGGTTTTTGTTTAAATGGAAACGGTGGATTCTAATTTGGTTTAATAGATTATATTGCATAAGGTAATAGACTTGCAAGCTCTAATTTCGGTATGATGATACTAACGGGAAATGCCTAGTTAAGAGACTACTTGGTAAATAGTTGGAAATATTTAAATGATTTTAGTATGGCATTAACGGGGGTTGGGTAGGAAATCCGTGAGAGGTGGAGATCCTGGCGGGACCAATACTGAAAACTCATGTTTGCTGACGTGAGGTTTGGTCATGGTGACTGTGTGCATGAGACACGCATTATATTTTTGGAATGGCATTAGCCTTCTCAATTTTTCCCTGGTACGTGTGGATAACACATAACGGGTCCTTTCAGTAGGGTGAGCTGAACCCATATAGCCCATGGGTGCCTTTAGGACAGCAAAGCTATATAGTCCAAGTTAACATTTTATTGTTCATGCAAAACCCTATTCCCTGTTCCCGACATGTGATGTATATTTATATATGTACTTCTTATAATGTTGCGCACAAGTTTTAACGGTTTCTATATTATGGATCATGACATTATTTATACTTTATCCCTGAGCTACATGCTAGCTCTCCAACTGCTAACCTCCTTCAGAAGTTTCATCCCCACATGAGGCAGGAAATGGCCATACCTTTACCATTCCTGCACAGTGATCAGTTGTTCGTGGTTGGTTCGTGAGTTGACTTAAAGTGGTGAGTCTCCATCATTCGGAAGACTACGTTTATTGTTTTGGTTTTTCATTTTTTAGACTTGATTTCAAATTTGTTTTGGCTATGGTCGGTGGCATTTTTCGACATATTATTGGTATTTGATTTTTGGTTAGAGGCTTTGTTGGACTATTGTAGATTTGGGTATTATAGTTGTCATTTGGTATTGATTTTGGTATGGTGGGTCATTTTTGACATGATCCGAACCATGGCTTAGTCGAGTTGAGCATCTCAAGTCCAACCCATACAGGAGAGCGCCCCCAATACCAACCCATAACCGCCTGAACCCTATGTTGGATGAATTCTGAACATACATCAAGATAGAAAAATAATAAATCAAAGATACTAATTAATGTCTATTACCAAAATCCAACAACCTCAATCAAACCTCTAACTGGTGTCAACCCCAATGCCAATAACAATACCAAGGCTGACACAAATACTAAAACTGCCCATGCCTAAAGTTTTCCCACAAAGCCTCTAAACGAAAATAAAGAACATCTGATCGGGCATGTCCCCGACCATAGACATAACCAATTTCTAAGAAATAAAAACAATGTAAAGAAGTCCATATCATGAAATAGAGTCTTTCATAGTATGGAAGAGCATCACTGTAGTATGTCTCAAAGTTGTCCCCAAATCTAAGTCACTGAGTAGGTGGAGGAGTACGACCGGTTCCTGCATCGTGTGGGGATACAATGCCCAAAGACGGTTAGCGTAGTGAACGCTAGAATGTACTTAAGAATAAGGATAAGATAATTCTATTATTTAAAACCAAAGTAAACAACCATATGTAACCACATACATA
The DNA here is from genome assembly GCF_002878395.1 of Capsicum annuum. Lineage (NCBI taxonomy): Eukaryota > Viridiplantae > Streptophyta > Magnoliopsida > Solanales > Solanaceae > Capsicum > Capsicum annuum. The sequence continues at coordinate 41,091,853 of NC_061118.1, read as the reverse complement.
TATACATGTATACGATGTCGGGAAAGGGAACCAGGTTTAATGCATTTAAAACCTTAACCTTGGTTGTGTAGCTTTGTTGTACTAAACCCACCCACGGGCTATATGGATTCAGCTCACCTTGCTAAAAGGGCCCTAGTGCGTGAAGCCGAACAGCACGCAAGAAGAACCTAGGATGACTAGTACATTCCCCTAATATAATGTGTGACATCATGCACACAGTCACCAAGACCAAACCTCACATAAACAAGCATGATTTTCAAGTTTTGGTCGCCCTGGGACCTCCGCCTCCACGACTTTTTTACACACCCTCTTTAAGCCCATATTAAAACCAATTACACATTCCAACCATTTTCAATGGAGTCTTTTATTAGGCATTAACCGTTTGTATCGTCATATCAAAATTAGAGATTGTAAGGCTATCCATTTATGCCATATCGAAGCCATTATACAAATCTGACTCTAAAGTATCAAATTTAAACCAAAAACCTAGCCACCAAGTCCTTTCAATAAATTTTAAACCAAACCAAACCATTTAGGTTCCATTACCGTATTATGCAATGCAATAGTTTTCAAGAATAGTCAAACCATGAGATAAAATAATTCTCTTTGGTATTTAACAGATCATGTTGAGGGCATATAGTTTCAAAAACTAAAACAAAGTCTCAGTTGACTGTTCCGATGCAACCACATGTTCAAATCATAAATATAACATGGGAAATCATTATCTAACAAAGAACAATCAAAACACCAACACATATTTCAAAACCAAAACAATACCAAAATAATACCATGAAATCTATTCGTTATAACAAGCTTTTAGTTTAATTGACAATGAGGGAGGAGTACATGCCTTAGACACCAAGGAAGACAAAGAGAGACCACCCTTAAAATCCTTAATTGATCCCTTCGAAGAAACCCTAGCCTTTACTGACCAAAGAGCTTAAGAGAGATTTGAGAGAGTTTAGAGAGTGTTTAACTTAGAATAATAGGTTAATAAAGGCCCAATAGGTGTTTTATGTCGTGGGGTTAAACGGATTTAAGAGGGGAAATAACCAAAATACCCCCAACTTAAACTGTAAAAATCTCACGGGTGGGTATGATTGACCCCAGAACTCATCATCAACTCATACGATTGGTACCATCTAGTCATAACTAGATCAGAAAGTTAGACATGCACACACTACTCATCATACAACTTCATTACCCCAAATCATGACCTGACCATACAACTCATACATTCGTACTCAACACAACATCAAAAGGAGTTGGACACTGTATAATATAATATTAGAGTATACCACTCATACCCTATCCTCACGACTCTTAGTGAGCCACTCGTACTTAGAGCTAAGTAAATTCACTAAGTATCATATTAAGTAAATGATGAACCCAATAACTTGTTACCAAACCATACAACCTGTTCCCACCAAGTCATAAACATAATAGAAACTCAGCCACAAAACACTGGACACTATACGATTTGGGTCACCTGACCCATACCCGTGTCATATTATTTGTGTGGTGAGTCATTTCAAGGACAGTGAGCTCAAAGCTCAGGAAATTTTGAAGGGCTAAAACCGTGGGTGTTTTAATTCTCCCCCACTTTGATTATTTGTCCGTAAATGACGGAACAAGGAAATACAAGCATGATTTATACCCCAACACCTCCACTCTTACCTTTAACTAACTTAGAAAACAAAGATCCAATAAAATCAATCTTTCCTTTAACTAAGTTATAAAATAATGTTTTTAGTAAGAACACATACCTTACGCAGGAATTTCCAAAGCTTAAAACATAATTGGATACTTGAAATTCATGTCCTTTACATCTTCCCTGTTAGAATATTAAACCTTGGGGTTCCTCCATAGAACCTTTACCAAGGCCACATCCTTGGTCCGCAATCAACGAACCTGCCAATCCAAGATTTCAATTGAGATCTCCTCATTAGATAGAGAGTTTGAAATACCAATAACCTTGATAGGCACAATTTGTTACAAAAAACCCATACACTTCCCTAACATAGAAACATGATCATCGGGAGAATGGAGCTCAAACTAGAAAGCAACTCCAACTCTTACGAAACACTACCAACCCTCTTAAAAAAAGTATGGATCGATATATCGGGGACTAAACTTCCCCTTCTTCCAAAACTGCATCACTCTTTTCTTGGGAGACACCTTAAAATTACTCTATCCCTAACCTCAAACTCTACCTTCCTTTGCCTCATATCCAAATAGGACTTTTGAAGACTTTGGGTAGCCTTAATTTAACTCTGAATCACCTTCATCTTTTCTATGGCTTAGTGAACAAAATTCAAACCAGATATCTGTGCCTCACCAACATCGAACCACCCAATAGAAGATCTATACCTAATACCATACAAGACTTTAAACAGAACCATCCCAATGATAGAGTGGTATCCATTTTTATAGGCAAACTCTATAAGAGGCGAATGCTCAATGCAACTACCACCATAGTAAATCACACAAGCACGAAGCATATCCTCCAACTTCTAAATAGTCATTTCCCCTTGCTCATCCAACTACAGGTGAAAAGTAGTACTATGACTCACCTTGGTCCCCTAATCTTTCTAGAATGATCACCAAAAGAGAGATGAAATCTGCATATCATGGCCGCGATGATAAAAACTAGTACCCTATGCAACTTCACAATCTCTTAAAGATACAAACTCGTATAATTCTCAGTCAAGAAGTTAGTCATCACTGGAAAAAAATGAGTTGACTTTGTCATCCTAAACATGATGGCCCAAACTAAACCAAGCTATTTCCAAGACCAAGGAAGACAGGTAACAAAATCCGCATTGATCACTTCCCACTTAAACATCGATAACTCAATTTCCAAATACAATTCTCTAGGCTTCATGTGCTCAACTCTCACTTATTGACATACCTAGCATTTAGCCACAAAGTTGGCAACATACTATTTCATATTGTTCCACCAATACAACTCCTTAAGGTCATGATACATCTTCTTCGAACTAGTATGAACAACATAGCATAACTCATGCACCTTGGCCAAGATCCTCTCTCGCAAATCATCTTCATCAGGAACACATAATCCCCCTTGGTACTGAAGGGTACGGTCATTACTAATCTCAAATTCCATCACCATTTGCCCACCTACTTTACCCTTGATCCTCATCAAGACGGGATTTAATACTTGTATATCCTTGATCTCAGCACCTAGAGACAACTGAGCCATTTCTTGTACAAATACACCACCATCTTTAGAGTCTAACAGATGAACTCAAAGGTTAGCCAAATAATTAATATCCTTCACCAACTCCCGCTTCTCCATATCTACATAAGCTATACTCCCTATGGATAACTTACTAAGATAATCAACAACCACATTAGCTTTACCTTGATGGTATGAAGACATCTATCATAGTCTTTGAGTAGCTCAATCCATCTCTTTTACCTGGGGTTAAGCTCTTTATCAGTAAGCATATATTATAGGATCTTATGATTAGAAAAGATATCCATATAAACTCCATAAATATAGAGATGAAAGATTTTTAGTACGAACACCTTAACTAACAATTCCAAATCATTAGCCAGATAATTCCTCTCATGCGCCTTTAACTACATAGAGGAATAAGCTATCACCCTGCTACGCTACACCAAAATGTAATCAATCCCCATACGGGACATATCACAATAAACCACAAACCCATCAGTGCCTTCAGGCAAAGTCAAAATCAGAGTAGAAGTTAGCTTATCCATTAGCTTCTCGAAACTACCCTCATGAGCATCTGACCATAAGTACATTACCTTCTTCTGAGTCAACCTAGTCAATAGGGCAACTATAGAAGAAAAACTCTCTATGAACCTCCTATAGTAACCAACTAAACCCAAGAAGCTCTGAATGTCAATTGGAGTTATGGGTCTATGCCACTTCTTAACCACTGCAATATTCTTCCGATTTAACATAATCCCATCACTAGAAATAACATGACCCACAAAAGTTACAATATTCAACAAAAAATTATACTTGAAAAATTTGGCATACAACTACTGTGTTTCAGGGTCTATAACACCATACATAGGTTATCAACATGATGTCCCCCACTCTTAGAGTACACCAAAATATCATCTCAGAAAATTATTAAAAATAAGTCCATAAACTAATGGAAGACTCTATTCATCAAATCCATGAATGCCTATGGGCACTGGACAACCCAAAAGACATAACCAGAAACTTAAAATGCCTATTTCGAGTATGGAAGGTAGTCTTTGGGATATCCACCTCTCTAATCTTTAACTGGTGCTACCCGAACTAAATATAAATCTTAGAGAAAAACTTAGCACCCTACAATTGATAAAATAAATCATCTATCCTTGGAAGAGGATACATATTCTTTACCATCACATTATTTAACTATCGTAATCAATGTCCATCTGAAGGAAAAATCCTTCTTATGTATAAATAATACTAGTGCACCCACGAGAATACACTAGGACGTATGAAACCATTATCTAAGAGATTGTTCAGCTACTTCTTAAGCTCGTTCAACTAAGCTGGAGCCTTTTTATACAAAGGAATAGAAATCGAATGAGTGTACGGAACAAGATTAATCCTAAACTCAATCTCCCTATCTTGGGGTACATCAGGAAGGTCATCAGGAAAGACCCCAGGAAATTCATTCACCATAGGGAAAGAATGCAAAAAAAAAACTCTCTGAGTTAGAATCTTTAACCCAAACTAAAAAATAGAGACTCTCCTTAGAGATTAATCCCCCATCTCTAAGATATGATATAAACTTCCCAGTAGGAGCTAGGGAACCACCCTCCTACTCAATAACCAACTAATTAGGGAAATTAAAGACAACCTTATGGGTCTGACAATCTATAGATGCTTAGCACGAGAAAAACTAATCCATCAACAATATAATATAAAAATTAACCATATACAATTCAAATAGATACACCATAGTTTCTATACTACAAACAAATACCACACACTCCCTATATACTCTTCTAGAAATCATATAGTCACCTACAGAGGTAGAAATAGAAATAAAGATTCAAAATAACCTCAGGATGAAAACAAAATGGACATCCACAAATGGAGTCACATAAGGGAGTTTGGACCCCGAATAAAGTAAATAGTACACATCATGGGAAAATATTTTCACCTTACCGGTCAAAACATTAGATGATGCCTTAGACTCTTGTCAGATAGTGAGACCATAGACACAGTTTCGACCTGTGTCAGAGCAAGATGGTGCACTCTTTGGTGTGGGACTCAACGAAGAGAAACCTTGAACTTTTTTCTCCTCCAAAGAAACTTGCGCCACGGGACAGTTCTTAAACATGTGCCCTGGCTAACCACAGCTAAAGCACTTATCCCTTTCTACTTTATAGAAACCCTAGTGCAATATACCATAAAATGGGCAGGTAGGTTAAGAGGGAGCTGGTTGAGCCTTATTAGCCTTAAATTGGGCACCCTGTGACCTAAAGTTGTCACCAACTTTGAAACACCTGTCACTCGATAGGTTTACATAGGGATCACTAGCCATCGAGTAAGAACCAAAATTGCCCCACTTCTTCTATGGACATTTACCACCATCTTGGTCACTTTACATTGACTCACCACCCTGCTTAGATAATCTAAATTTCTTACCTTGTCTCTCTACTATCTCAACCTGATTCCTCTTCTCTTTCTATACCTACTGTATATATACCACCAACCTTGAGAGATATATGTTCTTATTTAGGAAGGTAGCCTTACTCCTTAAGATTAATTCTCTTGTAAATTGAAAGAAAACTTTCTTATTCTATCCCTTATGGTAGAATCCAACTTTGAAGTATACCACGATAACCGGGGAAATTTCAAGGCATACTCCTTAACTGACAACTTACCTTGCTTTGAATTTATAAACTTTTTCACTTTCACTTCCATCAGCTCTTTAGAAAAGAAACGGTCTAGGAAAATATTAGAAAAATCCTCCCACAAATAGGACTCAACATAGTCACCCCTTGCCGATATCATGCCTCGTACCATTGGTTTACCACATCTTTCAACTGATAGGCGACAATCTCTATGCCCTCCATATTATTGGCATGCATAACATGAAAAAATTTCTCCATCTTATGCAGAAAACCAAAAGTATCCTCCTCAACCTTAACACCCATAAAGGTTGAAGGATTTAACTTCATAAATTGACCTACCCTTGTGGCCTCAGAAAATGGAGTAACAAAATCACCAAGATCAAACTGAGATGCTACCAACTGTCCCATTATATGAATAGACTAACAAATCTCAATATTTATCACTTTAATCTAAGGAGCTCTACAAGGACTAGAGGGAACCAGTGGAAATCTAGGACTATCAAGAACTAGACCCCTAGATCGAGTGTGGACATCATAAGTAGAATGTGTCCCATCAATATTGTGCTCGAGTTTGACAGAAGAGTTTTCATGAACATTAGATCTTTGAGGAGGCATGATATAAGAAATTGAACAAATGGGAATTAGAGAAGATTTTAGGACTTTAGATTCGACTGTTTGAAAGTAGAACATAAGAAAGAAAAACATTACCAAATTCTTTGTATTCTCTCCTTTACGAGTGTGGCATGCTATACACCCTTAAGAGAGTGTCTACTCTATGTGGCTATTTTTACTTCCAGTTGACCATGAACCTAGGGTGCTGATACAAATCTAACACAACCCGAACCAAGGCCTAGTTATGTCGAGCATCTCAAGTACGATCTAGACCAGAGACCACCCCCAATACCCAACCATAATTTCCCTGCACCCTATGTCGAATGAATTCTGAACATATATAAAGATAGAACAATAACAAATCAAAGACAGTAATTAAAGTCTATAAAAAAATCCAACAACCTCAATCAAACATCTAATCAATGTCAACCACAACGCCAATACCAATACCAAGGATGATACCAATACTGATACTACCCATACCTATAGTATTCCCACAAATCCTCTAACAAAAAACAAATAACATTCAGTTGGTACAATTCCCCTACCATGGACAAAGCCACAGTCCAAGAAACAAAAATAATGTAAAGAACTCTATTTTATACAATGGTGACTTCCAGAGTATGGAATTTCACCACTTCAGTATAACATAAAGTTGTCCCCGAATCCACGTCATTGAGCAGGATGAGTAGTATGGTCGATTCCTGGATCGCATAGTGATACAACGCCCAAATATGGGCAATAGAGTGAACACTAGCATGTAATTAGGACTAAGGATAAAATAATGCCACTATTCAAAACCAAATTAAACAACCATATCAAATCATATACATATACACATATATATGTTGGGAAAGGGAAATAGGTTTAACCTGTATTTAACACCTTAACCAGGGTTGTGTAGCTTTGCTATCCTAAAATAACCTATAGCCTATATGGGTTCAGCTCTCCCTAAAGAAAGAGACCCAGTGTATGAAGCCACACGACCAGAGAAATGAACCTGGGAAGACTTGTCTATTCCCCAAAGATAAAGTGTGACATCATGTATATGGTTATCGAGAACAAACCTCACATCGACAAAGATGAGTTCCCATTTTTGGTCCCCCGATACCTCAACTTTCCATGACTTTGGTACACTTCCTTTAATCCTATATTAAAAAAATTTACACATTCCAACCATTTTTATGGAGTCTTTTATTAGGCATTAACCATTGGTATAATCATACCAAAATTAGAGCTTGCAAGTCTATCGATTTATGACATACCAAAGCCATTAAACCAATTTGACTCCAAAGTTTCCAAATTAAACTAAGATTATGGCCACCAAGGCCTTTCCAATCCATTTTAAAAAAACCAAACTATTTGGGTTCCATTACAATATTATGCAATACAATAGATTTCAAGAATAGTCAAACCACGAGACAGTGTCTCTCTCATTGCCATTTTAACAAATATGTTGATGGCATAAAGTTTCCAAAACCAAAACCAAGTCTCAATTTATCATTCCCATGAAAACGCATGTTCAAATCATAAGTAAAACATGAAAAACCTTAAGTAAATCAAGGGAAAGCATCATCAAACCAAGAACACCAAACCTCTAACACATATTTTTAAACCAAATTAATATCGCAATAATACCATGAAAACCATTCATTAAAACATGCATTTAGTTTAATTAATAATAATAGAGGAGTAGCATGCCTTAGACACCAAGAAAGATGGAGAGACACCACCCTTGAAAGTCTTAATTGATCCCTTTGAAGAAACTCTAGCCTTTTCTTGACCTAAAAGCTTGAGAGAGATTTGCAAAAGTTTAGAGAGTGTTTAATTTAGAATAATAGGTTAATAAAGTCCTAAAATGTGTTTTATGTCATGGATTTAAAAGTAGTTATGAGGGGAAATGTCCATAATACCCCCAACTTAAATTGTAAAAATCTCACATGTGGGTATGAGTTGACCCTCCAACTCATCACCACATTATACGAATGGTGCCATCTAGTCATAACCAAAAAAATAGTTGGACACGCATACACTAATAATTATACAACTTTATTACCCCAACTCATGACCCAACCATACAAATTATATGGTCCAATCATACTCAAGACAGCATAAAAAGGGGTTGGACCCTAGACAATATATGATTAAACTATACCACTAGTACCCTATCATCCTCTTAGTGAGCTACTCATACTCAGAACCAAGTTATATAACTAAGTTTCAGATTAAGTGAATGATCAACCCAATGACTCATCACCAAACTCCTAACCCATACCCATATCATATGATTCGTATCGTGAGTTATTTCGAAGGCAATAAGCTCAAAGCTCAGGAAAATTTTAAAGGGCAAAACCTAGGGTTTTTTAATTTTTAATAATGACTTCATATATAATTTTGAGTTTAATTTTCATATTTTGCTTTATATTTGAATTCATCTACTACTAGGTATTATTGGTTATATTGGAATAGGCTAAGGGGTCGGTCTGAGATCCTTAGTGGATTTGAGAGGACCGTTGTGACCAGTCCATAGTTCGATTCATGAAAAAGATTATGTCTTTAAATCCATTGCCCAAGGTAAACATTAGGACTAAATCATCATAAAAGTATAGAAAGGGTCAAAATCTCTACCGACCAAAGTAAGTAGTAGTAGTAAAACAATAGATCAAAATCTAGCTTGTTCAAATCTCTGAAACATCATTTTAGTCTCAAAAGCTCATAAATCATTCATTTATGTAGTATGATTCCCATTATGAAAGAATCCATTTTAGAAGTGAAAAATGGGAATAAATCTCTTTTATGGAAAATAGTAGTAAATCATATTTTTAGTTGGAACTATACCAGTGAGTGTGAAAGTACCAAATTGTTGTATGCCATCGCTAGTATCAAATAAATACAATTATAAGCATCTAAATTTCTATAAACTACGGACACATCTTTTACAAGGATAAATCACTTCTCAAGAATCCAACTAAAGTCAAAATCACAGCTGTGGACCTAAATATGTAATCGGCATAACCATATCTTAATCTGGGGAACCATCAAAATCCATAGATTAAAGTAGTAAGAATTATACTAAGGGCTTATTATCCTCAACTATGTATAATATACAGGCAACCTTGGGTAAAGGGTTCTACAAGCATGATAAGCATTTTATCTTAAGGGTCGGTTCTCCTTTCTAGTCCTCAAAATCAAAATTTAGGCGATGTTACAGTATTTACCCATAATCACACCCTAACATCCCTATATAACATTTAACATATATAATACACTATATCATTAAAAAGAGTACAGAAAAGGCTACCTCAATGTCAAATTGTATGTCTTTTAATTGTAAAAATATCATTTCTCTTTGCTCCATAATCTTAAAATATTGTCACACTATTAAAGGATTAATCTACATATACTACAGATCTGGTCAAAATTCAAATAAAAATAGCCCCATAGGGCGTGCAAATGAAAAAAAAAAATTGAATCCCCTGGGGTCCTTTAAAAGACAAGGATCGTCTGCTCAAAAGTTTAGAACAAATGGAGCATAAATCAGGTATTAAATCAGCCATTAAAGTCTATGAATTTAATACCTAAATCTAAGAATTTATCATGGTTTAGGGTGGAAATTAAAGGGAAAATTAATGGGAAATGACCAAGGAGTGTTAGGATACCTTATCTTAGCTTTTGTGGATGATTTCCCTTTTTTTCTCTGATTGCGCTCACAGTTTTGTCCCAAAATGGTGAAAGGAATGGTGGAAAATCAAGTGGAGAAAAGTAGAAAAAGATCCCAGGTGCCTCTTAAGTTGTCACTTAGTCACTTAATCGACAACCACTTAAGTATTCTTTCAAGATTGGTGTGGGTATGGCTTAAGCGATGCCTAGGCCAATTAAGTGATATCCGCTTAAACGAACATTAACTACTTAAGTGACCTTTGGCCAAATGTTCGAGTCTTCTAAAGTGATCCAATATCTCTAAAGGGATGATCAATTAAGGGGTCAAATTATTGCTTAAGAGATTGCACAAACAACCTGATGGGTCAAATTTTCCATGTCCAAAAATGGACTCCAATTGGGTGATAGGGATTTATTTAGAACCCCATGTGCAGAAACACACTATGATACCATACTAAATTTGATGTCTCAGGCTCAATGGAACCATCTAAACTTTCATCCAAGGTTGTTTCAACTAAATTTAGGGCCCAAACCTATAGTTTTATTTTTAATATAATTTGCCCAGTAACCCAAAACATGTTTGAAAGCCTTAGGTCTTAAACCCAGGATCTCCCTAGCATAAAACCAATGATTTATAGTAGATAGCATTGTCAGAATTCTAATACGTGGTCATGTACTAATAGTTTTGGTCTGATACTCCTAAACAACTAAAGCTCCAAAATAGGGAACGAATTCTAAAATCCAAATAAATTATCTGATAATCAAACTAATAGTTCCATCAAGTCATAAATACTTTTATCTCTTGTGGGAAGGCCCAAAATGCCTAAAATATGTGCAAATCAATAAAATGACCTAGAGGATCATTACACAGGCTCCTCTTGACTTGCAAAGCCAACCCCTATTACTTTTGAACCTCAATTCCAAGACAAAATCATCAGATCTAAAAACCAATTGCATTTTTCTTTAAACATCAAAACCCAATAATGATGTTTTCTTCAAAACAACCCCAATAAAAGTGAAATCTCAAATCTATACGTAAATAACATTAGAGAATGTAAATCTAGTATTAGAAACTTCCAATGAAAGTCAAAATAACAAAATATTTTTGGTGTATTATTGAAAAATGCTGTTCTATGCTTTTTATGTTATAATAAACCCAAGGCTACACTCGTAGGGATCAAATGTATGCTCGATATTGATATCAAATAAGAGAAATAGACTATAAAAAAACAAAAGATATAATACTAAATTGAAATAGAAAGACTGTAAAAATAAAAAAAAATGAACCAAAAAGAAAAAAATTGAAGCAACACAAAGGTATATTACCTAAGAAACTCAATGATTAAACCCACAATAAGCACCAACTTCTTTGATGACCTTGAGGAAGTCAAATTCTCCATGTAACCAATATTTATAAGAAAGATTATTAACTAAAAGTTTAAATTAAGTTCATACACTCTCAAGTGTTTTATAATGTAAATAATCATCAAAAGTAATCTAAGAAAAATAAGGAACTAAACTAGCAACATATAGTTCTAAGCTATTTATTACACGAGGCCGAAAGATAGACCTTAAAAGATTGGCCCACTATAAAGTTTCAAAGAAGGCTTTAGGGTTTTCTGAGCTAAAGATCCATCACCAAACTCAAGGATATATTGCCCAAGTTTTTGCTCCCATTGCCAAACTTTATAGTTTGGCTTTTTCATATTGGCGAGCCCCTCAATTTCTGCTTATTCCAATGTCCTTACTTCATCATTCTAATTTATCTTCAAGGTGATGAACCCTTGTTTTTCCATAAAAACATGATCAAGAACTTCCTTTTCATGAACAAGGCTTGTATCTTTTAGAAGTCCCTAGATTGACTTTAGGAAAACGGCATCTGATTTGGATTGAATATAGATTTATAGCATGTTTGGAAAACTTTTAAAAAAAGCTTATATTGAAAAGTACTTTTTAAGAAAGAACCATTTTTTATTTGACCAATATATTTAAAAGGTTTTTTAGGATCAATTAGGGTTTGACCGAACTTCTTGTAAAAGTACTTCTAAGTGTATCTTTCTTAAACCGTTTCTAAAAAAAAATTAATTTTGTGGATACATTACTTTTTTATCATCTGAAAAACAACTTTTACTACTTAGAAATTATTTTCTTCCAAAATTTTTTGAAGACCGCCCAAAAATATTGCAAAATAGTCTATTATACAGAGTCTTGAAGTCCATCTAATAGTTACTTAACTAACCGACATTGGCTAACACACTCTTAATTTATTGGCTTACCTAAAAGGCAAAACTACCGTTTGGTACATTATTTAAAAATTTACATCTAACTAGGTGTGATGAAAGAAATTGGTACTGCAGATTGAACTTCAATATATTCATATTGCACCCTTGGAAGTACTTTTGTTAAAATAGCTAGTTGTTGTTCGTTGGTAGAAATGTATCCAGTAGTGATAAGTGTTTGTTTCTTATTAAACTACAATCAATTTCAATTTTTTTTGTTCTTTTATGATATATGATTTGTAGTTGTTCACTCTCAATTTTGATCTTTCACATTTTTAATTAGTTAGCCATACTTCTTGAATTATTAATACAATGAAATAACTATTTCATACCGTTAAAATATTTTATAAACAATTTTTGTATTATTTTTACATTTCATTTTTTAAAATATCATATTGTATATTAGTATTGATTACTTCAATATAAATTAATCATATTTTAAGTTTAAGAATATATCTTAATGTGACAATCTATTTACTTTAAAAATAAGTGTTTAATTAGTTCATACTTGAAATAAATATGATTACTTTATTTAGTCAATAATATTACTTGATTAATTTAGCATAATATTATATAAAATGGATTTAATTTGAAACAAGGTTTTAATTTTATAACAAATTATGTAATCAATTTTGTTATTCTACTACCATACTGATTTCAATTGTAATACCAAAAATATATTTCTCATATCTAAAAGAGGTGAAACTCTGACTCATTACTTATTTATGGGGCATACCTAATAAGCCTGATTAGCATAACCCAACCCGACTCCAATTTAAGATTAAATCAGCTTTTCCTTTTCACTTGTCCAACTAATTTCCTCCTCTCTTTAGGCATAATTCAAAAGATCTTTCTCCTAGATTAATTTTCCCTTTTTAATTTGAAAAATTTCTTTTTGATTTATGCTTTATCATATGGAGTCAAACAATTCTTTTAAAATTTGAATACAAATCGAAAACTTGATCAAATTAAACCCAAGCTCGATGGATTCTTTTATGTATGTTCTATCGTGTTTCAAGAAATAAGAGGTTCCTCTAGTTTTTTTGGCTATCGAATCAACTTATTAATTTCTTCCTTTGTTATCTATCCAAAATCCTTCAAAGAAACTGGAATTTGGGGTCACAATTTTTTCTTAAAAGAGAGGAATTGGGTTCCTTTTTCCCTTTTAATTTTTTTCATCATTATTAACTATTTTACTAGTTATTGCTAGTCTATCAAATTTCTTCATATGAGTAAGAATTTGAGTCACTATTAGCTCCCACGAGAGTGTTTGAAACTGACAAAATAGGTAAAAAAAACCTACGCTACCTTTGATAAAAAGAAAGCTCACCTCTTCTCCATTTCAAATATTACTTATGTGGATTGTTTTCGTGTATATTAGATCACATTGTAATTAAATCTAAGAGAGGAAGGGTGAATGTGATGATTATCTAGGTTATTTCCAACATTTTGTACTATTTTTGTATTTGGAAATTTTCTATAGTTGTCACAAGTCCTTTATGACTTTCTAGGATTGACTGTTCAATTACTAAATAGTTCATTTCATTTTTAAAACTAATTCTATATTTTAGAACTTTTACTATCAAGAACAGCTCTCAGGCGTAAACTTCAGGTAAATGATCTTGGATGCCCAATTTGGCAGTTTCATTAGCTTAAAAACATTTATATTAGGCTAGGTGGATGCTTGTTTCAATTCCAAGGGCTTTCAAACTCATTTTTTGCTAACAGGTTGACTTTTGAGAAAATAACCCGTTTGGAGTAGGATCCACTTTTTATCGAAACACCCTGAAATGAAAGTTCTATGGATCTGCTGAATATAAAATGCTGAATTTTGTAGGGCAACATAGTTTGTTTTCATACACAGGATTTAAAATGAATTTCAAGTGCCCGGTTGGGATAATTGCTACTTGCAAAAGTTTCTGGTGCTTTAGCACTTAGTTCAGGCCAAAATGCCCTTCATGTTTCGTTACCTTGTCCGTGATAAAAAGCATCATGGATTTTGATCTCTTGAATTGGGGGCCATCATTTGTATTCACGAATAAGAGGACAAAGTAGCAAGTCCATCCTTATTATTTGCGATTGCAATGGACCAAATATGGCCAACTCTCACATTTTCGACAAGATCCTCATATTCATGAAGAAGAACACTTGGTACTACAAACATCTGGTTCTTTTATTTTCAGCTTAAGAATTAAGCATTAAAAACTATTAAAGGCACCTTGAGCTCCAAAATTATTAGGAGGTTTATATTTTAATCTCGTATTAGCTCAGAGAAGTGATTCTATGAATTCTAAACATATATATCTAGAAAATTTCTACTTAATTTTGCATTTAATCCTCCATTCTAATTCTCATGCTTTAGATATTTTGTAAGACTGTTCAGAATTTGTATTAAGCTTGGATTTTTTCCTAAATTATAGGGTAAATGGTCCTTAAGCTAAAAGGGATACTGTGACTGCTTTAATTTAAAAATTTTGCAAGAGAGCCAATCTATAATGAAATTATTTGATTTGATGTAAATAGTAATCGATTTAGTAGGTGTAAAAGAAAGATTAAACAACGTTTGATAAGTCAATTGATTTTTAGTCTATTTTCTGACCCGGAGTTCTCATATGCAATATAGTTATCAATATTCTCATCTAGATATGTAGAACATTATTTTGATAGCATAGAAGCCCTTGAAGGCCTCTCATAAGGGGAAAGATTTGGAGCAGAGGATTATTCAGGCTTTCAGCGCCATCTAGTAGGCTACGCTTACGTTTCTCAGAAATTGTGAATTACTATAGTATTTGTTTACTATTATGATAGATTTGGGTGGTTTCCATTATTCATCTGTTGTTTTAGCATTTAAGAGACAATTTAGCTGATTAGGGGCCTTTTTTTGGTAGAATTCGACCACGTCTTTCTGTAATACCCCACATTTTGGGCTAGAATAGAAATCCATTATTCCTATGCGTGGACATTTCAAAAGCCTCAAATCCTATATACATTTAGTTTGTTAATCAATTATGTTGTGTGGGAATCTATTTGAGCATTAATTTAGATCATAGAGGTCCCCTAATTTAAGTACAAGTTGAAAGCTTTCCTATCGTTCAAGTTTTAGTGAGCGTCAAAACATGGGTCAAATTCAATCGACCATAACTCATGTATATGATGAACAGGGTGATTTAATATATATAAAATGAAATCTCCTTGAATTATCTTTCCAACGATACCAATTTTGCCAAAATCCAATTTTAGAGCAAAGAGTTATCCCCATTTTATTTCAGTATGTCAAGCTGGAAAACGGTGATGACGTTTTTGTCGGGCTATCACGTTTCCGACAACCTTTTTAATGATGTTGTCACATTTTGATGACATTTCTGATGATGTCATCAGAACTAGGTAGAAAATCAAGAATTTGGACCCCTTTTGTGATGACCATTCGTGTCGGCCTATCACGGACCTGACGGCCTTTCACGGATGGGGTCAAGTATATTTTTCCAGCAATTGAGGGATGTTTTTGTAAGGATATTTTGGTCTTTTTCCTTCTATTCCCATGACTTATAACCCTCAAGGAGCATATTATCTTTCATTCTCTTTAGTTAAACATCTTAAAAAGCTCTCTCAAACACTCTCAACCACAAGATTAGGGTTTCCTCTAAAGATCAAAACTGTCAAGAACAAGCCCTAGGGTTTTCATAGAAGATTCTAGTTCAAGAAAATTTCGCCGTCAATCTTCATGAATTCTTAATCTAAGGTATGCGTAGTGTTCATCCACGGATCTCGTTCATTCGTAGAGCTCAAGAACTATGTCTTAAATAATAAATTATGATCTTCATGTTGCTGTGTTATTATGTTCATGAATTGGTTGTTAATTGTGCTTCAAGAAGGTATCTAAATGTGTTTCCAAGAACTGTATGGGCATGTTAGTTTGAAACCCATGAATTTGGTTGGTTCAGGATTTCTAAATTTGTTAAGTACACCTAGGCTCAATATTGTGCATGTAAGGTGTTTGATAAAATGCCTAGAATGATAAAAATCATGTATTATAACTTAGGGGTGAACTATAATAAATTCATGCTAGTCTATTATGTTTAAAGAGCTCACTTGTCATTGTTGTGCAATATATGTGTTAATGGAATGTACATGATGATTGGGGAATGGATTTATAGTGTGTTTATATGTCTTCCATGCTATGAACAAGATCATGATTTTGAAGTATCACATTAGTTATCCCCAAATTATTACAATATGAACTAAATGTTACATGTTTGCCATTCCCTTAAGGTTAAATAGTTTCCATGCCATTGTTATGAATAGTATATGTTGTCGGAATGCCCATGATATTAGAATATGATATTTATGACTTGATTATAAGCATTCCTCTTCATGTTAGATATTATGATGACCATGTACTTCATGAAATCCCTCACTCATGTATTATGGATTGTTATTGATAGTCATGTACTCAAGAAAGTCAAGTTGTGTCAGTTTCCTTCCATCGAGTCCAGGGGGTACTTGTACCCGAAAAATATAGTTGTGTGCCTAGAGCCATGTCATGTTATCATGATACTCAATCAAGCCAAGATCTATAGAATTCAGCCATCCATGTGACTCAGGAAAACATAGTAATCTCAATAATCTTAGTAGTCCAACAATCTCAGTTATCTTAGTAACCTAAGAAACCTTAGTATTCACTGTTAATCTCAGTAGCTTCAGTAGAATCAACCAGTCTTCGGAACTCACTACATTCCATCAGTCATCAGAATCCAGTAAACTTAGTTTAGCTTTGCTAACCAATACCACTAGTATCAGTCCATTTAATCAGTATTAGTTCAGTTAATTAGTTCAGTTCAAGTATTCAGTTGAGCCCAGTTATTTAGTTCAGTGTCTTTTAGACGAGAGTAGGATTCAGCACCGAGTAAGCCTATGGATGGGGACTCACCCGTGTAGTGCCCCGAGATCTCATCCCGAGACATCACACGGTGCTTATGACCCCAAAAGACCACAAGCTAGCCCTTTACTGATATCTGCACCTGTACACTATTCAATGTCTAAAATAAATATGGAAACTAGCAATTAGGTTCAACACATCCATGAATACTCATAATACAGAAAACTGAATACTACTATATCCGTTTGAAAATCCTCTAAACTGTCTAAACTGTGGAGTTGATGGGACATGTACCCAACTAACTCTGTTAATAGAAAATAAACAATAGTAGTAAATTGAGACTCATCCTCGAAAGAAGAGGACTCACTGCTACTGCTACTGACTGGGACCAAACTGCTGAGGATAAACTGGATCCTGTGCCTCTGAACCTATGGTGTTAAATAAAATACCATAACGCAAATGCATCAGTAAAAAATGTGTCAAGTATGTAGATAGGGTATGCTAATGCAAGGGTTCATGCATGCATAATATCTAAACGGAATAATCATGAAAATTTTTCATAAGAACACATACATGAATGCACAGAACATGAGCACAATTATCGCAAGTCTAGATATTAAAACTCAGATACCACTTTACTGCAGAATGAACTCACTACTGACCTACTTTCGACTGATAGGATTAGAGATCAACCTTTCCAACAGTTGATTTTGGAAACTTTATCAACGATAAGAAATATAATTATATCTAAATCTGACAACAAGAATAATCCATAGAAATCTGATACTATGATCAAGCCTATCTGACAGCATATCTCTGAATATAATATCAAATAACTATAAGTGAGACCAATTCTACCTAATGGGATGACCCACAAATCAATGGAACTATCTGAGTTCCGCACAATGATAGATGATTGTATCTGACAGTCCTGATTTTTTAAGACAGATTCTAAAACCAAGACTGAATCTGAAACTAAAACTGTGGGAAGTAGTTAGTTAACCGACATGCCCCGATCTACCACATATGGGGTTCAACTTGTGCCCTTGTAGGAAGGGTGTCATTACCGCACCATTACCAAAGACAACTCTATGTGACCCTCATCTAGCAAGTCCTCAAACGAGAATGGTGGACCCCTAATCTAGCAGGTCAAGCCACCTCATCTACACTCATCTAGTAGGTATGATGTTTCTCATACACCCTCAACTAACAGGTGTGATGTCTTAACCTACGCTGGCTATGTAGTTCTAGAGCACAAGGATTGATTTTAAGAATCACACCCTCTACTAGTAGGTGAGTTCCCATCCTTGAGCTCACTTGGTGCTAGTTTATACTCCCAACTGAAAGACTCAGAACTGAATTATCAACTGAACACTGGCTAAACTGAATTTGACACTGATCATATTACTTAAAAGGTCTGACTGTGTTACGCTGAAATCACTTGGTTTCGTATCTGACAAAAAAGATATCGAATCATGGTATCTAACTGACGATACAGAGCTTGAACATATTACTCGAATAGCTTCTGAGATTAGGATTGAATCACTTGAATACTATTAGAACTGAGTTGATTACAGGTCTGAGGCTAGATTACTAGCGATATAGAGATTATAGAGATAACTAAGATTATTGAGCTTTATTAAGCTTCGCACTTGTATGAGGAAACAGAGTTCTATAGTTCAATGAGTTCTGAGAATCATGGCTTGATTGGAATTATCGAGAAACTGACACAGGCTCTAGAAAATAGCTCTATTTTGGGTATAAATAACCCCAGGACTCGATAACATAAAAGTAAGACATAATCATTCTTCATCACAAATCATTCACGCATCATCATGATAATCCATTGATCACTACCATCATTTATTCACCATTACAATCATTCATGTATTATCACAATCGTTAAAAAATCACTTCAAGTTGTTTGGCATCACAACATACTTTCCCTCTTAAGATCCTTAGGATATCGCAATATGCATTTAGGAAACATAGAACTCTATTCATCATCATATACTAGCCTAGGGAAGACATGATATTAGATTATACCCCATTCAACGAGATCTTACATGAAGTACTTCATACCTATACCGGTTTTGTCATGTATTTGGATATCACTTGATTTGGGGGAAACTTCATACTAACACATCACTATTTATTTGCTAACCACTTGACATGATCGATTTTACACCTACTTAGGGATCTCATGCTATCTTGGCACATTTCAGTCACTAAGGCATTTTATCAAACACTAGGCATGCATGGACTAGCTCACAATTTGGAGTTTCCTATTCATCATACTGTAGCAGCCCTTATGCTTCACCTAAGATCTTTATCAAACCTATGGGGAATGTTATTCACTTATTCAACCATTTATAAACCCAAAAGTCATGAACACATCACATGGAAAAACAATTTCAAGAGGGTCTATCACAAATATCACATGAATTCCACATACTAGGGTCAAAGCTCATAAATTTTGTAGGAAAACAAAAATAAAAACTCAAAAACATATTACACATCCATTTCAATTCATACAAATCACTAACAACTCTTAAACATAAAAATCATTTAGTTTTAAAAAGGGTTCTTGAGCTTTTTGGATGAAAGGGACCTAAGAATCAACACCTACATACCTTACCCTTTGAAATTGGATTAACTTTAGTGCTTGAAACATTATCCACACTTGAAATAAATAAATTCTTAAAGCCCACACTATGAGGAACTTGATTCTTGAAGAAACCTTGAAGAATTTATGGATGATTTTTGGAAGATTAGGGTTCTTGATTGAAACCCTAGTTATACTCTCTTAAGAGAGTTGAAAAAGAAAATGATTGAATTAGGGTTTGAATGAGGGTTCCTCTTATTT
Organism: Capsicum annuum; assembly: GCF_002878395.1. Taxonomy (NCBI): domain Eukaryota; kingdom Viridiplantae; phylum Streptophyta; class Magnoliopsida; order Solanales; family Solanaceae; genus Capsicum; species Capsicum annuum. The sequence continues at coordinate 41,071,704 of NC_061118.1, read as the reverse complement.
ATAGAGGCTCAAAAAGGATGGAAAATGACCAAAATACCATTGCAAAAACTCCCTTGAAGTTCTAGAAAAATATACTTGACGCCATCCATGACATACCGTCAAGTTGGTGATAGGCCGTCATGAATGGTCATCACAAAAGGGGTCAAAATTCTTGATTTTCTACCCAGGGCTGATGACATCATTATAAATGTCATCATAATGTGACGTCATCATCAAAAAGGGCGTCAGAAATGTGATAGCCCGTCAAAAACGTCGTCACCATTTTCCAGCTTGCCATGCTGGAGAAAAATGGGCATAACTCTTTGCTCCGATATCGGATTTAGGCGAAATTTGTATCGTTGGAAAGCTAATTAAAGGATATTTAATTTGATCTATAGAAATCCACACAGTAATTCATATCAAAAGAGGTATTTTCGATTGAAGTTGACCTAAATTTTTACGATCACTAAAACTTGAACGATAGGAAAGCTTTCAACTCGACCATGAGTTAGGGCACCTCTATGATATTAATTCTCAATATTTAGATATTTGGAGAGACTATGTAGAGGCTATTTTAAAGTCAGATTTGGCTTAAATTATAGGGCAGATGGTCCTCAAAATAAGAATTATGCGACGATAGTTTCAACTTCATAATTTTGCAAATGGACCCCATGTGGATTCTTTTTTCTGATTTTCACCCCGAAGCATTCATATGGAATATGAATTTTTATATTAGCATCTTAATGTGTAGAATATTATTTTGATAATTTGGAATCTGTTGGATACTTTTCAAAAAGTGACAGCTCTGGAGTAGTGGATTCTTAAAGTTTTCGGTGGCATCTAGTAGTGTAAACTTACTTTAATCTTAGACTATGATTTCTTTTCATATTAGTCAATTATTGTGCTAGGCTTGGGTGGTTTCTTATGACTCGATTGTCGTTTTAGCATTTATTAGCCAATTTAGCCGGTCAGGGTCTTTTTTGTAAGAATTTAGCATGGTCATTCATTGTATTAGCCTGTGCTTAGTCTTAGAACTGGTTTTAGAATACGTAGTTCCTTTGGATGGGATAAATTTCCTTAGATTTGTCTGGGTAGGTGATTTCCTAAGGTGGAGTTTGTTAGACTGGTAATAGGCCCCATAGCCCTTCTTTTGGATAAAATACCAAGAACAAATCCTTGTCGACATAGATGATAATTATTCATTACTATATCTTTATTCTTTTTTCTTAGGCTCTACTTGGCCTTGTTGTTGCAGGTGGAGTAGTTTGGTCGTAGTCATAACTCTTGCTTAGAGATTTGGACTCATATCACCTTTGCATTCATGATTATTCAACCTTATATGTTATAATAACTAGACTTAATTTAAGTTATATTGCTAGATTATTGTTACTTTTAGCTTATTTATCAATTTTGATTTGAGTCCATAATCCAGGGGATTTATTATTATATATCAATTCTTGTTCGAGTCTGATATTTTACCATTATTATGTTAATCCCTAGTTTTGATTTGAGTTTCGCATTTATTAATTACACAAATACTGGTTTGGGATTTAAAATCTGGAAAAGACTGATAAAGCTTGGTTTCTATGATAGGAAAGGAGTTTCAGGTATGTTTACCACCCATTGACTCATATTTTGTATTATATTGTCATTATTACATCTAAATACTAGTGTTACTCTTGTATATATCCACCGGGCTTGTGGGGACTCAGTTGGGTTATTTTGTTCTTGTTTAAGCCTTTCGGCCTTATGGGGGCCTAATTAGCATAAATTTAAACTTTAATTTTTCTTTATTCCTAGGTTCACTAGTATTGTTAGTACTAGAGAAAGTGTTTAGCCGGGTCCTATAAAATGGTATGATGATATTTAAATTTAATCTTTTGGAGGCTATAGGAAAAATAATGTAAAATCTCATCTTTTTGGTTCATAAAATGCATTGAGTTGATATTAATTCCTAAATTATCATTTTGTAAGCCCATTAGAGGCTTGTGATGTGGAATGCACCACTTTTTAGTTTGACCGATCAACTAAACTCAAGTACAGGATTTCGAATGAATCCTAAGAGCCCAGTTGGGATAATTGCAACTTGTAAAAGCTGTTAGTGCATAAGTACCAAGAGCAAGTTAAAAATGTCCCCGAATTTGTGTGCCCTTTGCTGCGATCTTGAGGGTCAACAATTTTGATCTTTTTATTTAGGGGTCAGCCTTTATGTTCGTGAAGAAGTGGCCAACTTACCCAGTCTAGCCTTCTTATTCGTGATAGAGGTAGGCTGAATGTGACGGGCTCCCTTCTTTGTGATAAGGGTCTAACATTCTCGAAGAAGGACCCTTGGTAGTATATGTTATGAATGGATGGACTTAGTTGGAGTTACATTCCTAGATAATTGTAACTTTTTTTGTTTATTTATCAGTTTTGATTTGAGTCGGACATCTAGTCACTTTGTTCTAAGCTATAAAATTCTCGTTTGTGTTAGACATTTCTCCATTATTATTTTAATATCTAGTTCTTGTTTTAGTTTGACATTTAGGAATTATATAGATATTGGTTTAAGATTTGAAATCCGATAAAAATAGTAAAGATTGGGTTTTATGGGTTTTTAGATATAAAAGTCTTAAGGTATGCTTATCACCTATTCGCTCATATTTTTCTTTATATTTTCATTATTCCATATATATACTAGAGTAACTCTTTTGTCGCATCCACCAGGTTTGTGGGGGCTAAGTTACATTATTTTTTGCTTTTTGTACCTTCTGGGCTTGTAGGGGCCCAAATAGGTAATAGTTAACTTTATTTCTTTTCTTTGAGTATGCATTTTACATATTTATCACATCTACTCGATGTGATTTAATATTTACATTTTTGTACCTTTATTATTGACTTTAGTTTACTTTCTCACACTATATTTATGTTTTTTCAGTTAGTTAGCTCAAACTGGAGAATCATTCCTAGAGTACCCATTGTTTTTGTACTCATATTACACTTTTGCATTTTTCACTGATACAAAACTGAATATGAGTCACTGCCATTTTTGTATTGCTTGAACTTATTATTCATTCAATGAAAGGATGAGCTTTTACAGTCTAGAGATGATCCTTCTCCTTTTACTTACTTTGGATGGTCTTTTTGTACATCATGAGTCTATGTTGTGTATTTACACTGTCTTGTCTAGGTTTAGTGGTTCTTGTATCGACCTTACTATGGCATGGGGCATCTCATTTTGTATATTTTGTCTTCTTCCTTCCTAGTATAGTATGCTGATATATATATATATATATATATACATACATACACACATATACATATATATATGTATGTGTGTATGTATATATTTATATGGATATAGATTTATATAATGAATGTTGTTACTTAGTAGCTCCAGTGTATGACCGTTTCCTTCATATTTATTATCTTTCATCAATTACCCTATTACTTGCCATTCCAGTGTAATGACCTTCCAGGTTATTTTATGTATTTTTCCTCATTTTTGTTATTTATAGATTTCTTATAGATGCCCCAAATCACCTATGAATTGTTGGAACTGACAACTTTGTTACCAGGCAGTTAATTTTGTTATTCGAGGAAATTCCTTGTTTTGAATTTTTCATTATTCATTTTGGCTATCGGGAAAAAATAGTAGTCAAATGACCTCATATGCCAATTCTAAAAGTTCCAAAATCTCCACAACATCGACTTTTGGCTAGGAGGACCCTTAGTTTAGGTCTCAATGCTTACAAATTATTTTGGACTATTGGTTTAAAGTTAAGAAAATTGGGATAAGGGTGTGGGACCCACTCTTCATTTAAATAACCTCAGATGGAATTTTGAACTGTGCCATTGAGTACAGAACGTTGAATTTTATTGGGTAACATAATTTGTTTGTGTATATGAGATTCTGAATGAATCTAAAGGGATTTGCAGAGAATTGAAAAAAATTCCAAATCTCAACTGGTGCTAGAGGATAGCATTTGCAACCAACAGGTCAGTTAAGAAACCTAGCATTAGCCAAATGGTATCTCATAAATGAGGCTTGATCGTGTGTGCGAGAATCTTTTAGTGATGCTAGTCTCACTTATGCAACATATGTTGAAGATACCATTGTTGCAAAAGTAATGCCTGGTTGCTTAAGCGATGCTCACTTAAGTAACTCATTGTCCTCTAAAGCAACACCCGTGTACTTGGGAATGGTATAACCCTTCCCCCTCCCTAGCCTGCTTTTCCCTATTTTTTCATCTATTCTCAAGAATATTGAATCCTAAATAGAAGAAAAATTTGGGAGAATCATTTGTGGGTGATTTTGGAGCTTTGGTGAAGTTAATTTACGCATTTCTTCTTTGAATTTGTAGTAAGGTTCCATCTATTTCTTGATTTAATTCTACATCTTTTTCCTAAAATCCCTAAAAGCTTGATGGCTTAATTGTAGCACCATTAGAACTCGAGATTCACCCATTTTAGGGTAAATATTCCATAAGTGTAGTGTGATGCTGTGTTTATTCAGGAAGTGAATTTTTGTATGTGACCTCATATGGGATTTTTATGTAATTTTTGACCCAAATAAAAATTGTGCCATATGGGCATAATTATTTTCATTTTGATAAGTAGATTATAAATTTTATAGCATGGCATCTTGTGGAAGCTTTTTATAAGAGTAAATCAGTGATTTAGCAAATTCTTTAGGCTTTCTTCAGTGTCCACGTAGTATTGGTCTACCTTCTCCATAAATTGAGCTAGTTCATAGAATAATTATGATATTATGCTAGATATGGGATGAAATTTAGGAACTGGAAGCATGATTGGTATGGTTAGTCTTATTGGGACTGTTTAGGCTATCTTGGAAGAACCATGATCTAGGTAGAATTGAATTAGTTGCTCATGTCTAGCTTGAATTGCTTTAGTTTCTCTTTATTATGTGGAATTGCCTTATTTACTGATGTTTTAGGTGAAATTGACTTAGTTGCTAATGTTTTAGGAACAATTTCTATCTTACGAATAATTATGGCTTATATAACATCTAAAAATAAATTTAAATACTTTTATCTAGTAGGTGGTAAGAAATTCTTAAAAAAGTATTTCGGGGATTAGAAGTGGGACCCTCTGTCCCACCTTAGGTCAAGACTTCTGTTAGCTTTTGTAGACTTATATACATATGTTGTACCCATATTAATGAATATTTTTGGACTTTGAGGAGATTGAATGTATAATAATTTTGCTAGTTTAGTTGTTGGGAGGTGGTACTAATTTTGGGTAAAACTTGATGATTTATTTATATGGTCTATTTATATGGTTTATGGGTATGGCTTATTCAAATGATTATGGCCATGGATTATTGATATGGTTTATGGGCATAGTTTATTGTTATGCTTTATGGATATGTCTTATTGACATGGTTTACTGGTATGGTTTATTGATATGGTATACGGGTATAGTCTATTTATATGGTTTATGGGTATGGATTATTAATATGGTTTATGGGAGTGGCTTATTGATATGGTTTATGGTTATGGTTTATTGACATAATTTATGGGTAGTATGGTTTATTTATATGGTTTATGGGCATGTCTTATTGTTATGGTTTGGGGATGTGGTTTATTAATATGGTTCATGGGTAAGATTTATTGATATGGTTTATTGATAATAAAAGTTTTTGTTTGAATCTAGCAAATGATATTATGATGTTTATACGATTGATAATGTTATGATATTGCCAATATGAGTCCCGTCTCAAGTCCGGAAAAATAATGTTACGATATAGATACAATAGAGGATGTTATAATGATGACACGAGTTTTGATTGATGTTCACCAATGAAAGTTGGGTCTGATACAAAATGGATGGTTTGATGATTATAGAAATGGTAAAGTTATCTACCTTTGGTCATTAATTTTCCTTTGATTGTACCCACTAAGCTTATAAGGGGCCCTATTGGGTTCTTTACTTTTTTTCTCTTACTGTCTTATGAAGGACAGTTTTGCAATATTATTTACGCTTTCTTTCATGTTGTGTTTGTTTTGGTTATTCATTCACAGTGCTGGAGTGTATTTCCAAGTTTATCCTTTTACTTGATCTAGCTTATTTTATATTGTTTGTTATCGTATGTATATCATAACTTAGCTCAGTCGGCCAATGAATCCTTTTAGTACCTATGGTTTTGGTAGACATATTACAATTTTGTACCTTTTTGGACCAACTTCGAATACTTGTAGCTGTCGCCAATATGACATTCATGTTGAGTTATTTTCAGAGATAGAGTGAGATCTCAAAATTGAAGTTGCCCTATTTTTCTTTTATTCTCTATTTCTCGTCTTTCATTTTCAAAATAGTTTGTATTTGACTATTTTAGTACATATTTTCTATTATTAGTAGCTCTTGTATCGACTCTACTAGTTCATGGGATAGTTGTTGATGCTTTATCTATCTATTGACTATTATCATTATCATATTACTATTATAAGCCTTTGATTGTTGATTTTCGACATTTAGGCTATTTTCCCCTAGGTTAGACCATTGCTCATAGCTCTCGGATTTGATGGCTTACCTATTGGTGGGATAAAGTAGTTGCCAGTGTGACTCCTAAATTAGGTCGTGAAAAATTAGTATTCGAGTGTAGGTTCATCAATATTGTTGGTACAAGTGCAAGTATCTAGAAGAGCCTCACTGATCGAAATGATGCTATCTGTTTCTTATCTTTGGGAGGCTAAAGGACATTCTTAGGAGTTCTTACATCTTTCACTCGTTTTATCTAAGAGTCTGTGTTTGTTTCTAAAGCATTCTTTGGTTTCACTATTTCATAGATGGCAAAGACATATGCTACCGCTACACGAGATGAGGGTCAAAAGACCTAGTCTAGGGATCCTATCACTATTCGATGATGACTTAGAGGTCATGGAAAGCCTAGGGATATGTCTGAAGCTAGAGGCAAAGATTGGGGCTTTCCCTAGACCTTATTTCTTCTCTTGAGCCAGAGATTCTTCTGCCTTAACCAGCGGTGGGCCAGAAGATAGCCCAGGCTCCACCGGGATTGATTTCTTATTCAGTGTGTAGTGATGCTTTGGATTATCTTTTGGGATTGGTTAGTGATGCATCATCTAATGGTGCACTATCTATAATTAGAGTGGTAGTAAGGTAGGGGTACAGCCGATAGCGCGACTCCTAGAGTTAAGGTCCCTCATGTTTTAGTAGTTTCTCAGCTTAATATGTTTATGGAGGAGAAAAAGATATTGGGTAGATTCTATAGATAGTCTTCACCTAGGTTTGCTAGTGCACTAGTAAGGATAGTTATGATTTCTTGATTGCTTGTGAGGATAGGCTCAATAATATGGGACTAGTTGAGACTCGTGGTGTGGATACACTACATTTCATCTAGACTTGACAGATCAGCATTGGTATAGAGGTCATCTATATTCTAGGCCAGCTGGATCTCCCACCTTTAAATGGATTTAGTTTTTTTAGATCTTCTTAAAGCAAATATATGTCGATGCCTTAAGGATCATTTTAGAGATCAGTTCTCAAGATTAGAGCAGGACTCAATGACTGTGTGGAGTATGAGTCTCTATTTCATGAGTTGTCTAGGTATTCTACTTCTATTATGACTACTAAGTATGTTATGGTACATTGCTTTGCTTGAGGATTGAGACTCCCATTTTTTTTGTCAACACAGAGTTTGTTTAATGCACGTAGGTCTTTTGTTAAGGTTTCTAATCACTCTAAAGAGATAAAAGAGATACATTGCAAGGCTTGAGGAGGTAGAAATAAGTGGTCGAAATATCGGAGTAGTTTCAGTGGGAGCCATAGTGGCTCAAAATTTCAATTTAGTGATTCTAATGATAGGTACCTTTTTCTTTAGACATATTAGCATCAGGGTGAGTCTAGTAAGCCTATTCAGGCCACACTTCAGATTACCAATGAAGTCCAGTCTAGTTTAAGTAATCATCCTGGTTAGGGCCATGGTCAGATATTGAGAATTTGTCTTCTGATTATTCTAGTTGTGGTGGTTATTCTGGGTTAGTTGGATCTTCTGGTATAAGTATAACGCTAGGGTCATGTTATGGTTTTAGGGATTTTTGTTATTTCTTGAGAGTGCCAAAAATTATAGAGTGACTGTTCCTTCAGCTTAGAGTATTCCTCTCACTAGGGCGGTATATCCCCCAGCTAAAGGTGGTATGCATGGCCGTATAGGTAGTCTTTCTGATGATCATAAAGGTTTTTTGTAAGGTCGGATAGGATATCAATCAAGGGCAAGCTAAGTGGACAGCGTGGTTAGTTATATATGGTACTTGTTAGGCCCAAGGCCGAGTCTTCAGATTCTATTATCACAAGTTCAATCTTTATGTGCAATCAACTGACATTTATTTTATTTGATCCAAGATCTAGTTATTCTGATATTTTTGTTATTATGATCCACAGTTAGAGTTATCTTAGGATTGATTGTCTCTTCTAATATGTGTATTTACTCTCAGGGGGGATTCGTTAGTAGTAGATCGAGTATATAGATCACGTGTAGTGAATATTTGTGAGTTCGATACTTAGGTTGATTTTATTATGTTAGATATGGTGAATTTTGACATGGTTCTGGGCATGGATTGGTTATCCTAGTATCATGCGATCTTTGATTACTTGTTAAAGCATTACCATTGCCATACCTGATTGATATTATTAGTCATGAGAGGATGGAGATACTTTTGATACTTTTGATACTTTTGTTATCCCACATAGTTTTGATATTTTTTTAATCCCACATAGTTATTAGTCATGAGACGATGGAGATTATTTTTATATTTAATCTAGGAGATTTATTTTGAGGGTTTACGAGTCTTGATTGACTTATTTTCGTGAGGTTAGTGTGGAAAATCTGTCCCTTTACTTTGTTTCTATAGTTCATGTATTTTCCGATGTTATCCTTACAAATCTACTTGGTCTTCCTCTTAAGTATGATATAGATTTGTTATTGATCTTGAGCTAGGCACCTTACCATATGTATCCTACCGATATTAAGGAGCTAAATTCTCAGCTTCAGGATATTATTGCTAAGAGTTTTATTAGACCGAGTGTGTCTTCTTGAAGAGCTTCTATGTTGTTTGTGAAGAAGAAGGATGGTTCCATGCATATATGTATTGATTATAGACAACTCAATAAGGTGACAATGAAGAATTGGTATTCTATGCCTCACATTGATGGTTTGTTTGACTAGCTTCAGGGAGTAGTTGTGTTCTATAAGATTGACTTGAGGTCTAGGTACCTTCGGTTGAGGATTTGGGCTAAGGATATCCCAAAGACATCCTTTAGGACTCGGTATGGTCATTATAAGTTTCCAGTGATGTCTTTTATGTTTACCAATGCCCCAACAATTTGTATGGATATGATGAGCCATGTTTTCAGGCCCTATTTAGATTCCTTTGTGATTGTGTTAATCAACGACATCCTTATGCATTCGAGTAGTAGGGAGGAGCATGTGCAATCACTATTTCAAACTACCAGGTCTTAGATGCTAAAACTTCACCTGCTGACAACGTAGTTAATGAGCTATGTTATCTACCATATATCTCTTCATACCAATGCACTAGTAATTTTGTCTTAACTGTCTATACATCAAAGCGGTACATGGGTGAATAGAATATATAGTATCCTTGAATCATAAACTCTTAGGGTTAACATGATTAAAACAATCAACTTGCAAATTGAAGGGTTTATCATGAATATCATGTAATTCAACACATACTAGAATCAATTATTGGAACTCATAATCTAAATCATGGATTAAAACTCAAACAACATCATGAACATCAATTCAATCTAAATTAAACATGAAAATCATAAATCAAAAATCTTGTATTCTGAAAAAGAATTCTTGGGATCCATGGAATGTAAGGATCCATGGATGAACATCTAACATACCTTAATTGATGAGTTCTTGGAGAAATTCTTAGGATTGACCTTGATTCTTGAGCGATAGAGTTTGCTTGCTTTAGAGAGAACTACCTTTTAACTTTGGGGATAAGTGAATAATGTAGGGATTTACACATTTTTAGGGCTTAAATCCCACATCTTGGCATAGTAAAATCATGGGAAAAGACTGTTTCAACCCTAGGTGAAACTTTAATTTTTTGAGAAATTTTCTTGATCTGGATCCCTGGCACGACGCGCTGCAATCGCGTTGGGCCACTGAAAAATAATGACTCAAAAATTGCATAGTGGCGCAATGTGGTGGTACTGCATTGCCACTATATTTGCAAACTGGAAGTGCACCACAATACAGTGGGATCGCATTGGTACACTGGAAATTGACAATTATGAACTGGGTCTATGGTCTGACTTGCCAATATCACAGAGAAACACTAGAAATGGACAATTTCTATTTTAACACACTCCGCGATGCGCTACTGTCCTGACTGATGATGTTTAACGACAGGAACTTAAAATTTCATCGCGTTCAAGACCAACTAGTCACTTAAGTGTCCAAGCATTAGCCCACTTGAATTTCTTAATTAATGCTTCAATTGTGTTTGTAAGACCCACTTAAATCAAGCTAGTGTTGCCTATGTAACATATGTTGAGGCTGCCAGAGTCACGAAAACAACATGTGGTCGCTTAAGCTGTAAATATTTGTTTTTAGTTTTGTTTTACTCCTGGTGTCAGATAGATTTTTATTTTAGCTTACTTATTACTATGGCGTCTTGGAATGAACATGAGCTTGGTTGTTGGAAATCCTATCTTGATGATTGATGTCAATATTGTGATGGACCTCACTTTTGGCAAGATTATAGATATGCTCATCGGAGAGAGATGTATGCACCATCTGCATCTTACTGAGAGTATGATTGTTCTTTATATGGTGGTTAAGATGGACATTGGAGTGATTGCCCAAATTCCCCCTCCCACCGTTATGCTAACCTAAATTCTAGTTCTTCATATGATTTTGATAGGTCTTACGGGCAAGAACAGAAAGAACAAAGCACCAAAAAGAGTGGTATAGAAGCTATGCTTTAACTAAAGTTTGAGTGTGTGGACATAACGAATGATATCATACATGATATACATCAATACGTAAGTCAAATAACAAGGAAATAAAAATGATAGAGGGTATGGATATAGTTGTCAAGCATTCAAAGAACTTTTCCATATTATGTTTAGATAATATCTTGTCCGTGGAATCATTTAACATAATGGACGTGTGTGAGATGAGGAGCAAGAATCCGATGTTGATGTTGAGCAACCATCGGTGATTTCCCAACCAAGCAAACTATTTATGAATGAAGATGTCAAAGATAATGAAATGGTACTAGAGTCGAAAGAAGAAATCAAGCACAACCCTTGTGGACATCCTAGTCCATTTTGGGGTAAGGATACTAATAGAGATTATATTCTGAAATTGAGGGTTAGTCCTCATTCGAATCACTTTTCAACATTATGCTTGGTGCGTATGATAAAAGTCAAATTACCCAAGAAAATGATGAAATTTGAAAATGAGGAGGACAATTCTTACGTTTTGGAGTTTTCCTATCAAAAAGGGTATAATACAAGCCCAATCTTGAAGGCCAAGAAGCTTAAAGATTGATGTCCATTTAGTGGGTTTTTATGATTCTCACTATTGCCCAATGAGCCCATAAGAATGTTTGATACAAAATTTGGCAAGCAGTTCAAGTCTTCAAAGTAGCGTGATAGAACATTCCTTACCATGCCCTCACATTTTCCCAATGCACCTAAAGATTTAAAGATCAAAAGATGGACCCACAATTTTAATCGTCTAAGTGGAGAGATAAAGGATGACTAATATTGTCGTGCCGCGACACTAAATTAGGCGTTTCTTGGGAAGCAACCCAAGGTATTTTGTTTTTTGTATTCGTATTATGTGATTGACATCAGAGCTTCGCACCTATGGTGCCACAAGTATGTTTCTAACTCTCTTGTTTTGGTTTAACGTGTTGGGAACATTGCATGATTTTAAGTTGATGTTGGGAACATTGCATGATTTTAAGTTGAGGGTGGAGCTACTTATGGGTGTTGATGTCCTTTTGGGGTTTTTATTGCCGTGCCTCTTTTCCCTAGTGTCTTGTTCCTAGTAAAGCCGGCATGTTTAGGCGTATTGTGTTTGTTTGTGATGTGTTGTGGTTAATTGGGGGAAAAATAGGTATCTAGGATAGTTGACATATTTTTGTTGATTTTTCTTAGAATGATGAATACCTCTCCAATTGTCTATCTGGTAGCTGTATGATGTGTATCTATAAGTGACTATTGTGAATCTTTTTATGGCATTAGTACTAGGGACATGATAATCACTGCTAATAATTGCATGAACCAAATGGGTAGTAGCTTGTGATGTACCTTTGTGCCATGTGTGTGTGAGATACTATCTAGTATCCATTGTGTGTTAAACCAGTACTTCCCCGGTTGGTCTTGCCTTGGTTTCAGGATAGCAGTTAGGAAAGAATCATAGGTTGTTGTTGATATTAGTCCACTTTTTGCCTAAATGACCTTCCATGTTTGAATAATATCCATTGGTCCTGATTTTGAGCCTGAATGCCTATTCTTTTTATTATACCTATCATGTTCCCATTTATATCACACTAAACCTATTTTGGCCCTGGTCCTCCTTGGACATTGTTCACTTTGACTAAGTCAAATCACCTAAGTTGAGGGTGGCTACCATAGGGGTGCATGACCTAAAATAAGTATGAATACAGGTAGAATGAAAGAAAAAAATAAAAATCTAGGAGCGGTGGAAAAAGAATAAGAAAAGAAAAGTTATGAAGAAAAAAGAAATGCTTATAAAAAATATTGCACCCATTCGGAGTATGTACGATCAAGAAAGGAGAGAATTAAGTAAAAGTTGATAAGTGAGACCCCAAAAATAGAGTAGTTCCAAGGAGGCTTCAATTTAAATATCCTTTCATATCATACTAACCCTAAGCCTATGTTACAAAGCCAATGAAAAGACCTATAGTGATCCTAACTTAACTGTCTAAAAACTTAGGCAATGAAAATAAGAGCAAGAATATGGTTTTTGACAAGCATTAATTGGAATTTCTTTCTGAGAGTGAGTGTCCCTTGACCATCCCTGCATTTATATTCTTGATTTCATATATGAGTGTGTAATATCCCGACCATTTTGTAAGACTAAATTTGTTTTTTGAGCAAATGGAAAAGACTTCCAACGTGAATGATGTTTAAACTATGTTATATCTCCCTAATTTCTACTTTCTATCATGTGGAGATTTGAATAATCTTTCTATTGATACAAATTTCTTCAAAATCGAAGATCGGAGTAAGAAGTTATGACTATCTGAAATCCCAATCATGAAACATCATTATTTAGACCCTCAGTGCATTGCGGAGATGAGTAATATCCCATTGTCACTTTCCAGTGATCCTCTTTTATATTAACACATCGCACCAAGGTTTAATATCCAGATTGTAAAATTCCAGTGCACCTACGCGACTCTACCGCGTCGCGGTGCCCTTCCAGGTCATAACCAAAGTGGCAGCGCGATTTCACTGCATCACGCCACTGAGCAGTTTCCCTATTTTCTAAAATCCATTGAAGGACTGCAATCATGGCATATTGCGCCAGGGACAAAAATTGGGCTCCGGTTTTAGAATTTTCTCAAGGGCATTTTGGTCTTTCCACCCAGTTTGTCCCTCTATATATAGATTCAAGTAGAGAAGAGAAATTCATTATTCTCTATTTCTCTTCTAAGAAATATCTAGAGATAGGGTTTCTCTCTTCAAAAATCCAAATAAAATCTTATCAAAGAAATTCAAGAATTTTTCCATCGATTTCTCCAAGTTGTTCAAGAATCAAGTTCTCCAAGTCAAAGGAATCAAGAAACATATCTCAAAAGTGTAAAGAAGTGTTTCCAATCAAGTCTTTTCATCTTAAAGTTATAATCCAAGGTATGTGGAGTTTTGAACAAGAGCAATCCTTTCATTCGTGTGACCAAAGCTTTGATTTCTATTATGGATTTATTTGATTTTGCATGTGGGTTTATACCCAAATTACTTCATCGTGAGACTATGAGAATATAAATTGATCAAGCTTTGTTAGAAATGATTAATTTACAATTCCCAAGTCATGACTTGATATTTAATATTGTAAATTTCATATTTCTATCATGAGTTGATATTTCAAGTGCCTTCAAGATATGTGTCAAGCTTTAAGCTTCCTTATTACAAATTGGATTATTGAGTATATAGATTCATGATATTGAGTTTTTACAATGAGTCGTGATATTTACTGAAAGTTTTTGATGTTGCCATGACTTAATGAATTGAAACATTTTGATATTGAGAAAAACTTATTTTATTTGAGTCGAGTTAGGAATCCACAAATTGATTATGATTTGATAAATGAGAAAGATTTTTGATTTGATGTTCATGATAGATCCTTGTGATATTTGTTGTTGATATTCTAACGCATTCTGAGCTTATGTCTGGGAGTAGTATTTAGCACCGAGCAGAAAATGTGGTATTTTCCCCAAATCTACGTGCCATCATAGGATTGGTATTGATATTTATGGTCAATAGGTCGAGTATGAAATTGCGATCTCTAAATTAAGGTTGTACTCCCTGGTAAGAGTATGACACTCCTGCAAATGTGGGGTTCTCTCCTTAGGAGGGAAAAACGTTGGACTCCATGTAGCTTACAAGGTTTATGTCGATTATAAGAACCTCCCATGTCCATAAGAGTTGAGTTTCTTGAATTACCGAGTCACTTCGAGTCTTGAGTTGAATAGTTGAGTTGTTTATGATGATTTAAGAGTTTTTTATCATATAATTTATTTACTATGAGATCATGAAAAGTATGTTTCAATCTAACTCAAGCAAAGTGAGCCATCATTGTACATATGCATATTTTCATGAAATTGATTAGGATATTTACCTTGTTGCTTACACCCCCACATACTTAGTACATTCCAAAGTGATAACCCACATATTTTATTATGGACTACATTTTCTCGTAATGTAGGTTCAAGTATTCAGCCGCAGCCGCATTAGCGATATTTAAGTGCCTCAACTACGTTTCCCTCAGTGGTGAGTCCTCATGGTTCTAGGACCATGTCTATATTTTTGGTGATATCATTCTGTTGTTATGGCTTTCAGTACTGTCTGAGTCAGTTAGGGGTTTTTCCCAATGGCTCTTTAGTCTTGATTAGTAGAGGCTTTGTCGGACTACTGTATCAGTATGTATAGAATATCAGTGTTTTGATTGTAAAGTTCATCATATCTTTACTTTTGAGTATGTCCATGATATGATATCCTTTCTTATTTTGCCATGACTACTGTCAAAGTGAGTTCAAAAAGGGATGATAGGCTTAGAGGATTAGCTTGAGGCCACGTGTGGCCTTAAGTACTGCGTGATATTTTGGGATAGGATCTTGGGGCATTATAAGCTTTGTATCAGATCCTAAGGTTTAAAGAGTCCTAAGGAGTCTGACAAGCCGTGTTACATAAAGTCTTGATCATCGGTGTGTAGTGCGCAACATCTATGAGCAAGAGGCTATGGGACGTTTTAGGAAAAGTCATTTCTTTCATTCAAAAGTCTATCATTTCTATGACTATTTCACTCTACTATTAATTCATGCTCTATTATGATAGAAAATTCCTCCTCGTAGAGGTCGCAAAAACAACAAACGACCTCAACCCATCGATTCTTTAGATAAGACCGTATCCCATACTAAATTTTGGGCCGCCTTTTAAGCGCTAGCCCAGGTGGTTACCGCCAATGCTCAGACCCACAGATTTTTTCCTCTTGAGATAAGGGAAGCAAAGATAGAGAAATTTATGAAATTGTAACAAGGATCCCTGACTATTATGGAGTATTATCTTAGATTCAATCAGTTATCCAAATATGCTCCTTGTATGATGGCTGACACCCAGACCATCATGAGTACTGCAAGTGGTCAGTGTCAGAATTGCTTTTATGTTGTACAACCCTGCCAGGTGTAGGAGGATTCACCAGATATTGTTATTGGTAAGCTCCATTTATTTTATTTAGATGTGTATGTGTTGATAGACCCTGGGTCAAGTTTTACTTAGGAGACTTCGTTGTCGGCTATGAATTTTGAGATCAATGCTGAAAGGATTTCTAAGCCTTTCCTAGGTTCTACCCAAGTAGGTGAATCTATTGTTGCTAAGCAAGTGTATAAGAAGTGTCCTATCACTGTCATTCATAGAGTCTTGTTTTCAGATCTTATTGAACTAGACATGGTTAATTTTGTCATTATTCTGGGTATGGATTGGTTTCACTCTTGTTTTGCATCTATAGACAGTCGTACCCGTGTAGTCAAGTTTCAGTTTCACAAAGAGCCAGTCTTTGAGTGGTCCAAAAATTCTGTATCCCCTAAGAGTCATTTTATATCTTACCTTAAAGCCAGAAAATTGATATCCAAGGGTTGCATCTATCCTTTTGTTTGAGTTAAAGACACAAAGTTTGAGACTCCAACTATTCAGTCTATCAGTGTTGTCAATAAGTTTCTTGATGTTTTCCCAGAAGATCTCCCTAGGGTACCTCCTGATAGAGAGATAAAATTAGGGATTCATCTTCTTCCCGACACACAGGTTATTTATATTCCTCAATATCATATGGCCCCCACTAAACTTAAGAAATTGAAAGAGCAACTCATAAATCATCTTGATAAGGGTTTCATAAGGCGCAGTGTGTCTCCTTGGGGCACACCCATTCTGTTCGTCTGAAAGAAAGATGATTCATTGCGTATGTTATGTGCACTGACTATCGTTAGCTCAACAAGGTCGCAGTAAAAAATAAATATCCTCTTCTTAGAATTGATGAACTGTTTGATCAGCTGCTAGGTGCCAGTTCTTTCTCAAAAATAGATTTGAGATCCGGTTATCAACAACTTAAGGTTAGAGAGTGTCATATTCAAAAGATGACTTTCCACACCCGTTATGATTATTTTGAGTTCCTTGTTATGTCTTTTGGGCTAACTAATGCCCCAACAGCTTTTATGGACCTCATGAATCGAGTGGTCATACAGTACTTGGATATGTTTGTTATTGTGTTCATAAATGATATTCTTGTGTACTTCTGAAGTAAAAATAACAATGAAGATCATCTCCGAATTGTCTTGCAAACACTTAGAGGTCATCAGTTATTTGCCAAGTTTAGCAAGTGTGAATTTTGGCTAAGGTCAGTACCTTTCTGGGTCATATTATTTCTTCTAAAGGTATTGAAGTTAATCCTCAAAAGGTATAAGCTGTGAGGAATTAGCCTAGACCTATTTCCCCATTTGATATTAGGAGTTTTGTGGATCTAGCTGGCTACTACCGTTGTTTTGGTGAAGGCTTCTCTTATATTACATCTCCTTTGACTTGTTTCACCCAAAAGAAAGTTAAATTCCAGTGGTCAGATTCTTACGAGAAGAGTTTTCAGGAATTGATGACTTGACTCACTTTAGCCCCTATGTTGACATTTCCTAATAGTGTAGATGATATTATGGTGTATTGTGATGCTTCTAGACTTAGTTTGGGTTGCGTGTTGATGCAGAAAGATAAGGTTATAGACTATGCCTCCAGGCAGTTGAAACCGCATAAGAAGAATTACTAGACCCATGATCTTGAATTAGCTGCACCGATTTTTTCTTTAAAAATTTGGAGACACTACTTGTACGGTGTTCATATTGATGTTTTTAAGGATCATAAGAGCTTGCAGTATGTTTTTACTCAAAGAGAGTTGAATCTTCGATAGAGGCAATGGTTAGAATTGCTAAAGGACTATGATATGAGTATGTTGTACCACCCGCTCAAGGCCAATGTAGTGGCGATGCCCTTACTGGGTCGTCCATGGGAAGTGTAGCACTTGTAGAGAAAGGTAAGAAAGAGTTAGTTTGCAAAGTTCACCATTTGGCGAGGTTGGGTGTTAGATTGGTTTATTCAGCTGAGGGTAATGTTTGGGTCCAGAGTAGTTCTGAGTCTTCTCTATTTTCGGAGGTAAAAGAGAAGCAAGATATAGATTCTCATTTGGTCAAACTGAAAGGGTCAGTTAAAGACCAAAAGGTAGAAGTTTTCTCCCAAGGGGAAGATGGTATATTGAGTCTTCAGAATAGGTTGTGTGTGCCTGACATTGACGATTTGAGACAGAGAATTATGGCTAGAGCGCATGGCATGTGGTATTCTATTTATCCCTATGCTACCAAGATATACCGTAATTCAAAAGAAATCTATTAGTGGAATGGTAAGAAGAAGGATATAGCGAAATAGGTAGAGAAGTGTACAACTTGCCAATAGGTGAAGATAGAGCACCAGAGTCCTGGTGGTATGATACAAGAATTTAGCATTCCTACTTAGAAGTGGAAAGAGGTGAACATAGATTTTGTGACCAGTTTACCTCTCTCTCATCGTTATCGTGATTCGATTTGGGTTATTGTAGATAGGTTGACTAAGTCCGCACATTTCTTGCCAGTGCATACGTCTTTCACCATTGAGAACTATGCTAAGTTGTACATTTTAGAGTTACCCAGGTTGGATGGAGTTTCGTTCTCTATCATCTCCAATAGAGGTACTCAATTTACTTCTCAGTTTGGGAGAGCCTTTCGAAAGGGTTTGGCACCCATGTTTATCTTAGTTCCATTTGTCATCCACAGATAGACGGTCAGGCAGAGAGGACCATCAAGACTTTGAAGGATATGTTGAGGGCATATATTCTTGATTTAAAAGAAAGTGGGGATGAACATTTTCCATTAATTGAATTTGCTTATAACAGCAGTTTTCATACGAACATTGGAATGGCTCTATTTGAAGCTTTATATGGAAGGAGATGTAAATCACCTATAGGTTGGTTTGAAGTGGGTGAAGCTGCTGTGATTGGACCTGATCTTGTATTTAAAGCTATGGAGAAAGTTAAGCTGGTTTAAGAAAGGTTGTAGACATCCCAAAGTCATCAGAAGTCATATCCCGATGTGAGAAGAAGAGCTCTTGAGTTTGAAGATGATGATTTAGTGTACTTGAAAATTTCACCCATGAAAAGAGTGAAGATATTTGGTAAGAAAGAAAAGCTTAGTCCCTGATATGTTGGCCCTTACAGAGTTTTGAATCGTGTTGGGAAAGCAGCTTATGAGATTTAGTTGCCTACGAAGTTGTCAGCTGTCCACCCTGTCTTTCAAGTTTCTATGCTTAATAAGATCATTGGCGAATCTGTTATTGTTGTTGATCCATTGGAGAAATTAGACATTCGGGATATCCTTTCTTATGAAAAAATTCCAGTTGAAATCATAGATTATCAAGTCCGTAGACTATGAAACAAGAAAGTTTCTTTGGTTAAAGTTCTCTGGCGAAACCAATCAGTTGAGGGTGCTACTTGGGAAGCAGAAGCAGACATGAGAGTTAAGTACCCCCATCTCTTCTCTGCAAGTTCATATAAAGCTGAAGGTATTATTTTTCCTTAATTTAGTTTACTCCTAATCAAGTGTATTTAGTTATATAGTTGTCTTCCATCTTGATTCGTGCATTCAGTGACGTATCTAAAACACTAGAGTAAAGTAATCATGTTAAATAGATTATTACAGTAGGGCATTTCTAAGTGTACTCTTTGACCTTGAGTCTAACTTACAACATTCGAGGATGAATGTTTCCAAGGCGGGGATATTGTTGTACCCCAATTGTTTCGTAAGCTAAACTTCATCTTTTGAGTGACTGGTAAAGACTTCCAAAGTTAATGATGTTTAAATTATGCTGTATTTCCCTAATTTCTACTTACTATCATGTGTATATTTGAATACGGTTTTCGTTGATACCAATTTCGTCAAAATCGGAGATCAGAGCAAGAAGTTCTGACTATCTGAAGTCCCAGTCATGAAACATCATTATTTAGACCCTCAGCGCTTCACGGAGATGAGTAATATCCCAATTTTCACTTTCTAGTGAGCCTCCGTGATATTACCGCATTGCACCAAGGCTCAATATCAGGATTGTCAAATTCCAGTGCACCTATGCGATTCCACCGCATCGCGGTGCCCTTCCAGGTCATAACCAAGGTAGCTACACGATTTCACCGCATCGTACCACTGATCAGTTTCCCTGTTGTTCAAAATCCAATGAAGGACCACATTCATGGCGCGTCTCACCAGGGCCGAAAATCGAGCTCCACTTTTAGAATTTGCTTAAGGGAATTTTGTCATTCCGCCTTGTTTGGACCTCTATATATAGATTCAAGTAGAGAAGAGAAATCCATTCTTCTTCATTTCTCTTCCAAGAAATATCTAGAACTAGGGTTTTTCTCTTCAAAATCTAAATCAAATCTTCTCCAATAAATTCAAGAATTTTTCCATAGATTTCACCAAGTTTTTTAAGAATCAAGTTCTCCAAGTTAAAGGTATCAAGAAACTTAGCTCAAAAGTGTGAAGAGGAGTTTCCAATCAAGTTGTTTCATCTTAAACTTATAATCCAAGGTATGTAGGGTTTTGATCAACAGCAGTCCTTTCGTTGTTGTTCCCAAAGCTTTGATTTCTATTATGGATTTATATCATTTTGCAAGTGGGTTTATACCCAAACTACTTCATCATGAGAGTATGAGAATATAAATTATCCAAGCTTTGTTATACATGATTATTTTACTATTTTCAAGTTATGACTTGATATTTAATATTGTGAATTTCATATTTCTACCAAGAGTTGATAATTCAAGTGCCTTCAAGATATGTGTCAAGATTTAAGCCTCCTTATAACAAATTGTATTATCGAGTATATTGATTCATGAGATTTAGTTGTTACATTGAGTCTTGATATTTCCTCAAAGTTATTGATGTTGCCATGATTTAAAGAATTGAGACATTTTGATTTGGCCAAATCCATTGATAGCACCTCAAACTTGTCCTGAAAATTCACTTAAACTCCTAAACTAAGGCTTGTACCTATCATACCCCTAAACCCCTAAATTTTGTTCCAATTGAAACTTTTTTGCATAATCAACAAAAAGTATAGAGTGTGTGTAACACACTCACCTTACGTGGCAAAATTGACCAATAAGAAAAATACACGTGGCGAATGATTTATTTTAAAATATACCTTAAAAATCAAATTAAATAAAGATAAATGTTGAGTAGGTTCAAAAATAATTTTAAATATATTATAATGTTTTTAAAATAAAAAAACTGATACCCCCACCTCACCCCTACCCCTACCCCACCTCTTTCATTCTCTTCTCCAGATGCAGAAGATGAACTTTTTTTTAAAAAAAAATATGTCCCACTAATTTAAGCAAAAAGTATCAATTTAGCAAAATTATTTCTCTACAGCCTCAATAGTCTATTTGCAGTGAAGTAATCTAACAATTCTAACCAAACTTACTAATTCTAATCGAACAACCTTGAAATTTTGAATTGATTTTCCGGCGAGTCTAGCCGAAAACAGCTAAAGAAAATGATGAATTTTTTGGCCTATTGATTAGTTTTCATTTTTCAAAATCTGTTCCGACTTTTTTTTTTTAATTCTTTGCTTCTATTTTGTTTGATAAGGGTTCATCGAATTTTTGAATGGGTGGATATAATTGGTATTTTCGGTGAAGGGAGGATTGATTTTAGTTGATGGGTCACAAGAATGGACCTGGGTTCATCGTTTTCATCTCCAACAAGCTTCGACAGTGATGAAAAATCGAGAATACTATCACTAAATGCCATTACAAATAAGTATCAATGAACTCCATTACAAATATGAAGGAATTCAACATCCCTTGATTCGATCCTTTGAAGTTTCCGGTATTTCTAATTCCGTTGATAGCTTTTTAATTATCAGAAGGAAATGAGGTGGGGATGGTGTAGGGTGAAGACGATGACGCGGGGTGGGGTGGGGGTGAAATACGATACCACGGTGTGGAGGGTGGGGTGGGGTGAAGACATAATGTTGGTGGGAGGGGTTGAAGATTTTTTTATTTAATTAGATATTATTATAATTAAAAATTATATTAATAAAATAATTTAAGTATAAGATTTTTAATTAAAAAAGTAAAATATATTTTTTTCTTCGATTCACGCGCTCAAGGAGAGTGTAACACACTCTCCTTGTCAAATCAGCATTTTGTTCCTGATAGGTACCAATATTCGCACTTTAGATGCCTGATAGGTACAAGTTTTAGTTTAGGGGCCTAAGTGAATTTTTGGGACAAGTTTGAGGGGCTATCGATGGGTTTTACTGAAAAATATTGATTTGATTTGAGTCGAGTTAGAAATCCACAAATTGATTTTGATTTGATAAATGAGAAAGATATTTGGTTTGATATTCATGATAGACCCTTGTGATTTTTGTGGTGGATTTTCTAACGCACTCTGAGCTTGTGTCTAGGAGTAGTATTTAGCACCGAGCGGGAAATGTAGTATTTCTCCTGAAACTACGTTCCACCGTAGGATTGGTATTGATATTTGTGGGCCAGAGGCCGAGTAGGAGATTATGATCACTAAATTGAGGTTGTACAACGCTCCCGCCAATATGGGGTTCTCTCCTTAGGAGGGAAAAATGGTGAACTCCATATAGCTCATATGATTTATGTCAGTTATAAGAACCTCCCATGTCCATAAGAGTTGAGTTTCTTGAATTAAAGAGTCAATCCGAGTTGAAGAGTTGAGTTATTTATGATAATTTATAAGGTTTTTATCATATAATTTATTTACTATAAGATCATGAAAAGTATGTTTCAATTTAACTGAATCCAAGTGAGCCATCATTGTACATATCCATATTTTCATGAAATTGATGATGATATTTACCTTGGGGAATGCACCCCCACATACTCAATATATTCCATGTGCTGACCCATATATTTTTCTATGGGCTATATTTTCTCGCAATGTAGGTTCAGGTACTCAGATGCAGCCACATTAGCGATATTCGAGTACCTCAACTATGTTTCCCTCAGTGGTGAGTCATCATGGTTCGAGGACCGTGTTGATATTTTTGGTGATATCGTTCTATTGTTATGGCTTTCAGTACTGTCTGAGTTAGATGGGGGTTTGTCCGAATGGCTCTTAGTCCTGATTAGTAGAGGCTTTGCCAGACTAGAGTATCAGTGTGTACAAAATATCAGTATTTTCATTGTACAGGCCAGCTTATTTTTACTTTCGAGTATGTCCATGATATGATATCCTTTGTTATTTTGCTATGACTACCGTCAAAGCGAGTTCAAAATAGGATGACAGGCTTAGAGGGTTAGCTTGAAGCCACATGTGGCCTTAAGTACCTGTGACATCGTGAGATAGGTTCTTGGGGCGTTATAAGCTTAGTATCAGAGCCAAAGGTTTAAAGAGTCCTAGGGAGTCTGACAAGCCATGTTACATAGAGTCTTGATCATGGGTGTTTAACACGCCATATCTATGACCAAGAGGCTACGGGATACTTTGGGAAAAGTAATTTCTTTCTTTCAAAAGTCTATCATGCCTATGACTGTTTCTCTCTGCTATTAATTCGTACTCTCTTATGACAGAAAATACCTTCTCGTAGAGCTCGCAGAAACAATGAACGACCTCAGGCCATCGATCCTTTAGATGAGCGGTGTCTCACACAGAATTCTGAGCTGTTGTTCAGGTGCTAACCCAAGTGGTTACCGCTAATTCTTAGACCCATGCTCAGGTTATAGTTCTGCCTCCACAAGAAGGTAATTCAGCGGCATCTCAGGTTTGTGATTTTATGCAGATGAATCTGCCTGAGTTCTATGGATCGAAGGTAGGTGATGACCCAAATATGTACTTAGATGAAGTAAGAAAGATCAGCTTGATTATGCACGTGACTGAGGACGAGAGAGTTGAATTGTCTGCCTATTGAATGAGAGATATTACATATGACTGGGTTGAGATGTGTGGGAAGAGTAGGGAGAGGATGCCGCTCCTATGACCTGGCATTTATTCCAGGATACGTTCTTGGACAAATTTTTTCCTCTTAAGATGATGGAAGCAATAATTGAGGAATTCATGAATTTGAGACAAGGTTCCATGATTGCTAAGGAGTATTGTCTTAGATTCAATCAGTTATCAAAATATGCTCCTAGTATAATGGCTGACTCCAGGACCATCATGAATAAGTTCATGACCGGTGTGTCGAGTTACCTAGTAAAAGAGTGTAGATCTGCTATGCTTAATAAGGAGATGGAACTTTCTCGGTTAATGATACATGCCCAATAGATTGAAGCTGATAAGGTTAAAGAGAGAGAGAGAATAAGAGGGAATAAAAGAGCTAGATAAGAGCAGCAGGGATCCGGCCAGTCCAGATTCCACGGAGGGAACTTCCGTCAATTCTAGGGACGTCCATTTATGCCCGCGCCTTCCTCAGTTAGTGCTTCCACACCAAGAAGAAGGCAGGAGCAGGGGAACAAGCCTATCTCTTCCAGGTCTCAGGAAAGTTTAAGTAACCGACCTCGTCCTCTTTCATGTGCCAAGTATGGTAGAGATTATTTTATTGATCAGAGGGGTTGCTTTTGTTATGGCAAGTTGGGCCACTAAATCAGGGATTGCCCATACGCTCGACAGAGGAGTCATAATGTTCGTCCCCATATTCAGGATATTTGTTCTCCAACCTATTTAGCTCTTCCTACTCCTCCTAAAGGTACCTTATTTAGTACTGCAAGTAGTCAACATCAGAATTACTTTTATAATATACCACCCCACCAGGAGGAGTATTCACAAAATATTGCTACTGGTATGCTACGTGTCTTTCATTTTGATGTGTATCTGTTGATGGACCCTGGGTCAAGTTTTTCTTACCTGACTTCGTCGGTGGCTTTAAATTTGAGATCAGTGCTGAAAGGATTCTTGAGCCTTTCCTAGTTTCTACCCCAGTAGGTGAATTTGTTGTTGCTAAATAAGTGTATAAGAAGAGTCTTATGACCGTCCTTCACAGAGTCTTATTTGCAGACCTAATTGAACTAGACATGGTCAATTTTGACATTATTCTGGGTATGGATTGGCTTTGCTCTTGTTATGCATCTATAGACTATTGTACCCGTGTAGTCAAGTTTTAGTTTCCCAAAGAGCTAGTCTTTGAGGGGTCTAAAAATTTTGTACCCCCTAAGAGTCATTTCATATCTTACCATTAAAGCCAAAAATAGATATCCAAGGGTTGCATCTATCATTTGGTTCGAGTTAAAGACCCAAAGTCTAAGACTCTGACTATTCGGTCTATCAATGTTGTCAATGAGTTTCTTGATGTTTTCCCAGAAGATCTCCCAGGGGTACCTCCTGATAGAGAGATAGAATTTAGGATTCATCTTCTTCCCGACACATAGCCTATTTCTATTCCTTATATCATATAACCCCCACAGAACTTAAGAAGTTGAAAGAGCAACTCGAAGATCCTCTTGATAAGGGTTTCATAGGGCCCAGTATGTCTCCTTGGGGCGTACCCATTCTGTTCGTGTGAAAGAAAGATGGTTGCTTGCATATGTGCATTGACTATCGCCATCTCAACAAGGTCACAGTCAAAAACAAATATCCTCTTCCTAGAATTGATGACCTTTTTGATCAGCTGCAAGGTGCCAATTATTTCTCAAAAATAAATTTGAGATCCGGTTATCACCAACTTAAGATTAGAGTGTGTGGCATTCCAAAGACAGCTTTCCGCACCCGTTATGGTCATTTTGAGTTTCTGGTTATGTTTTTTAGGCTAACTAATGCCCAGCAGCTTTTATGGACCTCATAAATAGTTTTTTAGACAGTACTTGGATATGTTTGTTATTGTGTTCATAGATGATATTCTTGTGTACTCTCAAAGTAAGAAGACCAAGCAGATCATCTCCCAATTGTCTTGCAAACCCTTAGAGTTCATCAGTTATTTGCCAAGTTTAGCAAGTGTGAATTTTTGCTAAGTTCATTTTTCATTTTGGGTCGTATTATTTCTTATGAAGGTATTCAAGCTGATCCTCAAAAGGTAGAAGATATGACTAATTGGCCGAGACCTATTTCCCCATCTGATATTTGGAGTTTCGTGGCTCTATCTGGCTAATACCGTTATTTTGTTGAAGGCTTCTCTTCTATTCCATCTCCTTCGACTAGGTTAACCTAAAAGAAAGTTAAATTCCAGTGGTCAGATTCTTAGAAGAAGAGTTTTTAGGAGTTGAAGACTCGACTCACTTCAGCCCCAGTGTTGACCCTTCCTAATGGTGTAGATGATTTTTTGTGTATTGTGATGCCTCTAGAGTTGATTTGGGTTACGTATTGATGCAGAAAGTTATGTTTATAGCCTATTCCTCCAGGCAGTTAAAACCGTATGAGAAGAATTACCCGACTATGATCTCGAATTAGCTGCAGTGGTATTTGCATTAAAAATTTAGAGATACTACTTGTACGGTGTTCATGTTGATTTCTTCACGGATCATAAGAGTTTGCAGTATGCTTTTACTCAAAGAAAGTTGAATCTTCGATAGAGGCGATTATTAGAATTGCTGAAGTACTATGATATAAGTGTGTTGTACCACCCAGTCAAGACCAATGTAGTGGCAGATGCCCTTAGCAGGGTATCCATGGGCAATGTAGCACTTGTTGAGAAAGGTAAGAAGAAGTTAGTTTACGAAGTGCATCGTTTGGTGAGGTTGGTTGTTAGATTGCTTGATTTAGCAGAGGGTAATGTTTGTGTCCAGAGTAGTTTTGAATCTTCTCTAGTTTCGGAAGTAAAATAGAAGCAAGATATGGATTCTCCTTTGGTCAAACTGAAAGGGAAGTTAAAGACCAAAAGGTAAAGGTTTTCTCCCAAGGGGGATATGGTGTATCAAGGCTTCAGAATAGGCTGTGTGTGCCTGACATTGATGATTTTAGACAGTGAATTATAGCTGAAGCACATAGTACACGATATTCTATTCATCCTAGTGCTACCAAGATGTACTGCAATTTATAGGAAAGCTATTGGTGGAATGGTATAAAGAAGGATATAGCGAAGTTCTTAGAGAAATGTGCAACTTTCAAACAGGGAAATATAGAGCATCAGAGACCTGGTGGTATGATGCAAGAATTTAGCATTCCTACTTGGAAGTGGGAAGATGTGACCTTGGATTTCATGATTGGTTTACCTCTCCCTCGTCATCATCGTGATTCGATTTAGGTCATTATAGATAGGTTGACTAAGTCCACATATTTCATGCCAGTGCATACATCTTTCACCACTGAGGACTATGCTAAGCTGTACATTCAAGAGTTGGTCAAGTTGCATGGAGTTCCGTTGTCTATAATCTCCGATCGAGGTACTCAATTTTCTTCTCAGTTTTAAGAACCTTTGATAAGGATCTTGGCACCCAAGTTCATCTTTGTTTCGCTTTTCATCCGCAGACAGTCGGTCAGGCTGAGAGGACCATCTAGACTTTGGAGAATATGTTGAGGGCATGTGTTCATAATTTCAAAGGAAGTTGGGACGAACATTTGCCATTGATTGAATTTGCTTATAACAACAATTTTCATGCTAACATTGGAATGGCTCCATTTGAGGCTTTATATGGAAGGAGATGTAGATCACCCATAGGTTGGTTTGAAGTGGGTGAAGCTACTGTGATTGGACCTAAAGTTTTATTTGAAGCTATGGAGAAAGTTAAGCTAGTTTAAGAAAGGTTGTAGACATCTCAGAGTCGTCAGAAGTCATATCCCGATGTGAGAAGAAGAGCTCTTGAGGTTAAAGTTGATGATTTAGTGTACCTGAAAATCTCACCCATGAAAGGGTAAAGAGATTCGTTAGGAAATAAAAGCTTAATCCCTGATATGTTGGCCCTTACAGTGTTTTAAATCATGTTAGGAAAGCAGCTTATGAGATTGAGTTTCCTATGAAGTTGTCAGTTGTCCATCCTGTCTTTCAAGTTTTTATGCTTAAAAAGCTCATTGACGAATCTGTTGTTGTTGTTGATCCATCGGAGAACTTAGACATTCTGGATATCCTTTATTATGAAGAGATTCCAGTTGAAATCATAGATTATCAAATCCGCAGACTATAAAACAATAAAGTTCCTTTGGTTAAAGTTCTGTGGCGAAATCAATCAGTTGAGGGTGCTACTTGGGAAGAAGAAGTAGATATGGTAGTTAAGTACCCCTATCTCTTCTCTGCAAGTTCAAACCAAGCTGAAGGTATTATTTTTCCTTGATTCTGTTTCCTCCTAATCCAATGTATTCAGTTATATAGTTGTCTTCCATCTTGATTCGTGCATTCAGTGAAGTATCTGAAATGCTAGAGTAAAGTAAGCCTGTTGAATAGATTATTATAGTAGGGCATTTCCAAGTGTACTCTTTGACCTTGAGTCTAACTAGCAACATTCGAGGATGAATGTTTCAAAGGTGGAGATATTATAATACCCCAACCATTTCGTAAGCCAAAATTCATCTTTTGAGCGACTGGGAAAGACTTCCAAAGTAAATGATGTTTAAACCATGCTGTATTTCCCTAATTTCTACTTACTATTATGTGGATATTTGAATATGGTTTCCGTCGATACCAATTTTTTCAAAATCGAAGATCGGAGCAAGAAGCTATGACTATCTGAAGTCCCAGTCGTGAAACGTCATTATTTAGACCCTCAGTGCTTTGCGGAGATGAGTAATATCCCAATTGTCACTTTCTAGTGAGCCTCCGTGATATTACCGCATCGCACCAAGGCTCAATATCACGATTGTCAAATTCCAGTGCACCTATGCGATTCCACTGCATCGCGGTGCCCTTCCAGGTCATAACCAAGGTAGCTATATGATTTCACCGCGTTGCACCACTCATCAATTTCCCTATTGTCCAAAATCTAGTGAAGGACTGCAATCATTGCGCATTGCACCAGGGCCAAAAATCGAGCTCCAATTTTAGAATTTGCTCATAGGCATTTTGGTTATTCCACCCAATTTGGACCTCTATATATAGATTCAAAAAGTGAAGATAAATCCATTCTTCTCCATTTCTCTTCCAAGAAATATCTAGAACTAGGGTTTTTCTCTTCAAAATCTAAATCAAATCTTCTCCAATAAATTCAAGAATTTTTCCATAGATTTCACCAAGTTGTTTAAGAATCAAGTTCTTCAAGTTAATGGTATCAAGAAACATAGCTCAAAAGTGTAAACAAGAGTTTCCAATCAAATTGTTTCATCTTAAACTTATAATCCAAGGTATCTAGGGTTTTGATCAAGAGCAGCCCTTTTGTTGTTGTTCCCAAAGCTTCTATTTCTATTATCTATTTATATGATTTTGCAAGTGGGTTTATACCCAAATTACTTCATCATGAGAGTATGAGAATATAAATTATCCAAGCATTGTTCTACATGATTAGTTTACTATTTCCAAGTTATGACTTAATATTTAATATTGTGAATTTCATATTTCTACCATGAGTTTATATTTCAAGTGCCATATCTTGATTCCTTTATGTCACGTTGTTGATCTTCATGGATATACACAGCTGGGTTTAAAGTGATTGAAAATGGAGAGAGTAATGTGTTTTGAACTAAAATTGATGATCAACTGTCATAGGTATCTTATGTGCCTCTTGGTTAAGCATTGTAGTGTTATATTTTAGTTGCTTGAGGATAAGTAATTGTTTTAAGTTGAGGGTGTTGATATGTGAGTAGACACTAACATATTTAAGGCTTTTAACTGAGAATAATTGCGAAGTCTTAAGAAAATTTTGTCATTTTTGATTATTTTACTTTGATGTTGCAGTAAAAGTCATAATGCAAGCGAAATTTAAAGAAATGAAAGCAAAAGAGCTAAAAATTGATGCAAAAGAACTGGAAGTGTGGCTGATGACATTCCTAATAAGTCATCTGCCCTATGATAAGTTATCATAAATCACGTCATGTGTTGCAGTGTTAGAAGGATTAAAGTGAAACTGTGACGACATTTCGAACATATTGTCACAACTGTGATAAGTCATCAGAGTTTCCATCAAATGTTGACAGAGAATCAAATTTTGAATGAAGAACTGATGGCATTTTGTATATGTCACCATATATCTGATATGTCGTCAAGCTTTGTCACCAGTTAAAGCAGAAGATACCAAAAATGCTGGAGGGCCTGATGACATTCCTGATAAGTCGTCAGGACCCTGACACGCCATCTCAAATACCGTCACCTATTCCGAAGGATTTTTTAAACATTGTAATTTTATTTTCTTATTTGTGTTTAAATATAAAAAACATTATTTAGGGTTTTTCTAGGCGGTTGGCACTTGAGTTTTAATGACGTTTTTTCATACTTTCTCTCTCTAGTTTATTGTCTTGAAAAAATAACTATTTTTGAGAGATTATTATCAGTCTTTTGGGATTTTTTCGTTGTGATCTAATCTTTGATTCTCTAGTTATTATTCATCTCGGTAAGTTTATCTTTCAAATCATGAATACAATTATGTGTTTTGTTCGTTAGATCATGAGTGGCTAAACTCCATTAACCTGAGTTATGGAATTAGGGTTAGGTCTTGATAAGGTGCTAAGTGTTCAAGGTTCAAAAGGTGGTAGGATTTCTTAATAATTCTGGTGTTTTAATTAACATTCGTTGGTTGCAAACAATATTCTTGTTATGCTGCATTACAAGTGCTTACTATTCTTTGTTACTACTCCTTAAAGGTGGCGTATTTATGTCATGCCATATTGTTCCATGCTTTGTGCACGTTTTTGATAACTTCTCTTATCTTGAGCCAGGGGTCTATCGAAAACAACCTTGCTATTTCTCCGGAGGTAGTGGTATGGACTATGTACATCTTACCCTTCCTAGACCTCACTATGTGGGAATACATAGGGTTTGTTGTTATTGTTGTTGTTATTGGTTGGTTGCAAACAGCAGACACACCTGCTTTGAGTTGCTTGAGAAAGAAATCAAATATAGTAGGAAGTGAATTATAACTTGTAGCTTTAGTTTAAAACATGTTTAATCGCCACCCATATTATTCCCTGTAGATTTGACCTCGACTCCAAAGTTTGGTAAATATATTGATGATGACTGTATTTCACTAAATAGACGTATAAGTTGAGCTTTATCAGTGGATTGCTTTATATGGGGAATAAACTAGTTGGGTGGTAGATGGCCCAGGAGTAATCTCGCAATAAATTGCAAAGCAGGCGCTAAAATTTGAGGCCAAGGCACGATGGACTTTGGCTCTACATAGATTGTGTTCTACTACTGGGGACAATGTGCTCAATCCATTTCGTACAACATTGTTAGCAGTACCAATGGTGGGGTATGAGTTTTACGTGGTTCAGTTCATAGCTAGAGAGTATAGGACTTAGTAGTGGGTGAAGAAAAATTGGTTTTGACATTCCCATGTTTGATAAATCGACATAGATTTATCTAATTCTCATGATTTCGATATTTTCTAGGACTGTTTAGAATTTGTTTTAAGCTTTCCCTCAATTATAGAGTGAATGGTCCTCGAGCTAAAAGGGATACTTTGACTGCTTTAATTTCAATATTTTGCAAGTAAGCCCCACGTGGAATTTTTAGTCTATTTTTTGACCCAGAGCTCTCATATACAATATAGGTATCAATATTCTCATCTATATCTATAGAACATTATTTTGATAGCATGGAAGCTATCGGAGGCCACTCGCATGGGGAATGCTTTGAGTAGAGGAATATTCAAGCTTCCTGTGCTATCTAGTAGGCTACGCTTAATTTTATGAGAAATTATGATTTATTATAGTATTAGTGTACTATCGTGCTAGCTTTAGCTGGGAACTTATGATTCAACTATTGTTTTAGTATTTATTAGACAATTTAGCCAGTTATGTGCCTTTTTTGGTAGAATTTGACCTCGTCATTCCTTTTTGTGGTTGAATTTGATCCTGTCATTCCTTTTATTATCCTGTGATTAGTCTTAGGACTTGATTTAAAATACATATTTCCTTGGGATGGGACATAAATTCCTTAGACTAGTGTGAGTAGGTACTTGCCTAAGGTGGAGTTTTGAGACTGACAGTTAATTAGGGGTCTTTTTTTATAGAATTTGACCCTGTCTTTCCTTTAATATCCTATGATTAGTCTTAGGACTTGATTTAAAATGCATATTTCCTTGGAAAGGGACATAAAGTCCTTAGACTAGTGTAAGTAACTGCTTGTCTAAGGTGGTGTTTTGATAGTGGTAGTGGACCTCACTTTCTCTGCTTTTGGATAAAATACCTAGAATAGATCCTTCTCAACCTAAATGAACTTTTTCATTACATTATACTTATTATTTAGTTTAGAATGACTAATACCTTTCCATGGTCCCTATTTGTCCTTGAAACCCTAGGTGGAGTAGTGTGGTCGTAGTCACACCCTTTGCTAGTAGATTTGGAGTCATATCAACTTTGTGGACTTTACTACCCAAACATATGTGATCTAATTAGAAGGACTTTGTTAGATTTATATTCCTAGATTATTCTTAATTTTAATCTTATTTATCAGTTTCTACTAGAATGCGACATCTAGTGGCATCTTGATAGAAAAGTAATTTCCGGTATACTTACTACCCATTGGTTAATATTTTGTTTTATTTTTTATCATTCCATAATTTTACTTGAGTTTCTATTGTTTGTATCAACCAGACTTATGGAGGATCAGTTGGGTGTTTTTTTTTGTTACTTTCTTAGCTTGTGGGGTCCCAATTAGGTTATAGTTGCACTTTATTTTTTTGTTGAGTACTAAAGTTATATATTTATCACATCTTTTTGGAATGATCTACTATTTACAATTTATCCCATTATATTGACTCTAGTTTACTTTGTGACACTATATTTAAGCTTTTTTTCAAATTTAGCTCAAACTAGCCAATGATTCCTTTAGAGTACACATTGATTTTGTTCTTATATTACACTTCTGCAATTTTCATGATGCATGTCAGAGTATAAATAACTACCATTGATGCACTCTTTTTGATTATTGCTAACTTCTAAAGAGGGTGAGCTTTTATAGTCCAGAGTTAATACTTCTCCTTTTAATGAATTAGGATAGTCATCTTGTACATTCTAAGAATATGTTTTATATTGATACAATCTAGTATTTTTATTTGTTTTTTCGCTCTTGTATTGGCTTACTAAGTCATACGATATCTTATTTTTTTATATTTTCTCCTCTTCCCTCTTTGTATAGTGCGTTGATGTATGTGTGTGTATATATATACACACATATATATAATACATATATATATATGTTATGTATTCTGCGACTTAGTACCTCTGGGGTATGGTTGTTTGCTTTATAGTTATTATCTTCAAACAATTATCCTATTACTTTCCACTAGAGTAATGGCTTGGCTTAGCTGTTGGTAGATAAAATTGGTTTTGTCATGAATCCTGAATTAGATTGTGACAGTTTGGTATTAGAGCTGAGGTGCACCCAATTGTTGGTACAACAGCAAGTTTCTAATAGAGGTAGAGAATTTGTGTGATGACACTCGTATCCTATCATCTAGAGGCCATAGACATTCTTTTGAAAATCTCATATATTTTGTTCATTTTCATATGTTGAGTGAATGTTCATTCCTAAATTCTCCTTTCTTACAACCATTAGATAATTATAGGGTGGACTACAATATTTTTATTATAATGGAGCAACTAAACCTTAGTGCAGGATTTTGAATGGATCCCAAGGGCCTAGTTGGGATAATGGCAACTTGGCAAAATTGTCGATGCATCAGTACCTAAAGTAGGACAAAAATGTCTTTAGCATTTGTGTGACCTTTTCCGCGAACATGAATGTTAGGGGTTTTGACCTCTTTATTTGGTGTTTAGCCCTTTTGTTCATAAAGAAGAGCCCAACATAGCCGATCCAACCTTTTTCTTCGAGATCATGGTCGACCAGATGCGCTGGCTCTCGCATTCATAAAAGGAGTCTCAAAATTGTGAAGAAGGGCCCCTATAGAATAAAGATCTACTTTTCTACTTAAAAATAAGTATAAATACTATTAAAGGCACCTTGAGCGCTGAAATTATGGGGAGGTAAATATATTTAGTTTGTCTTAACCTAAAGTAGTTATTATAAGCATTTTTACATTGATATCTAGTTAGTTTCTACTTAATTTGTCATTTAATTCTCTGATTTAATTCTCAATCTTTAAATATTTAGAGGAACTATCTAGAGGCTGTTTAAGCTCAAATTTTTGCCTAAATTATAGGGCAAATGGTCCTCAAGTTAAGAAGGAAGTTGTGACACGTGGAATCTTTAGCTCAATTCTAACTCGAAGCATTCATATGTAAAATGCAATTTGATATTCTTATCTTGATGGGTAGAACATTATTTTGATCATGTAGAAGCTGTCAGAGTCTTCTTAGAAGGGAAAGATCTAGAGTAGTGGATTATTCAAGCTTTCAGCGTTATCTAATAGGGTAGGCATACTTTTTTCTTAAACTGCGCTTTCTTATATTATAAGTGTACAAATGTTCTTGCTTTTGGTAGGTACATTATGACTAGAATTTTGATTTAGCATTTATTAGCCAATTTAGCCGATTAGGGGCATTTTTTTGTAGAATTTTGCCCTATCTTTCCTTATATTAGCCTGTGATTAGCCTTAGAACTAGATTTACAATACTTTATTCCTTAGGATGGGATAGAAATTTCTTAGACTAGTCTGGGTAGGTTTTTGCCTAAGGTGGAGTTTTTTAGATTTAGGCTCCACTATCCCTCATTAAAATTCCTAGAATAGATCCTTATCGATCTAAATTATCTTTATTCATTACCATATCCTTATTATATTATTTAGAATAACTTATCCCTTTTAATGGGCCTTATTTGGCCTTATCACGCAGGTGAAATAGTTTAGTCATAATCACACCCCTTTCTTGGAGATTCAGACTCGTATCTCCTTTGTATAAACGACTACTCAACCTTATAGGTTATGAATAGTTGGACATAGTTTGACTTATATTGCGAGACTACTGTTACTTTTTAGCTTATTTATAAGTTTTGATTTGAGTTCAAAATCAAGTGTGTTTATTATTATCTATCAGTTCTAGTTTGAGTTTGACATTTTTCCATTATTGTGTTAATCTCTAATTCCAATTGGAGTCTAGCATTTTTGAATTATATAGATACTATTTTAGGATATGAAATATGGTAAAGACCGGAAAGGCTTGGGTTTTATAATAACAAAGGAGTTTTAGGTATGCTTACCACCCATTGGATTGTGTTTTTTTCTTATATTGATTATTATATCTTCATACTAGTGTTACTATTATTTGTATCCACTGGTATTATGGGAGCTTAATTAGGTTATTTTATTCTTGCTTATGTCTTTTGTCCTTAAGGGAGGGGGGACAAATTAGTTTAAAGTTAGACTTTAGTTTTTCTTTTGAGTACATATTTTACATACTTTACTATTTAGATTTTCGTCCATTAATGGTAACTTTACTTTCTCACATTATTTTTATGTGTTTCTTGTAATTAAGCACAAACTGGCCTATGATTCCTACTGAGTATCCTTTTTTTTTGTAATCATATTACACATCTGCATTTTTTCACTGATATGGATCCGAGTATGAGTCACTATAATTGACATATTCCTTGAGCCTGTTGCTGATTCAGAGAAACGATGAGTTTTCATAAATCATAGTTTATGCTTCTCCTTCTGTTAATTTTTGATAGAATTTTTGTACATTCTAAGACTATGTTGTATATTGACACTATCTAGTATTATTGTTTGGTTTAGTGCCTCTTCTAGCGACCTTAGTAGGATTTAGGGCATCTCATTTTGTACACTATCTACTCTTTTCTTCTTGTATTGTATTTTGGATTATATATATATATGTATAAATATATATATATATATATATATATATATCATATTTTTAGTTGCTTAATACATTGGGGCATGCTTGTTTTCTTTATTTTTATTATTTTCCACCAATTGACCCATTACTTGTTATTTTGGGAGACGGGTTGCCTTACCTTCTACTATTGGGTTGTGACAGTTTTATTTTTGAGCCTACGTTCACCGTTATTATTGGCAAGAGCAAGTTCCTATTAGAGTCATGCGAATTGGTATGGTGATACCCATTTCCTATCTTTAGGAGGCTATAGGAAATGCATGGGAAAATCTCAATCTTTTTGGTTTATTTAAATTCATTGCGTTAATATTGGTTCCTAAATTTTCATTTGTTTTGCGATTAGTGGCTTGTGGTATGGACTGCACTACTTTTAGTTTGATCAAGAAACTAAGCCATAGTACAATATTTTGAATAACCTCAACAGCTCGTTTGGGATAATTACAACTTCCCAAAGTTTTTGGTGCA
This sequence comes from Capsicum annuum, assembly GCF_002878395.1. Taxonomy (NCBI): domain Eukaryota; kingdom Viridiplantae; phylum Streptophyta; class Magnoliopsida; order Solanales; family Solanaceae; genus Capsicum; species Capsicum annuum. Next base: position 41,035,591 of record NC_061118.1, on the reverse strand, counting down.
TCAACACTTACAGAAGGCTAAAAATGACCTTTACATTTGGATGACATTAGCCGCGATCATGAGGGTGAAGGATTTTGACCTCTTTATTTGGGGACCAACCTTTGTGTTTGTGAAAAAGAATCTAGCTTAGCTGGTCCAGTCTTATTCTTTGTGATTGTGGTAGATCGTACACGGCCAACTCCTGCATTCAAGATAGGGGTCTTGCATTCGCAAAGCAGGACCCTGTTCATATATTGAGTTGGTTCCTTTATTTTCTAGCTCAAAATTTTTTTATTAAACATCATTAAAAGAACCTTAATATTTGAAATTATAGGGAGGGTGATATTTTAAGCAGGTAGTAGCCCGAAAAAGTGACTGTAAACATTTCTAGCATCGATATCTAATATGTTTCTGCTTAATTTCTCATTTATATCTCTAATATAATTCTTATTCCATAGATATTTGGCGGGACTATTAAGCGGCTATTTTAAGGTCAGATTTTTGCCTAATTATAAGACAAATAATTATCGAGTCAAGAGGTACATACTGATAATTTTAATTTAATAATATGGTAAACGGGCCTTAAATAGAATTTTTCATCTGATTTCTAATCCAGAGCATTCATATGAATTATGGGTATCGATATTCTTATTTTTATGTGTTGAGAATTATTCTAATAGCATAAAATCCATCAGATGCTTCTCACAAGAGGAAAGCTTTATCATAGAGGATTATTTAAGCTTCTAACGGAGTCTAGTAGGCTAGGATTACTTTTTTCTTAGGTTATGCTTTCTTATATTATTAGTGAACTATTATTATAGCTTTGAGTGGGTAATTATAATTTGAATGTTGTTTTAGCATTTATTATCCAATTTAGCCAGTTAGGAGCTTGTTTGGTAGATTTGGCCCTGTCTTTCCATATACGAGCCTCTGATTTGTCTTGAGACTGGATTTAAAATACTTAGTTCCTTCAGATAGGATATCAATTCTTTAAACTAGTCTAGTTAGATGCTTATCTAAGGTGAAATTCATAAGACTGTTTGTGTGCCCCACTAGCTCTCAAAAGAACCCCTAGCCCTCTTTTTGGAAAAAAATTTCTACAATAGATCCTACTAGACCTAAATGACCTTTATTCATTAGCATATGCTTATTCATTAGAATATAAAGACCTATCACTTCTTATGGGGCCTATTTGGCCTTGTAACCCGGTGTAGTTGTTTAGCCATAGTCACACCTATTGCTTAGAGATTTGGAACAATATCGGCTTTACAAACTTGACTACCCGATCTTATATGTGGTGAATAGCTTGACTTAGTTGGAGTTATATTCCTATATTATTTTTAGTTTTTAGCTTATTTATCAGTTTTGATTTGAGTCCAACGTCTAGTAACTTTATTCTTAGCTATGAATTCTGGTTCATGTCTAACATTTCCCCATTATTATGTTAAAATCTAGTTCTAGTTTTATTTTAACATTTATGAATTATACATACATTTGTTTAGGATTTCAAATTCGATAAAAATCGATAAGTCTTGGGTTTTATGATAGAAAAAGAGTTTCAAGTATGCTTACCACCTATTGACTCGTATTTTGTTTTATATTGTTATTATTCTATCTTTATACTTATGTTGCTCTTTTTTGTACCTACCAGGCTTGTGGGGGCTAAGTTGCATTATTTAGTTCTTGTTTTTTCCTTCTAGGCTTATAAGGGCCCAAATAGGTTATAGTTAGACTTTTTTTTCCTTTGAGTATGCATTTTAACATATTTATCACATCTACTCGACATGATTTACTATTTCCATTTTTTCTCCTTTATTATTGACTTTACTTTGTCACACTATATTTGTTCTTTCCTGCAAATTAGCTCAAACTGGCCTATGATTCATACTGAGTACCTAATATTTTGGTACTCAGATAACACTTTTAATTTTTTCCTAATGTAGATCGGAGTATGATTCATTGCTATTTTTGTATTCCTCGGGCATATTGTTTATTCGGAGAAAGGATGAGTTTTTCCTGTCCAAAGTTGATCCTTCTCCTTCTACTTACTTTGGATAGTATTTATACATTTCGAGTCTATGTTGTATATTGACACTATCTAGTATTTATTTATTTGCTCTTGTATATACATATACATATACATATACATATACATATTCGTATATGTATACTTACATATGTATATATGTATATATCATGTATTTTATTGCTCAGTAGCTCCAGGGTATGACTACTTTCTTTATTTTTAGACCAAAAACATTGACAAGACCTTCAACTTGGCCCCATCTTTAACTTTGGCACCTCAAGTGGATGTTCTTCCCTTTTGGAACCTCAAGTAGTATACTGATGCGTAATTTTGGTACTTTTTGCTGGGTTATCATGGGGCGTGTGTTACACGCATTTTAAGCCCGTTTTAGGGGTATTTTTTTAAAAAAAATTCATCTTTTTTATCTTTCTTCCTCACTCTTTCAATCTATTAATTTTCCACCATTTTTTTTCCTTTTTTAACACAACCATACACTAATTTTCCCTTCATTGATCGAATAAACACACACATAATTGCCACTACCTGACTTTTTCTCACCCACTTTCCTTACCCTTTATTTTGTATGTCCCTCCCTTAAAACTATTCAATCTTGAGAAGCAACAAATTTAACCATTTAGTTGAAGAAAATATATTGAACATTATGATTGGGAGGAATCCATGGGGAGGACACTAGAAATAAATACAATATCTTCAACAACAGATGATCATAGGAGAAAACATTAAATCTCTAATTGAGAAATAAAAATGGTGATTTTAACAAAAATCAAGAATTTCCCTTCTTTAAGATACAAGAAATAAAGCAATATTAATGGTTGCTTTTAAGAAACAAAAATGTTTGATTTTGCCTTATGTTAATTTTAACCATTCTTATTTCTTAAAATGGGTTCCTTCTTAAAATGATTTTTTTGACCAATTTATTTTTGGTGATACCAAATTGTTGTCAATTTGATCAAAAATTGTTGTCAATTTGGATGGAGGGTGAAAAATTATTATCAATTTTTTTGTCAAGTTGTAAATTTTATGTTTTGGTTGGATTGTTGCAGCTGTTGAAGGAGGGGTTTGTGGATTAGAGAAGATGATATGGAGGAAGTGGGTGGGTAGGAGTTGGATAGGGTGCAGTGAAGGAAAATGATTTAAGGATGGGGTAGAGGAATATGCCAGAAGATAATTTAGGGGTGGGGGTGGCGGCAAATGATTTGAGGGTGCAGTGGATTGAGGAAGATAATATGGGGTGGGGTAGGGTGCTTAGGAAGATGATATAAGGTAGGGATAGGGTTATTAATATTTTTTTTATTAAAATCAATTACATAAAATATATTTTTATAAAAATGGCAAATGTCTTTTTATAATTGGTCCCTTTCCTTGTCATCATCTTGTGTAATACACGCACACGGTATATTTTTTCTAATTTAGAAAAAAGTGGTAAAATAACACACTCACATGTTACTTGAGGTTCTTAAAGTGAAAAAAATCTACCTAAGATGCCAAAGTGAAAGATGGTGTCAAGTTGAGGGGCACGTTGATGTGTTTGGCCTTATTTTTATTATCTTCCACCAATTGTCCCATTACGTGTCATTGCGGTGTAGTGACACTCCACATCATTTTCTATATTTCTGCTTATTTTCATTATATATAAATTCTCTATAGCTACCCCAAGTAATTTATGACTTGCTGGGATTGACAATTCGGTTACCGGGCCGTTCGTTTGGATTTTATAGCCAATTCCTTATTTTAAAGTGTTTGTTGGTTAATTTTTGCTAGTAGGAAAAACTTCAATAAAATGACCCCGTATGATAATTTTGATAGTTCCAACAGCTCTAAAACGTTGATTTTAGGCTATGTGGACCCTTGGTTTGTGTCCTGAGGCTTCTAGACTTATCTTAGACTATTGCCCAGAAGTTAAGAAAAATGGCATATAGGTGTGGGACCTATTTTTCGTTGAAACGAACTTAGATTGAAAATTTTGACTTTTTCATTGGGTTTGAAATATCGAATTTGATAAGATATCATAGTTTGTTTGAGTATAAAGGATTTTGGATGAATATAGAGGGGTTCGTGGAGACTAGATGGAGCCGATGCATGACTAACCCGACCAGGTATTTGCTTAAGCGACCTGACATTGACCCACTAGTATCACTTAAGTGAGGCTTTGATTGCGTACGTGACAACAGCTTAGGAGACACCAATATTGGTTATATGAAATATGTTGAGGCTACAAGTGTTGCAAAAGCGACCTCTGGTCTCTTAAGTGATGCTCGCTTAAGTTAGCCAGTGTCCGGTTAAGTGACTCCCATATACCGAGGAAGGGTATAAAAACAAAGTTAGCATGATTTTCCTCAGTTTTTCATCCATTCTCAAGAATATTGAACCCTAGTGGGAAAACATGGGTTAATCATTTGATGGTGATTTTGGAGCTTTAGTGAACTTAATTTACGTGTTTCTTCTTCGAATTTCTGGTAAGCTCCCATCAATTTCATGATTTAACTCACCATCTTTTCCTAAAATCCTTAAAATCTTTGTTGTTTAATTTTAGTACTTTTAGATATCAGGATTCACCAAATTTAGGGTAAATATTCCATAAACATAGAGAAAAGTTGTGTTTGTTTTAAAGTCTGATATTGTAAATGGGGCCCATATGGGATTTTTACGTAATTTTGGATCCAAAGCACAATCGTGAAATATGGTATCATTGTTTTATTTTTGATGAGTGGATAATGATTTTGATAGCTTGGCATCTTTTGAAGCTTCTTGAAAGAGACAAGCTTAGCTAGCCTCCATTCCCAAAAAACACCCTAGTAGTATAATGATTTTGATCCTTCATTTTCGGCTTAAAATTATGTATTAAACACCTTTAAAGAAACCTTGAGCTCTGAAATTATGGGGAGCTAGATAATTTTTAAAGCTTGTACTACCCTAGAGAAGTGATTGTAAGCATTATTAACATTGACACCTTGTAAGTTTCTGCTTAATTTCTAATTTAATACTCCTATTTAATTCTCATTCATTAGATATTTTGTGGGACTATTTAGAGTCTGTTTTAAGTTTAGAATTTTTCCTAAATTATAGGGAAAATGGTCCTCGGGCTAAGAGAAACGTCGTGACAGTTTCAGTTTCATAATTTCATAGAAGGCCCCACATGGAATTCTTAGTCTTATTTCTAAACCGGAGCTCTCATATGCAATATGGGTATAAATATTCTCATCTTGATGTGTAGAACATTATTTTGATAGCATTAAAGCCGTTAGAGGCTCCTAAGATGTGGAAAGCTCTAGAGTAGAGGATTATTCAAGCTTTTAGTGGCATCTACTAGGATAGGCTTACTTTTCTATGAATTTTTCTTTCTTATAGTAATAAGGTACTATTATGCTAGCTTATGGTGGGTACTTATGACTCGACTGTCACTTTATAGTTTATTAGCAAATTTAGCCTATTAGGGGCCTTTTTTGTAGAATTCGGCCTCGTCTTTCCTTTTATTATCCTTTGATTAGTCTTAGTAATGGATTTAAAATATTTAGTTCCTTGGTATGGGATAGTAATTCATTAGATTAGTACGGGTAGGTGCTTGCCTATGGTGGAGTTTTAAGACTAACAGTAGACCTTACTAACCTTCCTTTTTGATAAAATGCCTAGAATAGATCTTTGTTAACCTAGCTGACCTTTATTCATTAACTTATCAATATCATCTAGTTTAGAATAACTTATACCTTTTCATGGGCTCTATTTGTCCTTGCTACACCGAGTGTAGTTTGGTCGTAGTAACACCCCTTGCTTAGAGATTTGGAGCCATATCGCTTTGTGGACTTGACTACTCAACCTTACAAGTTATTAATTGATGGACATAGTTAGAGTTATATTCCTAGATTTTTGTTAAATTTTTTCTTATTTATCATTTCCAAATTGAGTCTGACATCTAGTGGCTTTGTTCTTATCTATTTGTTCTGGTTAAGTCTGACATTTTACCATTATTGTGAAAATCTCTAGTTCCCGTTTGAGTTTGATATTTCTGAATTATACAAATATTGTTTTAGGTTTTAAACCATGTGAAGACAGGTAATGCTTTAGTTTTATGATAGAAAAGTAGTTTCAAGCATATTTACCACCCATTGGCTCAAATTTTGTTTTATATTATCATTATTCCATCTTTATATCCACCGAGCTTGTGGGGATCAATTGGGTAATTTTCTTCTTGTTTGTGCCTTCTGAGGTTGTGGGGATCTAATTAGGTTATAGTGAAACTTTATTTTCGCTTTTGAGTAGGAATTTTACATATTTATCACATTTGCTCGGAATGATTTACTATTTTGATTTTGTCTCTTTATATTGACTTTAGTTTACTTTCCCACTCTATATCTAAGTTTTATTTGTGATTTAGCTCAAACAGGTCAATGATTCCTACTGAGAATTCATTGTTTTGGTACTCATATTGCACTTTGAATTTGTTCTCTCATGTAGATCCGAGTATGAGTCACCGCCATTAACGTACTCCCCAGTCTTATTATTGATTTATAAAGAGGATGAGCTTTCATAGTAAAAGCTGGTCCTCCTCATTCTACTGATTTAGGATAGTCTTTTTGTACATTATGAGACTATATTTATATAGACAATATCTAGTATTCTAATTGGTCATCGGGTATTGATAGTGCCCAAGCACACACGCAAGTGTACGTGGTCTTATCAAGTAGTAAAATGGCTTCAAGGAAGCCCAAGTATCGATCTCTTAGGGACCTGCATTCGCTCTTAGGGACTTGCATTCGTCGCCTATCCAAGTCTTGTTTGCTGATTGAGAAAAAGTAAATAAGGACGTTTAAGAATTGTAAACTAAAAAGAAACTAAACTAATGCGGAAAATTAAATGACTTTGGACAATCAAAGGATAGAGATTCAGGATTAAGGCTTACGAACAATCATACTACGTTATTGAACTTCATTAATTAAATTACTTATCGTGGTTGTTGATTCGTAGGGTTAATTGCATGATCATGGTTTCTCAACCTCTAATCCTTTACATAAGTTAAAACTCACAACTACATCATTGAGTAGGGAGGTAATAATCCACTTAAGTTCTTTAAAACTATCATGATACGTGTGAAGCAAGTAAGGCTTCTAAGTACATCATTGTCCTAGATACTAATTCAAATTTCTTATTTTATAAAGAAACAAGAACCATACTTTGCTTATTCCTATGTTCTATCTCCATATTCCCTCTCCCTAGATCATAAGGTTGACAATTGTTGTTTTCTAAGGACAGCTAATCCTTAAAATAGTTAAAACAAGAATAAACAAACATCAAATAATGATAATCAAATTAAAAAACCTAATTCAAAATGAAAGTAATGATGATCGTGTCCTTAACCCCAGATAGGAGTTTTAGCCTTAATGGAAATATTCATTATCCAATTCCTTGGATTGATGATACAAACCATAAAAAAAACTAAAATAAAGTAATGATAAAAACCCTAAAAAGAAGTTGTCTAGCCTCCAATATCTTCCAAGGATTTCCAAAAGTTAGTAAAAAAAACGTGAATAATTTCCTATTTATAGTTGAAGAAATAGCCTATGCCTTGTTGAACAAGGAAACAGTTTCTGGTCGTCTGCGAACCCAGTGACGCTCCGTGTCGTTTATTGCGTTAGGTACATCAATTAGACCCATCTCCTTCGCATTGTTTCACTATTTTTGGTTTCTTCTGAATCCATTGATGTATTACACGAGCCAAGACTTCATTCCACACACCCATACTCTCTTAATAGCGTTCAGGTATCCAAATCAGCGTCAAGCTATGTGTTGTGCTTCCGTGATCTATTCCAAGCCTTTTGGAGTTATTTACACTTAATTTTAAGCTTTTAAATCCTTCATATATCTTCATAGTAAATTAACCAATCATCCTAAATCATTAAAAACAAAAATATAGAGATCAAATCAATACAACATCCTCAATGATGAACCAAAAACTTGAGCTAAGCATAGGCTAAATTCATATTGATCTTTAACTTATTGTTTTGACTCTTTTCTTTATCCAATTAACCCTTGAATATTATAACTAAGTTGTTTCACATATAAATATGTAATAAAAACCTTAGTAACTCATTAAAACACATTAGAACCCAATACAATAGACTAGAATAACACCTAACTCAAGCTAGTTACACTAGTTTTCTCGGTTGAACTCTAAATGCTCAAATTGAATGAAAACTCATGTGAATCCACCATTAAAAATTGTAAATACATTCTTAGAAACATAAATTCTCATTTATATCATTATTAACGCATATAGCATAAGAATCTTCCTTAAAATAAGGCTAAATAAGCTAGAATAATAGCGCTAAAATGCATAAATACACTCATTATTAGGTTTATTTTATACATTTTATCCACTTCCCTCTTTGTATAGTGTATTGATACTCATATATATACACACACACACACATACACATATTAATCTATCTATATATCTGCTTATTTATCTATCTCTCTATATATAAGTATATCAATTTTTTTTGTTTCTTAGTACCTCAAGGGTATACCTATTTGCTTTACTTTTATTATCTTCTACCAATTATCCCCCTACTTTATATTTAAGCTATGGCTTGGCTTACCTATTGGTAGATATAGTATATTCGATCATGAATGAAGAATTTGGTTGTGACACTTTGGAATTAGAGCCTAGGTGAACCTAAATTTTTTATCCAAAGTAAGTGCTAGTAGAGTTCGCAAATTGGTATGATGACACCTGTATCATATATTTTGGAGGCTATAGGATATTCTTCAGAAATTATTGTCATTTTGGTGCATTTTCGTGCATTGAGTCAATATTAGTTCCCAAATTCTCATTTGTTACACACATTACAGGGTTATGGTGAGGACAATACCACTTTTTAGTATAATTAAGAAACTTCAAACAGTGCAAGATTTTGAATAAATCCCAAGGACCCAGTTGGGATAATTACAACCTGCCAAAGTTGTTAGTGCATCAACACCTACAGTAGACAAAAAATATCCTTTGCATTTACGTGAGCTTGGTTGCGATCCCGAGGGTCAAGGATTTTTACCTTTATATTTGGAGGCCAACCTTTGTTTATGTATATACGAGGCTAGCTTATTTGGTCAAGCCTTTTCTTCGAGAACGCACTGGACCAGACGCAGTCGACTCTCGTGTTCATGAAGGGGGTCTCACATTCACAAAGAAGGAACCATAGTAGTATAAAGAGCTAGCTCCTTTATTTTATAAACTCAAAAATTAAGTATAAAAACTACTAAAGGCACCTTGAGCTATAAATTTATAAGGAGGTTGATACTTTTAGCTAGTATTTGCCCGAAGAAATGATTGTAAGCATTTTTAACATAGCTATCTAGTTATCTTCCACTTAAATTCTCATTTAATCATTCAATTTAATTCTCAATCTTTAGATATTTGGAGAGATTGTCTAGAGTCTTTTTTAAGCTCAAATTTTTACATAAATTGTAGGGCAGATGGTCCTCAAACTAAGTAGGATGCAACGATAATTTCTATTTCATAACTTTATAAATGGGCCCCATGTGGAATCTTTAGTATGATTTTTGACCTCGAAGAGATCATATGGAAAATGTGTTTTGATATTCTCATCTTAATGTGCATAATATTTTTTGATAATATGGAATCTGTAGGATGCTTTTCAGAAGGGGAACACTCTCGAGTAGTGGATTATTAATTTGGCTTTGTCTTTCCTTGTATTAGCCTTTGATTGGTCTTAGGATTGGTCGTAGAATACTAGTTCCTTAGGATGGGATAAAAATCCCTTATATTAGTCTGGGTAGGTTATTTCCTAAGGATATTCATTATTATATCCTTATTTTTTTCTTAGGCTCTACTTGGCCTTGTTGCCACAGGTTGAGTAGTTTGGCCTTAATCATAACTCTTGCTTAGAGATTTGGATCCGTATCACATTTGCATACATGACTATTTAACCTTATATGTTATGAATAATTGAACATAATTTGAGTTCTATTCCTAGATTATTAATACTTTAAGCTTATTTATCAGTTCTTATTTGAGTCCAAAATCTAGGGGATTTATTAGTATCTATAAATTATTGTACGAGTTTGACATATTACCATTATTATGTTAATTTCAAGTTCTGATTTGAGTCTTACATTTATGAATTATATAGATATTGATTTAGGATTTGAAATCTAGAAAAGACCGATAAGGCATGGTTTTTATGATAGAAAAGGAGTTTCATCTATGCATACCATCTATTGACTCGTATTTTGTGATATATTGTCATAATTATATCAAAATAATATTGTTACTCTTGTTTGTATCAACCAATATTGTGGGGGCTCAGTTGGGTTATTTTTTTCTTGTTTATGCCTTCCAGCCTTGTGGGGGCTCAGTTGTGTTATTTTTTTCTTGTTTATGCCTTCCAGCCTTGTGGGGGCCAATTAGGGTAAAGTTAGACTTTATTTTCGCTTTATTTGTACATTCACCGGTATTGTTGGTACTAGAGAAAGTGTCTAGTCGTGTCTTACAAATTGGTATGATGACATTCATATCTTATCTTTGGGAGGCTATAGGACATTAAATGGAAAATATAATCTTTTTGGTTTATTAAATGCATTGAGTTAATATTGGTTCCTAAATTCTTATTTCTTTCATGCATTAGAGGCTTGTGATGTGGAATAAATCTTTTTTAGGTTTGACTGAGAAACTAAACTCAACTACAGGATTTTGAATGAATCCTAAGTTCCTAGTTGGGATAATTGCAACTTGCAAAAGTTTTTAGTGCATCAGCACCTAGAGCAAGCCAAAAATGCCCCCCGAATTTGTGTGACCTTGGCCGCAATCTTGAGGGTCAAGGATTTTGAACTTTTGATTTAGGGGCTAGCCTTTGTATTTTTAAAGAAGTAGAAAACATAGCTGGTCTAGCCTTCTTCTTCACGATAGAAGTAGGCCAGACGTGATGGGCTCCCGTGTTTCCGATAAGGGTCTAACATTCTCAAAGAAGGTCCCTTGGTAGTATAAAGAGCTGGTTCCTTAATTTTTTAGCTCAAAAATTAAGTATTAAACATCAGTGTAGGTGCCTTGGGCTCTAAAATTATAGGGAGGTTCGTATTTGAGCTTAGATTCGTCCAACAAAGTGATTGTAAGTATTTTTTATATTGATATCTAGTGTGTTTTCGCTTAATTTATCATTTATGTCTCCAATTGAATTCTCATTACTTATTTATTCAGCAGGACTTGAAAGAGGTTGTTTTAAGCTAGGAATTTCGCCTAAATTATAAGGCAAATGGTTATCGATCTTAGAGGGACATAGTGACAGTTTCAATTTCTAAATTTTGCATGCAGACCTACATGAAGTTTTTTCTGATTTCTTACCTGGAATATTCCTGTTTATTATTGATATTGATATTCTTATTTTGATATGTATAACATTATTTTGGTAGCATGAAAGCTATTGGAGGTTTCTTAGAAGGGGAAATCTCCAGCGTAGAGGTTTATATTAGCTTTTGACGTAGTGCAATAGGCAAGGATTACTTTATCTTTGATTGTGCTTTCTTATATTATTAGTGCATTATTCTGTTATCTTTGGGTGGTACTTATGACTCGAATGTTTCTTTAGCATTTATTATCCAGTTTAGTCTATTAGGGTCCTTTTTGGTAAAATTCGGACCTATCTTTCTATATATTAGCATTTGACTTGCCATTCAATAGGATTTAAAACACTTAGTTCCTTGGATGGGATAGAAATTCCTTAAACTACTCTGGGTAGGTTCTTACCTAAGGTGGAATTTATGAGACTAATAGTGGGCCCCACTAGCCCTGTTGCTTGGAGATTTAGAATCATATTGACTTTTTCTACTTGTCTACCTGATCTTATATGTTATGAATGGCTGGACTTAGTTTGAGTTATATTCCTAGATTATTGTTACTCTTTTGCTAATTTATCAGTTTTGATTTGAGTCGGACATCTTGTCAATTTATTCTTAGCTATGAAATTATTGTTTATGTCTGACATTTCCCAATTATTATGTCACTATCTAGTTCTGATTTTAGTTTGACATTTATAAATTATATAGATATTGGTTAAGGATCTAAAATTTGGTAAAGAATGATAAGGCTTGGGTGTTATGGGGTTTTTGATAAAAAATTTTTATGGTATGCTTACCACCCATTGGCTCATATTTTGTTTTATATTGGCACTATTCCATCTTTCTTATAGTGTTACTCTTTTTTTTGTATCCATCAGGCTTATGGGGGCTGAGTTGCATCGTTTTCTACATATTTGTGCCTTCTGGTCTTGTAGGGGCCCAAATAGGTAAAAATTAGACTTTATTTTTTTTCTTTCAGTATGCATTTTACATATTTATCACTATAACACCCCATATTTTTGTGTGCACTTTTTCTATTTATATGGAACTTGATATATCTTTGTGGTGTAGATGGAGTTCTAAATACTTCCCATGTGGTGTAATGTGACCAAGTATATACAAATTTTAAGTTAGATTAAAGAGTTAAGAACTAAAAATTAAGTATTTTGTTAAGCTGCTTTCTTGACTTACTTAAGCTAGTAGGTGGATCACTTAATTGAGCTATTTGGACCAAGTTAATGGGATTAAGACCATGTATCATATTAGGCCTTATATTAATGTACTTATTTCAGCCCAAATTAAGTAAAAGAGAAAGAAAATGGAGAAAAGAGGCCCAATACTCAAATCTGCCAAATACCAAGTTAAAGAGAAGAAAAGGAGGAAAAATAGGTAGCTAAGGCCCAATAGTTTTTGATCCACAAAGGACCAATATATTGGGCAAGTGTATACATCAATTACTTGACAAAATATGGCCCAAAAGTAGTCAATAAATTCGTCCAAGAGCAGCTCCTATTTATGGATTGAAATCAGCAATTTTTCTCATTTTAACTTAGATAAAATTTCCAGCTTTCTAGGTTTTTCTCTCTTGTTCTCTCTTAGCTATGAAACAACCCTATAATTCCACAAGGGTTCTTGGGATTGACCTTCCTTCCAAACTAAAGGTAAGTGAACAATTCATGAGCTTGTACCATGAAAACTATGGGTTCTTTAAGATTAATTTTTTGGCAGCCCTCTCTATAAGTTTGGGCAGTCCATTGTTCTTAGTTATTAAGGGATTTCTCTTTTCTCTTTTGATATAGGTGTGAAGGGATTAATCTATTGAGGAAATACACATTAAGATTCAAAAATACCAAGGAAATTAAGATATGGTTGCTGTCCACTTTTGTCCTTTTTCCATATACATGTGTTGATAGAGGATTGCACATATTGGGTTGCTATTAAAGGATGATTGGGTGTTGTTGCAGATTGTTTTGTGTGTTTGTGTTGTTGGATTCCCGGTTGCTATTGGAAAAATTGTGATTAGTTTGTATTGAATTATAGAAGATAGATGCGGTGATACTCCACTGAATTTATGATTGTGTATGTCTATTGCTTATTTCATTTTGTGTCTGTTTATTTGAAGCTGAAATGAAGCCGAGGTTGTGTCGGGGGATATTATATGAATATGTATGGTATGTGGCTGTAATTGAAGTATAATAGGGTTAAAGTTACACCCTTTGTTGATAAATTAAGGGCATACTTCCAGGCCACTAGTTTTGTGAAGTTAAATAGCAAAAATATGACGTTTGGTTGCTAATATTAGTTTGCAATATATTTCATTGTAGATAATTAATCTAAAAGTGCGAGAAGTCGAGTGGAATGGTATTGGAGTTTTAAAACCAGGTATGTAAGGCATACTCTATTTTACACTCTTGGTGTGAAAATGGATACTTGTTCCAGCAAGTAAGCTTCCAAGGTCATCAAAAAACATATTTTACATAATAGCACCTATGATATCCCATGTTACTAATAAACTTACTCCCACTCTCTAATGTGTTAAACCACCTCAATACATTCTTTCTACCTATCCTACATTCCTATTTTCACTAGAAAATTTTAGAATTTCTCTGGTTACTCAATAAGACCCATGTGTTATTTTTAGCTCCTAAACACTTCATTAGTGTGCCAAGAACTTCTTACTTCATTGTTATTGCATCTATTGCCTATTTACATGTCTCTTATTAATAGATCATTGTTTCAAGGTACCATAAGTTTATGACCACCAAAGTAACAATCTGAAAAGGCTAATTAAACCAAGTAACAGAATTTGTAAAATGGGTGGTAGCTCAGGGGCATAAGCCTAGCATGGTTTGATCTCGATACTTTATATGTAGGTGGCAGCTCAGGGGCATAAGCCTAGCATGGGCCGATTCTAATTTATTATTTACCACTGATCAGCTGGTCATTTGTATCATATGGATTTCAAAGATAATGAAGTAAGAAGGTAAAAGGAAGAAAGAAATGTAATGTACCCTGTTCCACAAGTAAATGTAAAGGTGGTCTACTAGCACTATTCTTACACTTGTTACATATTTTTATTGAGCCTTTATCATGTATTGTTACTTTTCCGCCTTGCATACTCAGTACATTTTTTTAGTACTGACTCCCCTTATGGGGGGACTTATATTTCATGCTATAGGTACAGTTCCTTCGGCAAACACGCCTCCTCAGTAGGAGCCCAGGATATCCATTTGCTATTGGTGAGCTCCATTTTTTTGGGGGCTTTTCGAGTCGGTTCCATATATTTTTTGTATTGTATAAAAGTTAATAGTATGGCGTGGGTTTGTCCTGACCTTAGCTAAATTTTGTGTATCGTCTAGAGGCTTTGTAGAACAATGTAACGTTAAGCATGGTAGTGTGTTATCTTGTAGATGTTATGTCCCCAATGGCCAAGTCTATTATGTATACAGTTTTAGGGCTTTTCTTTTATATTTTTTTCATTAAGGCATTATATTCGTATATGGCAAAACCTTTGCCTATTATAGTTGCATGCATGTGCATTCCAAGGTTATAGGTTGGTTCTCTCGGGCCTTCACGGCTATGGGTGCCTGTCCGCCCCAAGAGGATTTGAGGCGTGACAAAAGTGGTATCAGAGCGAGTCATCCTAAGGAGTCTACAAAGCCATGTCTACGTAGATTCTTATTTATGGGTGTGTTGTGCACCACATCTATAAACATAAGGCTATGGGACATTTAAGGATTGTCTTTTTTCTTCATGTCTTAGATCGTGCAATAGAGACCTTGTTGTAGATAAATTCATATTTAACCATTGAATCTTTTTGTTACTCTTATTATAGTAAGGATGCCGGTTAAGAGGAGTAAGAGTATAGGAAAGCGAATAGATGTGGCTGCCGTAGAAGGATCTAACAAGACACCACCTATACAAGTTAATCAAAGTTAGGCTCAAGCTAAGTATGTATCAAAATATTCTTTCACTACAGAAGAGCTAAGACGGAGAAGAACCACATCCTCAGAGCTACCTATTAATGCTAATGATCAAGATCTTAGAAATGAGGTGCAACTTTTGGCTCGTATAGTTTTTGGAAAAGCTAATGGGCAAGCCATTCCTACTACAGGTTCTAGTAGTGCAGATAGGGCAGCTAGCCTTGGGACGTAAGACTTTCTTAAGTTGGATCCTCCCACCTTCAGTAGATCACATATTAATGAAGACCCATAGGACTTCATTGATCAAATCCAAAGGGCTCTAGATGTTATGCATATATCAGGTAAAAAGGCAGTTGAGTTAGCAGCATATAGATTCAATGGGGAGGCTATATTTTCGTACGAAGACTGGAAACGATCTAGAGGTATCGATACAGCCTCAACTACTTGGAAAGAGTTCAAAGAGGCATTTCTTGATCATTACCTTCCATTCGATATTCGACAGTCCCATGCTAATCAGTTCTTGAATCTTCGCCAGGGGAATATGAGCATGAGGGAGTACAACCTCCGATTTAACTCATTATCTAGGTATGCTCCTAATATTGTAGCTACTATGGATGAGAGAGTTCATCAATATTTGGATAGGTTGGATCCATATTATGTTAGAGATTGTACTATCACTGCTTTGAACAAAGACATGTAGATAGCGAGGATATAAGCTTTTGTACAAAAAATGGAAGATTATAGGCAAAGGAGAAGAACACAAGAATTGGAAAGAGGATATTCCAAGAGGGCCAGATCTATGAGGCAGTTTATGGTATCCCAAGGATATGTTAGGCCTCAATTTTCTAATAGACCACCTAGGCCATTATCTTCATATTCTGCAGCTAGTACTTCACCACAGTTTCAAGGGTCTAAAGGTTATCAATTTGGGAAAATAATTGAGAGTCAAAGTTCACGAATAGTGGGGTATCAAGGGAAAGGAAGTATGAACAATTTAAGACCTCCTCGACAGCCATAAAAATAATATAGAAAGCTTTATTTAGGTACATGTCGGTTCGGGATAAATGCTTGCTTTTGGTGTGGTATGTTGGGGCATCTGATGAGAGAATGCCCACAAAGGGGCATAGGTGGTATGGCACAACCTACTGGATCAGCCGTTGTATCATCATCATTGGTACCTTATTCAGGTAGGTGTGCACAACCTATGGGTCATGTTAGGGGTGATAAATGAGCAACTAGTTCCAGTGGATTTCAGAATTGTACGTATGCTCTAGCGGATCGACAAAATTTAGAGGCTTCTCTAGATGTGGTTGCAGGTACATTGTCTATCTTTTCACTTGACGTATATACATTAATTGATCCTAGTTCTACTTTATCATATGTTACTCCATTAGTTGCTAGAAAGTTTAAAAGAACACCAGAATTGGTAGCTAAGCCATTGGAAGTGCCTACGCCTGTTGGGGAATCCATTATAACTAGAAGGGTTTATCGAAATTATATTATAACTATTTATGGTCGCGATACGATGGCTGATCTTGTTGAGTTGGAAATGGTAGATTTTGATATTATAATGGGTATGGACTGGTTGGCATCTTATTGTGCCACAATCGATTGCCGAACTAAAAGGGTGTATTTCTATTTTCCAAAGGAGGCAGTCCTTGAATGGAGAGGTAGTATTGGTACACCAAGAGGTAAATTTATTACTTATTTTAAGGAAAAAATAATGATTTCTAAAGGTTACTTATATCATCTAGTTGGAGTGAAGGATACAGATGAGGAACCACCAACTCTTCAAACTATTCCGATGGTAAATGAATTTCCTGAAGTATTTCCTTAAGACCTTTCAGGTTTGCCTCCTGAACGAGAAGTGGAGTTGGGTTTTGATGTGATTCTAGGCACCCAACCAATCTTAGTTCCTCCGTATAGAATGGCCCCGGCAGAATTACGAGAATTGAAAGAGCAATTGAAAGACTTGCTCGAGAAAGGATTCAGAAGGCCTAGTATGTCCCCCTGGGGTGCACTAGTGTTATTTGTGCGTAAGAAAGATGGTTCATTGAGAATGTGTGTTGACTACCAACAACTGAATAAGGTGACTATTAAAAATAAATATCCCCTCCCAAGAATTGATAATTTATTTGATCAGTTACAAGGCGCCAAGTACTTCCCAAAGATTGATTTGAGGTCAGGTTACCACCAATTGAGGGTCAAAGAGAAGGATATATCCAAGATAGCTTTCCGAACACGGTACGGTCATTATGAGTTCCTAGTCATGTTATTTGGGCTAACAAATGCACCCACAACTTTTATGGATTTGATAAATAGAGTGTTTAAGTCATTCTTAGATATGTTTGTGATAGTTTTTATAGATGATATTCTAGTTTATTCCAGATCAGAAGAGGACCATGCCAATCATTTACGACAGGTGTTGCAGATTATTTGTGATCTTAAGCTATATGAGAGGTTCTCTAAATGTGATTTTTGGTTAAAATCGGTGGCATTCTTGGGCCATATTGTATCTAGTGAACGAATAAAGGTTGATACTCAAAAGATAGAAGCCGTGAAGAGTTTTCCAAGGCCCACAACGCCTACGGAGATTCGTAGTTTTCTCGGGTTTGCAGGTTATTATAGATGGTTTGTTGAAGGTTTTTCTTCAATTTCTGCACCTTTAACCAAGATAACACACAAAGCATGCAAGTTTCAATGGAATAATGCCTGTGAAAGGAGTTTCCAAGAACTAAAGAATAAGTTGACTTCTACACCCATACTGGTACTTCCAAAAGGCACAGAAGGGTATGCAGTGTATTGTGATACTTTAAGAATTTGCTTAGGATGTTTATTAATGCAACATGGTAAAGTAATAGCATATGCCTCCAGACAATTGCGGCCACATGAGAAAAACAATCCTACGCACGATCTCGAGCTAGCAGCAGTTATATTTTCTTTAAAGATATAGCGCCACTACTTGTATGGGATTCATGTTGACATATATACTGATCATAAGAGTTTGCAATATATCTTTATCTAGAAGGGTTTAAATTTGAGGCAATGGAGGTGGCTTGAACTATTAAAAGACTATGATATTAATATCTTGTATCATCCAGGGAAAGCAAAGATGGCAGATGATACACTAAGTCCTAAGGCTATGATAGCGTCTACAGAAAGGAAAGGGATGATTAAAGATCTCCACCATCTAGCTAATTTGGGGGTTCGCCTTCTTGAAACTCCAAATAAGGGGCTTATTGTGCATAATCCAACAGAATCTTCACTAGTAGCTGAAGTGAAAGAGAATCAATATGTAGATAGAATTTTATTACAGCTTAAGGAGTATGTACAATGTGGTACGACTAAAGTATTTGAGCTTACGCGGGAAGAAGTAATTTAGTGCCAAGATAGATTATTTGTGCCTAATGTAGACAGCTAAGAAAGAGGATTATGAAAGAGGCACATCATTCGAGGGATTCCACTCATCCAGGGTCAACTATGATGTATCAAGATTTGAAAGAAATATATTAGTGGAGTGACATATAGAAGAACATTGCAAAATTTGTAGCTGAATGTCCAAATTATCAAAGAGTTAAAGACGAGCACCAAAATTCCGGGGGTTATATGCAATGCATAGATCTTCCAATCTGGAAGTGGGACATGATTAACATGGATTTCGTCACTATTTTGCCTTGTACATCTCGAAAGTCTGATTCCATATGGGTGATAGTTGATACGCTTACCAAATCCACACACTTCCTACCAGTAAAGACCACTTACACAGTTGAAGAGTATGCGAAATTGTACATTAAAGAGATAGTTCGACTACACAGAGTGCCAATCTCTATTATATCAGATCGAGAAGACCAATTTACTTCAAATTTTTGGAAGTCTTTTCAGAGGAATTTGGGAACACAAGTGAATTTGAGTACATCTTCTCAGCCTCAAACAAATGGACAAGCAGAATGTACCATTCAAACACTTGAAGATATGCTACGAGCTTATTTATTAGACTTTAAGGATAGCTAGGATGATCATTTGCCTATTATCGAGTTTGCCTATAACAATAGCTATCATTCAAGTATCAAAATGGCACCATATAAAGCTTTGTATGGAAGAAAGTGTAGATCACCAATTGGATGGTTTGAAGTGGGTGAAACTGCCTTGTTCAGACCAGATCTTGTTTATCAAGCTATGGAAAAGGTTAAAGTAATTCAACAACGGCTGGAAACAACCCAAAGTCAATATAAGTCATATGCAGATATTAGAAGAAGAGGGCTAGAGTTTTCTATCGGTGATTGGGAATTCTTGAAGGTATCACCAATGAAATGGGTGATGAGATTTGGTAAGAAAGGGAAACTAAGTCCTGTTATATAGGCCCATATAAGATTATTCGAAGGTTTGGGCAGGTCGCATATGAGTTAGAGCTACCCCAAGAGCTCTCAGCAGTACATCTGGTATTTGTTGTCTGAATGCTTTGAAAGTGCATTGGAGATCCATCATATATCAAATCTACTGAAGACGTACAACTTACAGAAGATCTCACCTATGAGGAAATACCTATTGCCATTCTAGATCAAAAATTTAAGAGGATAAGGAATAAAGAAATAGCATCTGTAAAAGTAATTTGGAGAAACCAGCAAGTGGAAGAGATCACATGGGTAGCTGAGGAAGCAATAAAATATAAATACCCTCATCTATTCAAATACGAAGAGAAAGTCCAAGATGTTGAATTAAAGCAATAACAAGTAAGTGTTTATATATATATATATATATATATATATATAAGCACTGTGTGATGATAGTAATATTAACCTTAGGCTTGAACTTTTTTTGGTTGGACAATTATGCTAACATTCTAGGACGAATGTTCTAAAGGGGAGAAAGATGTAACACCCCATATTTATGTGTATACTTGTTCTATTTATATGGAACTTGATATATCTTTGTGATGTATATGGATTTCTAAATACTTCCCATGTGGTTTAATGTGACCCAGTATGTACAAATTTGAAGTTAGATTAAAGAGTTAAGAACTAAAAATTGAGTATTTTGTTAAGGTGATTTCTTGACTTACTTAAGCTAGTAGGTGGATCACTTACTTGAGCTATTTGGACCAAGTTAATGGGATCAAGGCCATGTATCAGATTAGGCCTTATATTAATGTACTTATTTGATCCCAAATTAAGTTAAAGAGAAGAAAAGGATGAAAAATTGGTACCTAAGGCCCAATAGTTTTTTGATCCACAAAGGCCCAATATCTTGGGCAAGTGTACACATCAATTTCTTGACAAAATATGGACCAAAAGTTGTCAATAAATTCGTCCAAGAGCAGCTCCTATTTATGGATTGAAATCAGCAATTTTTCTCATTTTAACTTAGACAAAATTTCCAGCTTTCTAAGTTTTTCTCTCTTGTTCTCTCTTTTCTATGAAACAACCCTATAATTCCACGAGGGTTCTTGGGATTGACCTTCCTTACAATCTAAAGGTAAGTGAACAATTCATGAGCTTGAACCATGGAAACTATGTGTTCTTTAAAATTAATTTTCCGACAACCCTCTCTATAAGTTTGGGCAGTCCATTATTCTTAGTTATTAAGAGATTTCTCTTTTCTCTTTTGATTTATGTGTGAAGGGATTAATATATTCAGGAAAATACAAATTAAGACACTAAAATACCAAGGAAATCAAGTTATGGTTGCTGTCCACTTTTGCCCTTTTTCCATATACATGTGTTGATAGAGAACTGCACATATTGGGTTGCTATTAAAGGACGACTGGGTGTTGTTGTGGACTACATTGTGTGTTTATTTTGTGGGCTTCCCGGTTGCTATTGGGAAAAGGTGTGATCAGTTTGTATTGAATTATAGAAGATAGATGTGGTGATACATCACTAAATTTATGATTGTGTATATCTATTGCTCTTTTTGTTTTATGTGTGTTAATTGGAAGGTGAAATGAAGCCGAGGTTGTGTCGGGGGATATTATATGAATATGTATGGTATGTGGATGTAATTGGAGTATAAGAGGGTTAAAGTGTCACCCTTTGTATTAAATTAAGGGCTTACTTCCAGGCCACTTGTTTGGTGAAGTTAAATAGCCAAAATGTGACGTTTGGTTGCTGATATTAGTTTACCATATATTTCATTGTAGATAAATAATCTAAAGGTGCGGGAATATGAGTTGGGTTGGTATTGGAGTTTTACAACTAGGTATGTAAGGCAGACTCTATTTTACACTCTTGGCGTGAAAATGGATACTTGTTCCATCGAGTAAGCTTCCAAGGTCATCCAAAAACATGTGCTACATAATAGCAACTATGATATCCCATGTTACTAATGAACTTATTCCCACTCTATATTGTGTTAAACCAACTCGATACATGCTTGCTGCCTATTCTACATGCCTATTTTCACAAGTAAATTTCAGAATTTCTCCGGTTACTCAAATAAGACCCATGTTTTATTTTTAGCTCCTAAATACTTCATTAGTGTGGCACTAACTCCTTAAATCATTGTTATTGCATTGATATCCTATTTACATGTCTCTTATTAATAGATCATTTTTTCAAGGTACCATAAGGTTATGACCACCGAAGAAACAATCTCAAAAGGCTATTTAAACTAAGTAATGGAAATCTGTTAAATGGGTGGTAGCTCAGGACTATTTAAACTAAGTAATGGAAATTTGTAAAATGGGTGGTAGCTCAGGGGCATAAGCTTAGAATAGGCCTATCCCAATACTTTATATGTAGGTGGAAGCTCAGTGGCATAAACCTAGCATGGGTCGATCCTGATTTATTATTTACCACTGATCAGCTGGTCATTTGTATCATATGGATTACAAAGATAATGAAGTACGAAAGTAAAATGAAGAAAGAAATGTAATGTACCCTGTTCAACAAGTAAATGTAAAGGTGGTCTACTAGCACTATTCTTACACTCTTTCCATATTTTTATTGAGCCTTTATCTCATGTATTGTTACTTTTATGCCTTGCATACTTAGTACATTTTTTTACTACTGACTACCCTTATGTGGGGACTTATATTTCATGCTACAGGAACAGGTGCTTTGGCAAACATGCCTCCTCAGTAGGAGCCCAGGATATCCATCTGCTATTGGTGAGGTCCAGTTTACTTCGGAGATTTTTGAGTTGGTTTCATATATTTTTGGTATTGTATAAAAGTTAATAGTATGGCGAGGGTTTGTCCCGACCTTAGCTAAATATTGTGTATCGTCTAGAGGCTTTGTAGACCAATGTAACGTAAACATGGTAGTGTGTTATTTGTAGATCTTATGGCCCCAACGGCCAAGTCTATTATGTATGTAGTTTTAGGGCTTGTCATTTATATTTTTTTTCATTAAGGCATTATATCCGTATATGTCAAAACCTTTGCCTATTGTAGTTCCATGCATGTGAATTCCAAGGTTATAGGTTAGTTCTCTCGGGCCTTCACGGCTATGGGTGCCTATTTTCCCCAATAGGATTTGAGGCGTAACAATCACATCTACTTGATGTGATTTAATATTTCCATTTTGGTACCTTTATTATTGACTTTAGTTTACTTTCTCACACTATATTTATGTTTTTCCGGTTAGTTAGCTCAAACTGGAGAATTATTCCTAGAGTAACCATTGTTTTTGTACTCACATTACACTTTTGCATTTTTCCCTAATACAGATATGAGTATGAGTCACTGCCATTTTTGTATTGCTTAAGCTTATTATTGATTTAGAG
Source organism: Capsicum annuum (assembly GCF_002878395.1). Classification (NCBI taxonomy): domain Eukaryota; kingdom Viridiplantae; phylum Streptophyta; class Magnoliopsida; order Solanales; family Solanaceae; genus Capsicum; species Capsicum annuum. The sequence goes on along the minus strand of NC_061118.1, from coordinate 41,012,575 downwards.
AAAGAATGAGTTTTTACAGTCTAGACTTGATCCTTCCCCTTTTACTTAGTTTGGATGGCCTTTTTATACATTCTGAGTCTATGATGTATATTTGCATTGTCTAGTATTGGTTTAGTAGTTCTTGTATTTACCGTACTAGGTCATGGGGCATCTCATTTTGTACATTTTCTCTTCTTCCTTTCTTATACAGAATGTTGATACATTTATATATATATATAAATGTATATATAAATATATATATATGTATATATATATATATGCATATATATTTATCTGTATATATATATGTATATAGATATAGATAAAGATTTATATAATTAATGTTTTTACTTATTAGCTGCAGGGTATGACCGTTTCCTTTATTTTTACTATCATCCACCAATTGGCCCATTACTTGCCATTTTGGTGAAATGATCTTCTAGATTATCTTCAATATTTTTGCTCATTTTTGTTTTTATAGCTTTCTTATAGCTACCGCAAATCACCTATTACTTGTTGTAACTGACAACTAGGTTTTCAGGCAGTTAGTTTGGTTTTTAGAGTCAATTCCCTATTTTGAAGTCTTCGCTGCTCATTTTCGCTACCAATTCTAAAAGTTCTAACATCTTTACAACATCGATTTTGTTTGGGAGGACCCTTAGTTTTGGTCTCAAGGCTTCAAAAATGATTTTGGACTATTGACTTGATGTTAAGATATCTGGCATATGGGTATAGGACCTATTTTTCATTGAAATAACCTCGGATGGAAATTTTAACTGTTCTATTGAGTACAGAACATTAAATTTTATAGTGTAACATAGTTTGTTTGCGTATACGAGGTATTGAATAAATCTAAAAGGATTGGCAAAGACTTGAAAAAATTCAAAATCTCAACTGGTTCTGGTGAATAGTATACGCGACCAATTGGCCACTTAAGAAACCTAGCATTGGCCAACTGGTATCACTTAAATGAGGCTTAATCACATATGCAAGAACCACTTAAGTGATACTAGTGTCACTTATGCAACATATGTTGAGGATATCATTGTCGTAAAAATGATGCCTGGTAGGTTAAGCGATGCTTGCTTAAGTGACCTGTTGTCCACTTAAGAAACACCTGTGTACCTGGAACAGTATTAAAAAAACCCCACTTAGTCTAATTTTCCCTAATTTCTTATATTCTAAAGAATATTGAACCCTATAAAGAGGGAAAATTTGGGAGAATCTTTTATGGGTGATTTTGGAGCTTTGGTGAAGTTCATTTATGCATTTCTTCTATGAATTTGTGGAAAGGTTCCATCAATTTCTTGATTTAATTCTATATCTTTTCCTAAATACCTAAAAGCTTGGTGGATTAATTGTAGCACTATTAGAGCTTGGGATTCACCCATTTTTAGGGTAAATATTCTATAAGCAAAGAGTGATGTTTTGTTCATTTCGAATGTGCAATTTTGTATAGGCCCCATATGTTATTTTAGCATAATTTTGGAACCAAGGAAAAATCGTGCCATATGGGAATAATTATTTGCATTTTGATAAGTAGATTGTGATTATTATAGCATTACATCTTATGAAAGCTTTTAAAAAGATGAAATAAGTAGTTTAGTAGATTCTTCAGACTTTTCTTCAGCGTCCACGTAGGCTAGGTTTACCTTCTCTATAAATTTAGCGCACTCATTGAATAATTATGATATTATGATAGATATGAGATGAGATTTAGGTACTGGAAGCATGATTAGTATAGTTATTCTATTTGGGATTGTTTAGGCTATCTTGAAACCATAATTTAGGTAGAATTTCCTTAGTTACTGATGTCTAGTTTGAATTACTTTAGTTGCTTATGTTTAGATGTAATTGCCTTATTTTCTCATATTATAGGTGAAATTGACTTAGTTGCTAATATTTCAGGGACAATTGCTATTTTAGGAATAATTATGGATTATATAACATCTATAAACAAATTTTGATACCTTTACCTAGTTCATGGTAGAAATTTCCTAAAAAGGATTTTGGGGATTAGAAGTGGGACCCTCTGGCCCACCTTAGTTCAAGACTTGTTGTAGCTTTTTTAGACTTATATACGTATGTTATGCCTGTATTAATGAATATTTTAGAACTTTGATGTAATTCAATACATAATAAATATAATAGTTTGGTATTTAGGAGGTGGTGCTAATTTTAGGTAAAACTTGATGGTTTATTTATATTTTCTATTGATATGGTTTATGGGAATCGCTTATTCATATGATTAATGGGCATAGCTTATTGATATGGTTTATGGGCATAGTTTGTTGATATGCTTTATGGGTATGTCTTATCGACTTGGTTTACAAGTATGGTTTATTGATATGGTATATGGGTATAACCTATTGGTATATTTATGGGTACAAATTGTTAATATGATTTATGGTAATGGCTTTTTGACTTGATTTATGGGTATCGTTTGTTGATTTGGTTTATTGGTAGTATGGTTTATTCATATGGTATATAGGTATGGATTATTAATATTATTTGTGGGTATGGTTTATTAATATGGTTGATGGGTAAGATTTATTGATATGGTTTATTGATGACACAAGTTTAAGTTTAAATCCAGCAAATAATGTTATGATGTTGATGCTATTGAGAACAATATGATTATTGGCAATATGTGTCCCATCTCAAGTCTTGCAAAATAATGTTTAGATATTGATACTATAGAGGATATTATGATGATGATATGAGTTTCAATTCAGGTTCGCCAATGAGAGTTGGGTATGATACAGAATGGATGGTTTGATGGTTAAAGCTATGGTAAGTTATGATCCTTCAATCATTAATTTTCCTTTGATCGTACTGTCCAAGCTTATGGGGGCCCTATTGGGATGTTTACTATTTATGCTTTCATTCATATTGTGTTTGTTTTGGTTATTCATTCACAGTGCTGGAGAGTATTTCTAGGTTTTCCCTTTTACCTTGATCTAGATTATTTTATCTTGTGTTTTATCGTATTTATATCATAATTTAACTTAGTCGGCCGATGAACCCTATTGAGTACCCATGGTTTTGGTACACATATTATAATTCTATACCTTTTGGTGCAAATTTGAGTAATATTAGTTATCGCCTAATGTGTTGTTCAAAGTTGTCCCTTTTTTCTTCTATCCTCTATGTTTAGTGTTTCATTTTTTAGATAGTTTGTATTTGACTATTTCAGTACTTATTAACCATTTTTAGTACCTCTTGTATTGACTCTACTAGTTCATGGGATAGTTGTTGATGCTTACCTATCTATTGAATATAATTACTGTCTTATTCATATTATAAGCCTTAAATTGTTTATTTCTGACTTTAACATATTTTCCCGCATGTTAGACCATTGCTCATAGCTCTGGGCTACATGGCTTACCTATTGGTAGGATAAAGTAGTATCTATCATAACTCATAAATTGGGTCGTGACAAATTATTATCAGAGTGTAGGTTTATCAGTATTATTAGTACAAGAGTAAGTGTATAGTGGAACCTCACTGATCAAAATGATAATGTCTGTTTCCTATCTTTCCAAGGCTAAAGGACATTCTTATGAGTTCTTTAAATCTTTCACTCATTTTCTATAAGAGTTTGAGTAATTTTCTATAGGATTCCTTTGGTTTTATTATTTAATAGCTGGCAGTGACATGTGCTACCACTATACGAGATGAAGGTTCCAAGACCTAGTTTGGGGATCCAGCCACTGTTAACTGATGATTTATAGGTCACTAAAACCTAGGGATGTGTCACAAGCTAGGAGATAAGATTGGGGTCTTCACCATACCCTAATTTTGCTATTGACAATATTGGGGGTTTCATATCCTAGGTATTATAATATGATTGTTAATGTTATGATATTGACAATACGAGTCCCAGCTAAAATTCGGCAAAATAATGTTACGATATTGATACTATAGAGGATGTTATAATAATGATACGAGTTTTGATTAAAGTTCACCAATGAGAGTTAGGTCTAATACAGAATTGATGGTTTGATAATTATAGCAATGCTAAAGTTATGTACCTTCAGTCATTTATTTACCTTTGATTGTACCCTCCAAGATTATAGGGGGCCCCCATTGGGTTGTTTACTTTTTTGCACTTATTGTCTTATGAAGGACAATTTTGTAGTATTATTTATTCTTTCTTTCATATTGTGTTTGTTTTGGTTATTTATTTGGAGTGCTGGAGTGTATTTCCAAGTTTTCCCTTTTACCTTTATCTAGCGTATTTTATCTTGTGTCTTATCATATGTATTTCATGACTTAGCTCAGTCGGCCAATGAATCCTATTTAGTACCCATGGTTTCGGTAAACATATTAAAATTTGGTACTTTTTTAGAGTAACTTTGAGTACTTGTAGTTGTCGCTAATGTGATGTTCATTCTGAGTTATTTTCTGAGATAGAGTGAGATCTCAAAATCGAAGTGGCCACACTTTTCTTCTATTCTCTATTTCTAGTTTTCATTTTCAAAATAGTTTGTATTTGACTATTTCTATACTTATTTTCCATTTTTAGTAGCTCTTGTATAGACTCTACTAGTTCATTGGATAGTTGTTGATGCTTTATATATCTATTGACTATTATCATTGTCTTATAGCTATTATAAACCTTTAATTGATGATTTTCAACCATTAGGCCATTTTTCCCCTAGGTTAGACTATTGCTCATAGCTCTGAGATACGATGGCGTACATATTTATGGGATAAAGTAGTTGCTATTGTGACTCATAAACTAGGTTGTGACCAATTAGTATCTGAGTGTAGGTTCATCAGTATTATTGGTACAAGAGTAAGTTCCTAGTGGAACCTCACTGATCGAAATGGTAATGTATATTTCCTATCTTTCCAATGCTAAAGAACATTCTTAGGATTTCTTTAAACCTTTCACTCATTTTCTATAAGAGTCTGAGTTTGTTTCAAAAGGATTCCTTTGGTTTCATTATTTAATAGATGGCAATAACATGTGCTACCTCTACAAGACATGAAGGGTCCAAGACCTAGTTTAGGGATCCTGCCACTGTTAGCCGATTACTTAGAGGTCACTAAAACCTAGGGATGTGTCATAAGCTAGAGGACATGATTAGGGGCTTCACCATACCCTAATTCTGCTATTGACAATACTGGGGGCTTTATATCCTAGGTATCATGATATCATTGATAATGTTATGATATTGACGATATGAGTCACGGCTAAAATTCGGCATAATTATGTTACGATATTGACACCATAAAGGATGTTATAATGATGATATGAGTTTTGATTAAAGTTCACCAATGAGAGTTGGGTGTAATACAGAATGGATGGTTTGATAATTATAGCAATGGTAAGGTTATGTACCTTCGGTCATTTATTTTCCTTTGTTTGTAGCCTCAAAGCTTTTAGGGGGCCCCATTGGGTTATTTACTTTTTTTCACTTATTAATGTCTTATGAAGGACAGTTTTGCAGTATTATTTATTCATATTGTGTTGGTTTTGGTTATTTATTTACAGTGCTGGAGTGTATTTCTAAGTTTACCCTTTTACCTTTATCTAGCTTATTTTATCTTGTGTCTTATCGTATTTATTTCATGACTTAGCTCAGTCGGCCAATGAATCCTACAGAGTACCCATGGTTTCGGTAAACATATTAAAATTTGGTACATTTTTAGAGTAACTTTGAGTACTTGTAGTTGTCGCTAATGTGACATTCATGCTGAGTTATTTTTTGAGATAGAGTGAGATCTTGAAATCAAAGTCGCCACATTTTTCTTCTATTCTCTATGTCTAGTCTTCATTTTCAAAATAGTTTGTATTTGACTATTTCTATACTTCTTTTCCTTTTTTAGTACCTCTTGTTTTGACTCTACTAGTTCATGGGATAGTTGCTGGTGCTTTATCTATCTATTGACTATTATCATTGTCTTATTTCTATTATAAACCTTTAATTGTTGATTTTCAACCTTTAGGCCAATTTCTCCTAGGTTAGACCATTGCTCATAGCTCTAGGATACGATGGATTACTTATTAGTGGGATAAAGTAGTTGCTATTGTTACTCATAAATCAGGTTGTGACAAATTGGTATCCGAGTATAGGTTCATCAGTATTTTTGGTACAAGAGCAAGTGTCTAGTAGAGCCTCACTAATCGAAATAATGATGTCTGTTTCTTATCTTCAAGTGCCTAAAGGAGATTCTTAGGATTTTTACATCTTTCATTCATTTCCGCTAAGAGTCTGTGTTTGTTTCTAAAGCATTTCTTTGGTTTCACTATTTTATAGATAGCAAAGACATATGCTACTGCTACACGAGATGATGATCCAAAGACCTAGTCTAGGGATCCTGTCACTATTTGATGATGACTTAGAGGTTATGGAAAGCCTAGGAATATGTCTCAAGCTAGAGGCCAAGATTGAGGGCCTTCCCTACACCCTATTTCTGCTCTTGAGATAGAGATGCTTCCTCCTTATCAAGAGGTGGGATAGGGGATATCCCAGGCTCCACCGAGATTTATTTCTTCTTCAGTGCACAGTGATGCTTTGGTTTATCTTTTGGGATTGGTTGGAGGTGTATCATCTGATTGTGCACTATCTACGATTAGAATGGTACTAAGGTAGGGGTACATTCGATAGCGCAACTCCAAGAGTTAAGGTTCTTCATGTTCCTGTAGTTTCTCCACTTAATATGTCTATGGAGGAGAAAAAAATACTAGGTAGATTATTTAGACTGCCTTCACCTAGGTTTGCTAGTGCACTAGTGAGGATGCTTATTAGTTCTTGATTTCTGGTGAGGATAGGCTCCATAATATAGGACTAGTCGACACCCGTGGTGTAGATACAGTATGTTTTAGTTAGACTTGGCAGATCAACATTGGTATAGAGGTCATCTATATTTTAGGCTAGCTAGATCTCCCCTCTTAAATGGATTTAGTTTTTTAGATCTTCTTAAAGTAAATATGTCTCGACGCCTTAAGGATCATTTAAGAGATTAGTTCTCCAGGTTGGAGTAGGACATAATGACTGTGTGGAGTTTGAGTCTCTATTTCATGAGTTGTCTAGGTATGCTACTTCTATTCTGACTACTAAGTATGTGAGGGTTGATTGCTTTGTTTGAGGACTGAGACTCCCTTTTTATATTTCAACACAGAGTTTGGTTGATACAGGTAGGTCTTTTGTTGAGGTTTCTAATCATGCTAATAAGATGAAAGAGATATGTTGCGGGGTTTGATTAGGTAGAAATAAGTGGTCGTAATATTAGAGAAGTTTTAGTAGGAGCCATAGTGGCTCAAAATTTCAAGGTAGTGGACTTTGATACTTAGGCTGATTTTATTATGTTACATATGGTCAATTTTGACGTGATTCAGGGCATGGATTGGTTATCTCACTATCATGCGGTCTTGGATTACTTTTTTTAAACTGTTACCATAGCCATGCCCGACATACCCTTTGTTGTATGGCATAAAGTTATTATTCACGAGCCGATGTATTATTTTTTATATTCAAGCTAGGAGACTTATTTCGAGTGTTTTTGAGTCTTATATGACTTATATTAGTGTGGTTAGTGTGGAGAATCTATCCCTTGACTTTCTTTCTATAGTTAATATATTTTCAGATTTTATCCTTATAAATCTACTAGGTCTTCCTCTTAAGCATGATATAGATTTCTTATTGATCTTGAGCCAAGCACCTTACCTATTTTTATGGAACCTTTCCATATGGATCCTACCAATCTTAAGGAGCTAAATTCTTAGCTTTAGGATGTTCTTGCTAAGAGATTCATTAGACCGAGTGTGTCTCCTTGAAGAGCTTCTATGTTGTTTGTAAAGAAGAAGGATGGTTCCATGTATATATGTATTGATTATAAACAACTCAATAAGGTGACAATAAAGTACTGGTATTCTATTCCTTACATTGACCGTTTGTTTGACCAACTTCAGGGAGTAATAGTGTTCTATAAGATTGACTTGAGGTCTGGTTACCATCGGTTGAGGATTTGGGCTAAAGATATCCCAAAGATAGCCTTTAGGACCCGGTATGGTCATTATAAGTTTCCAGTGATATCTTTTAGGTTGACCCATGCCCCAATAATTTTATGGATTTGATGAGCCGCGTATTCAGGCCTAATTTGGATTCCTTTGTGATTGTGTTCATCAATGACATCCTTGTGCATTTGAGTAGTAGGGAATAGCATGTGCAGCATATGACGATTGTGTTCTATACTTTAAGAGATCATATGATTTTTTCAATATTCTCTAAGTGTGAGTTTTAGCTTTAGTTAGCGACATTCCATCGACATGTGGTATCTAAGGATGGTATTATAGTATACGAGGAAAGATCGAGGCTATTCGTGATTGGGTCAAGCCTACATCTTTTTTTGAGGTTTGTAGCTTCATTCGGTTGGTCGGTTATTATAGGTGGTCTAGTGAGACTATGTTACTATTGTTGCGTTGATGACCAAACTACAATGGTCCGAGAAGTGTGAGTCGATCTTTGGAAAGCTCAAGGGACAATCACTTCAGCTTCTTTTTTGGCTCTTCCAATTTAGGGTGATGGGATTACCATATATTGTGATTCTTTTAGTGTTACTTTTGGTTGTGTGTTGATGTAACGGGGTTGAGGTATTGCTTATACGTTGAGGCAGTTGAAAGTAAATGATCATAACTATCTCACTCATTATTTGGAGTTGGCAGCAGTAGTTTTCTTGCTTAAGATTTTGAGACATTATCATAATGGCATGCATTGTTAGATCTTCACAGATCACGATAATCTTCAGCATCTTATGACCTAGAGAGAGCTTAATTCTAGAAAAGGTAAATGTATGGAGTTTCTTAAGAATTATGATATCTTTATCTTATACCATTTGGGTAAAGCGTATATCGTAAAAGATTCTTTAAGTGAGAGGGAATTGAGTAGTGGTAGATTATTTTGTATTTTAGATTCTCCGAGGACATTAGATTGGGGCATTCACTCCATAGCTTACTTGATTGTGCACCCTGATATTTCCGATCCTACGATGATTCTTTCTAGGGTTGAGATGAGGTCTTTTGTATTTGAGCCTATTTAGAGTCACTAGTTTAAGGATATATGACTGTGCATCTTTCGTGATCATGTGTTGAGTGGTGAGTCCAAGAGGGATACCATATATTCTAAGTATGTTTTGTGATTTGATACTATATTTGGGTTTCGAAGGTTGATGACTTGATTCAATCGATTAAGTAAGAAGCACACAACTCTAGTTATTCTATTCACCCATGTACAACTTTGATGTATAAACAGTTGAGAAAACATTACCAGTGGACTGGTATGAAGAGAGATATGGTAGACTATACTGCTCATTGCCTATATTGTCAGTAGGTGAAGTTCGAGCATCTGAGACCTGGTGGTTTGAATTTGAGATTCCCCCTTCCTGAGTAGCTATGGGAGAGGATTACTGTAACGACCTGAGACTATCACCTAGTCGTCACATGGAGCTTACGACCCCAAAGGACCATAAGCTAACCCATGAATGATATCTGTTGTGAGCACTAAACAATATTACTGAAATAAATGCTGAATAATTGACTGAAATTCCATAAGGTTCAAAACATCTAAAATACTGATAAAATATAATAACATCTGAATCTGAATACTGTCTGAAAATCTAGTCTGAAAATCCTCTAACTGAATCTGTCTAAAAGTGGAGATGATGGGACAATCCCCCAACTAACTTCATCTATTAAAATACTTCTAAGCTGAAGTACTGAAATAAAAGCTTATCCTTGATAGAGAAGGACTCACTTCTAAATCTGCTACTGCTGAATGAATATGGCTAAGCACGGTTAGGAACCGGAGCATCCGAAGCTATGATATAAAATATTGTAGTGCAAGAAACGAGTATGCGTTCAGTACGTGGGAATGTATTGGTAAGCTAAATGAGGTAAGATTGAATGCATGGGTTCATATCCATCAATAATACCTAACTGAATGATATATAAGAGTTGGATTAACATACATAGGGGATATGTAACTAATGAACATACTGTGTCTACTGTGACTGAGTATATTGAAACTGAATCTGATAACTTATAACAGAATATCGTGATAATCTGGGATCACTGATAATCTAAATTACCATTAACTAAGTTACTGTATCTGACAATTCTAATTTTGTAGAACTGAACTGATTTCTATAATAAAGACTGAGACCGAAACTCAAATTATAGGAGGTAATCATCAACCAACATGCCCAAAATAAGGTAATATAACTGAGTTTGGGTCCAATCTGTAACCCTAATTGGAAGGGTGTCAATACCATGACATGGGTAAAGACAAGCTAAAGAGTAACCCTCTAATGGTAGGTTCCCTAAATGAGGACAGTGGTACCCTTTCACTGGCAAGTAGAGCACCTCATCAACCCTCAAATAGGAGGTGTGATGTCTCACCCTACGCTGGATACGTAGTTACGGAATGCAAGGATTGCTTCTAATAATCACACCCTCTGCTGGCAGATGAGCCCCCATCCTTGAGTTCACTTGATGCTGAATCCTACTCCCAACAGAAACACACTAAACTGCTATACTAGACGGAATTCACTGAGATTACTGAGTTTTCCTAATTTTTGTAACTAACTTAAAGTACTACTGATTGTGAGATGACTAATACTATCCTTTCACTGACACTGGCTCTATGAAAACAACTAAATTGTTGGGTATTAAATACCCCCAGGACTCGATAGCATGAAAAGTAAAGCAAAGCATAATCTTGAATAACATAACAATGTTCACTTGGACATAATTCATTCATAGAGACATTTCATCAAACACTTGTGATACATTAACTTGTACATGAATGGGGAATACATGTTAGCATGCTATATGGCATTATTTCATTCTCATAGACAATATATCAAAAACATAAGAAGCATACTTGGTTCATTAATTCATAAACACTTAGGGTTAATATGGTTACAATAATCAACTTTTAAATTGAAGGGTTTATCATGTAATTCAACACATACTAGAATCAATTATTGGAACTCATAATCTAAATCGTGGATTAAAACTGAAACAACATCTTGAACATGGATTCAATCTAATTTAAATATGAAAATCATAAATCATAAATCTTGTATTGTGAAAAAGAATTCTTGGGCTCCATGGAAGGTAAGGATCCATTTATGAACATCTAACATACCTTAATTGATGAGTTCTTGGAGAAATTCTTTGGATTGACGTATTCTTGAGAGCTAAGGTTTGCATTATTGAGAGAGAAATACAATTTGATTTTGGGGAAAAATTAATAATGAAGGGTTTTACCCATTTTTAGGGGTTAAATCCTACATCTGGGTGAAATAAAATCATGGGAAAAGACTATTTTAACCCTAGCCACAACTTTAATTTTTTGAGAAATTTTTTTGATCTGGACCCCTAGTGTGACATGCCGCTATCTCACTAGGACATTGGAAAATGACGACTCTAATATTTAATGGTGGTGCGATGCAGTGGTATTGCGTTTCCACTTTGATTGCAAACTGGAAGTGCACCGCAATGCGGTGTGATTGCATTGGAACACTGAAAATTAACAATTGTGAACTGGGTCTATGGCGCGACACACCAATATCATGGAGCAATACTGGAAACCAAAAATTTATTTTTTAACACACTCTGCGATGTGCTACTGGCCTGAGTGACGATGTTTAATGACTGGAACATAAAATTGCCATAACTTCTTACCCGATTATCGGATTTAGGCAACTTATATATCATTGGGAAGCTAAGGGGTATTACAATATCTCCCCCTTGGGAACATTCATCCTCGAATATGTCTAGTTAAGTTTCAAGAGTACGAAAAGATTGAGTTTACGTACTTAACTAGTAATGCACAACTGAAGCATGATTATATGACTGATTAGATAGACTGAGCGTACATTCTGAACATGTATGTGTGATGCATGAGTACATGTCTGAATGGATTAATAATTACATGACAGAATATGCATGAATGGGAATATGAGGACATGACTAAGTCTGAATCATAATACATGAACTGAACTGATTCTATGGATATGTGTCATGACATGGGTATGGTCATACTACTGAACTTTGGACCTGAGGTTTAACTAGAAGGACCTGTTACTTCAACTTGATTTGCTACGTGAAGAGAAAATAGAAGGTTTAAATTATGATAACTTGAGGATTATAGCGCATATCCCCCTTGAGACACTATGTCCGTCGAGAATGCTGACTTGCCTGAGATGCAACGGAAAAGCATGAGGCAATGCACGAGGCACCTATGAAATAAATCGTGATTGAATATCTAGGATCTGAAACTGAAACATAAATATGTAAATGGGAGATCTGAAACATACCGGTGACCACATCAGGAGAACTTTCTTGATCTTGTATGGACTAAAATGCGTAAAACCTATTTAGGAATTTCCCACTAGTGGCACTGGAAGCGACACCTTGTTGATTCGGGTGACCTGACTAAGATGAAGGACAACTATACTGACCTTGAGAACCTGACTGAGGACAATCTCTGACTCTGTGTCCTGGCTTGCCATACCTGAAACAAACATCACTGCTATCTCTGCACTCACCCTTATGATTCTTACCACACTCTCTGCAAAATACATTAGTATGACCATTCCTCACGCTTACCTGGGTCATCGGTACACTGGATGAGGAAGGAGCTGGGACTAAAGACTTTGGATGAAACTAGGAATAGTTAACATATTTTGACATAGGCTGACTGAAATTAAAGCTACTTGTTCTATCCCTCTTATTCTCTCTCTCCTTCTTTTTAAGCTTCTGCTCCTCAATCTGTTGAGCATAAATCATAAGACAAGATACGTCCATCTCTTTAATCAACATTGTTGTTCTGCACTCCTTAACCATACTACCTGACACCCCAAATATGAACTTGCTAATTCTGGACATTTTATCTGCTACTGCAGGGGGACCATAAATGGCTAATTGAGTAAACTTAAGGGAATACTCTTTTATGCTCATAGTACCTTGTCTGAGATTAATGAACTCTAACACTTTTGATTCTCTCAGTTTTAAGTGAAAGAATTTATCTAGGAAGGCAATAGCAAAGTTTTCCCACTCTATAGTCTCAGTATCTATACGCCTGTCTACCTTCCACTGCATAAACCACGTATGGGCTACATCTTATAGCTGATAGGCGGCTAACTTAACACTCTTATTGGAAGTCACTCCCATGATAATTGTGTCTTTCTAAACCTGATCGAGGAACTTCTGGGGATCCTCTTTGAACATAGATCCCATAAAGAAAAGAGGATTCATTCAGGAGAAGTCCCGAATTCTAGTTGCAGCAGTATTGGCCACTGGGTTGACCGAAACAACAGTTGGACATTCATTCTGAGCTACTGCTAAATTGGCTAGAGTAGTGAATATAGCTCTGCATTTTACATGGGAGACATGTTCGTTCGGGGGATCTACCTGAACGTGATGTGGGGCTAACTGGTTTCCGATTCTTCTTTCATTAGTCCTTTAGGGAGGCATGTTCTATAAATGAAAGAAAGAAGGGGATTATACTGATAGATTAACTTGAGCTCATGCTCACTCACATGAAATAAATACTAAAAGAAGGGAAATGTTTCCTAAAAACATCTCAAAGCCTCCTGTCCATAAGTGTTGCGCTCTACACACCCATGCACAAGACTCTACGTTATGCGGCTTTTCAGACTCCCTAGGACTTTATTGAACCTTAGGCTCTGATACAAAGTTTGTAATACCCCGAGACTACCCCTAGTCATCACAGAGTGATTGAGACCTCCATGGACCACAAGCTAACCCATGAATAATATATGTTGTGAGCACTAAACAATAATACTGAAATTAATACAGAATAATGGGCTGAAATGCCATAAGATTAAAAACATCTAAAATACTAAAAAAATATAATAACATCTGAATCTGTATACTATCTGACAATATAGTTTGAAAAATCTCTAACTGTATCTGTCTGAAAGTAGAGTTGATGGGAAAATCCCCCAACTAACTCCATCTTCTAAAATACTGCTAAGTTGAATTACTGAAATAAATGCATATCCTCGATAGATGAGGACTCACTTCTAAATTTTCTACTGCTGGCTGAATCTGGCTAAGAGCGGTTAGGAACCTGAGCGTCAGAACCTATGATATTAAATATCATAACGTAAATAAATGGGTATACGGTCAGTTCGAAGGAATGTACTGGTATTCTAAATGTGGTAAGGATGAATGCATGGGTTCATATCCATGAATAATAACTAACTGAATGATATGTAAGAGATGGATTAGCATACATGGAGGATCTACAACTACTGAACATACTGTGCCTACTATGACTGAGTGTACTGAAAGTGAATCTGATAACTGATAACTGAATATACTATTAATCTTTGATCACTGATAATCTGAAATACTATTAACTGAGTGACTGTATTTGATAGTCTTAATTCTATAGAAATGAACTAAGTTCTATTCTAAAAAATGAGGCCAAAACTAAAACTATAGGAGGTAATTATCTAACCGACACGCCCCATATAAGATAAGATAACTGAGCTGGGGTCCAATCTATAACCCCAATTGGAAGGGTGTCAGTATGGTGCCATGGGTAAAGACAAGTTAAAGAGTAACCCTCTACTGGTAGGTTCCCTAAATGAGAACGGCGGTACCCTTTCACAGGCAGGTAGAGCACCTCATAAACCCTCAACTGGCAGGTGTGATTTCTCACCCTATGCTGGCTATGTTGTTCTGGAATGTAAGGATTACTTCTAAGGATGACACCCTCTGCTGGTAGGTGATCCCCCATCCATTGGCTCACTCGTTGTTGAATCCTACTCCCAACTAAAAGACACTTAACTGTTATACTAGACTGAATTCACTGAGATTATTGAGTTTTCCTAAGTTCTGTAACTAATTTAAAGAACTACTAATTGTGAGATGACTGATACTATCCTTTCACTGACACTAGCTCTAGGTAAACAGCTAAATTGTCGGGTATTAAATACCCCCAGGACTCGATAGCATGAAAAGTAAAGCAAAGCATAATCTTGAATAAAATAACAATGTTCACTTGATCATAATTCATTCACAGAGACATTTCATCAAACACTTGTAATACATTAACTTTTACATGAATGGGGAATACATGTTAGCATGCTATATGGCATTATTCATTCCTATAGACAATTTATCAAACACATATGGGTCATACTTAGTTCATCAAATTATAAACACATAGGGTTAACATGGTTAAAACAAACAACTTGCAAAATGAAGGGTTTATCATGAATATAATGTAATTCAACATATACTAGAATACATTCTTGGAACTCTTAATCCAAATCATGGATTAAAACTCAAACAATATCATGAACATGCATTCAATCTAATTTAAACATGGAGATTATAAATAATAAATCTTGTATTGTGAAAAACGATTCTTGGGCTCCATGGAAGTTAAGTATCCATAGATGAACATCTAACAAACCTTAATTTATGAGTTCTAGGAGAAATTCTTTGGATTGACCTTTTTTATTGAGAGCTAGAGTTTCTTTCTTGATAGAGAGCTACCTTTTTATTTTGAGGAAAAGTAAATAATGAAGGATTTTACACGTTCTTAGGGCTTAAATCCCACATCTGGGAGGAATAAAATCATGGAAAAAAACTATTTTAATTGTGGGTACCACTTTAATTTTATGAGAAATTTTCCCAATTTGGAACCCTTACGTGACACATCGCCAACATACTGGGCCACTAGAATATATAGATTGGGAAATTTCATCGTGGCGCGACACGGTGGTATCCCATTGCCACTTTGGTTGTGAACTGGAAGTGCACCGCGATGCAGTGGGATCGCGTTGGCACATTGGAAATTTAAAATTGTGAATTTGATCTATGGCACGATGCACTAATATCATGCAGCAACACTGAAAATTGACAATTTCTTTTTTAACACACTCCGCGATGCGCTACTGGCTTGAATGATGATTTTTAATGACTTTAAATTAAAATTGCCATAGTTTCTAACCCGGTTGTCAGATTTAGGTGAATTTTTTATCATTGGAAAGATAATTGAATTTCCTATGCAATTGTAGGCTCAAATATGAAAATAACTGAGTATTTCAAAAATTTAATTGAGGATAACCAATGTACTGAGGGTTAATATATGCTAGAGAAATATGGGGTAATATAATTACCATATATATTGTTAGTGAGTTACCTTGTATCTCTCACGATTCAAATGGCATTTTGTCCATTATGGATTAGTTGACCAAGTTGGTACATTTCATTCCTTTTTAGATGTCCTTCAGTGCTGAGAGGTTAGCCTGTATCTATGTTAGTGAGATAGTCTATTTTCATGGTGTGCCTATATCCATCATTTTAGACCGGGGTTCAGTGTTCACTTATAGGTTTTGGAGAGTTTTTTAGGAGGAGTTAAGTACTTAGGTGGATCTTAGTAAAACCATCCATCCTCAAATTAATGTGAAGTTAGAGAATACTATTTAGGTTCTTAAGGATATGCTTCGATCCTGTGTTATTGATTTTTTAGGTCAGTGGAAGTCACACTTAGCTTTTGTTGAATTTGTGTATAATAACGAATGCCGTTCGAGTATTGAGATGG
Source organism: Capsicum annuum (assembly GCF_002878395.1). Taxonomy (NCBI): domain Eukaryota; kingdom Viridiplantae; phylum Streptophyta; class Magnoliopsida; order Solanales; family Solanaceae; genus Capsicum; species Capsicum annuum. The sequence continues at coordinate 40,995,995 of NC_061118.1, read as the reverse complement.
AATATTTTGAGGCTCTTTATGGTAGGAGATGACGTTCTCCAGTTGGTTGGTTTTAGACTTTTCAGATTAGACCCCATGGTACTGACTTGCTTCAGGCATTGTTCGATAGAGTCAAAGTGATTCGCATAGGTTTAGGGCAACTTAGAGTAAGAGAAGGCTTATGCAGATCGTAGACTTTGTTCCTTGAGATTTGGAATAGGTGAAGGAGTATTCCTTCGATTATTGCCCATAAAGGGCGTGATGAGGATTGGGAAGAAAGGAAAGCTTAGCCCCAAATATATTGGACCCTTTGACATTCTTTACATAATTAATGAGGTGATATATGAGTTAGCCTTACGCCTAGATTTTTCTACTGTTCATCTTATTTTTCTTGTTTTTATGTTTCGGTAATACATTTCTGACCCATTTTATATGCTTAGATTGGACTCAGTTTAGTTGGATAAGAAATTGACTTTTGTGAAGGAACCTATGCTCATACTAGACAGTGATGTCATTCGGTTACATAGTAGAATGATTTAAGAATTTAAGGTTTAGTGGAGGCACCACCTAGTAGAGCAGGCTACATATTATGTCAAGAGCGATATGTCAACCCAGTATCCTCACCCTTCTAACGATTCAGGTACATCCTAATTATTTACTTTCATGGATCAAGTTCATTTAGTAGTGGATATTGTAATGACCCCCTAGGTCATTTTCTATATTTTTGCCATTTAAAGCTTTACTATTGTTGTCCCAAGTCATTTATTACTTATTTGAATTCGCAGTTCGGCTATCTGGTAGTTCATTTTGTTTTTAGAGCCAATTCTTTACTTTGAAGTCTTTGCTAGTTGAAATTAGGTACTAGGCAAAACTATCTATCTAAAAACCTCGTATGCCAATTCTGACAGTTCCAATAGGTGCAAAACATTGATTTTAGTCTAGGTGGGCCCTTGATTTCGGTCCCAAGGATTTCAAATAGATTTTGGACTACTGGCTGGAAGTATAAAAAATAACCCATGGGTGTTGGACCAATTTGTCATCGAAACGACCTCGTATGGAAAATTTTAAATGCCACATTGAGTTTGGAATATCGAATTTGATAATGTAGCATAGTTCATTTAATTATATGTGATTTTGGATAAATTCTGAGGGGTTAAGGAGAAACTTGAAAAATTCTAAAGTCGTGCATCGCGTACAAGACCAGCTAGTCACTTAAGCATCCAAGCATTGGACCACTGGCATTCCTTAAGTAATGCTTCAATTGTGTGTGTGAGAGCCACATAAACAATGCTAGTGTTGCTTATATGACATATGTCGAGGATGCCAGAGTCACGAAAGTAACACGTGGTCACTTAAGCAATGCTCGCTTCAGCAACTCGATGTCCGCTTAAGAGACACTCGCATGTTTGGGAAGGGTATAAAATCCATACTTAGCCTATTTTTCAAAATTTTTTCTTCTATTCTTAAGAATATTAAACATTAAAAAGAGGGAACCTTAAAAATAATGAATGCATTCTTCTTCGAATTTGTGGAAAGCTTCTATCAATTTCTTGATTTAATTCTATATTTTTTTCTAAAATACCTAAGATCTTGGTGGCTTGATTGCAACACCAGTAGATCTCGGGATTCACCCAATTTCGAGTTTAAATGTTCCTTGAGCATAGAGAGATTTTGTGTTTCTACTGAAAGTTTGATTTCATCAACAGGCCCTACATAGGTATTTTGTGTAATTTTGGACCCAAAGCACAATAGAGAAATGTAGGTATCATTGTTATCATTTTGATGAGTAGACTATGATTGCTTTAGTGTGGCATCATGGGGAAGCTTCTCGAAAGGGAAAATTGATGGTTTAATTAATTCTTAAGGCTATTCTTCAGCATTCAGATTGGCTAAATTTACTTTCTCAGTAGATTTAGGTAATTCATAGTATAATAATGGTATTATGCTATATATGAGATGGGATTTTGATATTAGAACCATTATTTCTATGGTCAATGTTATTGGGACTACTTAGGCTAGCTTAGAACCGTAATCTAGGTAAAATTTCTTCAGTTGCTTATGTCAAAGTAGGTGATATATTGTGGAAGCATGACATATTCGATGCTTAAAACAAATAATTCATGCTTGGACTTAGGATATTTTGTAGGTATGATGTAGTTTCGTGTATTGTGGAGGTGAAATAGGTTGACATTTGTTTTGGAATAAAAAATAGAAGAAAAAGTACTAAAAAAGGGGAAATTTGACCATCTTATGAGTCTATCTTATGAGTCATCAAATCAACATACGACTCATAGTCGTACTCATTAATGGTACAGGGTTACACTATCAGTTATTAATTGTCTAATTCATGTAACTATATGCCATAGTTCATTTTATTTCTAATTTTAATGCCACTAAAAATTTCGCAGGTATCATATGAACACACAAATCACTCAGTAATACTCATACAAAATTTGCAGGAGGGGTATCCATTTTTTTCACATGTTTTAACTGCCTAAAATAATTATTCTTATCAATTAAGAATCAAACAAAATACACAAAACAATATAAACATGCCAATTCTCACTTTGAAATTATGGCCTGCTAGTTTTGAAACACGACAACCCTAACCCACAGCAACAGTGGTATCCCCCACCCCAACTATAACCTATGCTCTGTCCCTAGTGTATTTAGTAATATAATACGAGTATCGAGGACATACATGGGAACTCAAGGTGCTTGCTCAAACTGAATCAGCACGGGGATCCTAAGATTCAGCTCCACTCTTATCAATAGTAGTCCCATTTGTTGTCAAGATTGTCTCTATAGTTTTGGCACTAGTTATGTTTGGTGAGCTCAATGGAATATCTAATGTTGGGGTTGTGTCACTGCCCCTCTCACTATCTGTGGCCGGTCTTAAACTACCAGCACCAACTGCTATATCTCGGACCTTAACCTGCAGGTCCTTCTCACTCTGTAGACTTGCTTTCTTCTCCTTTATTAGATTTTATTTTTTAGTTCTTTGGATTTTCTTTTCTTTCTCTATCTCTCTTTTTCTCCCATAGGAATACTTCAAATTTTTTAAACATTTACCTCGTGCTCGACCTTCATTATAACAAGTGCTAGGACAAATGGCCTATCATATAAATCATTAACGAGATTTATATTCTATTGGGGTTGCATGTATCTTAATATTATTCGTATTATTGGACCTCAGACCTACTGTAGAATCTTGAGGATTACCCGTATTCGAGAACATCCTCACAAGGGAGTTTGGGATTAGGAAAAGGGGATTAAGAAAGTGATTTGAAATTCACATCCATCTTAGAATTCCACCATCTTTTATAGTCAACTTGATATCCAAAAGGTGTAAGTTGAACTGCGGTTTTAGGCAAGGATCAATAAGGCGATGCCCTGAGACTCACATGGTAAAGGGTGAGATTTATCAATGCATTCACAAGACAGTTGATAATACATAACTTGTCGAATTAAAATGCATAGCAATTGAATAGGATAGTTGAACACAAGAAGTTTAAGGAGTTAAAAATACAGGGGGAACACAGTCCTAGTGTTAGTCTTTTACTATTTACAATGTGAAGCATTCAAGTTCGGTTACTATTTACTTTTGACGACAAAATCCCTCCACATACTTTTCTGCACTGCTCGTGAATTTCACCAAGTTTGAGATATTGTTCAACATTTTCCTTTTGTGTTCGACCCCCTTATAGTTTAGGTTACTATATTTGACATCGACCATAACATATTTCTTTAGAGGTTAGTTTTGGGCAACTTTAATTTTTGGCATCGTTGTCGGGGAAGACGTTGTGAATTGTTAATTGAAGTTGGTGAAGTTTGTGGGTTTTATTTTCTACTTTTGTTTTTGTATACGCCGGTGTATGTGAAAAAATAGGAATAAAGACAATCCTTACTTCCATTGGATCCAGAGCCTGAAATAATTCTTCAAACATCGCAAAGAATATCAGAGCAAGTTCGTGATGGTATTCGTGCTAGCATTTATGACCCTCGGATTGTACCTCCTCCCCCATATGCTAATCTAAAGAATGTGGTAGATAGACAAACTCAGAAATATTTAGCAGAGGTAGCTGAAATGGCTAGATTTGTAGAGGAAGAATGGTTAGCTAAAGAGGCTAGGGTAGCTCAGCAAAGAGAATCAACCAGTCCAAGACAGGTGGCCAAGCATCGACAGAGATTCATAGAGGCAGAGCTACATTGATCCCTGCATATCAGTATCTACAACCGTATGATGAAGATAAGGATATGGGATATGTTGAGCCTATAGAGACAGGGGCCATCATTCCTCCTTCTCTACACTCCTAATCTTAAATTTGACATTACTAGTGCAATGATCCAATTGCTAAACTTTAAGGGTGTGTTTTCAGGATCAACGATTTATGATACAAACATGAATCTTGCTAATTTTATGTGAATGTATATGTCATATACAATTCTAGGGGTGAACCAGGGAGCTTTGAAGCTGAGGTTGTGATGCTCCAAAATTTGATGAAATATTTTTCATACTTTTCTTTGGAAAATTGCATGTTTTCAAGCAACCAAGGTTGTATTTAATACTGATTTTTAATGTTTCAAGGTAAGGAGATGACTAAAGGAAAAAACTCAAAAAATTAGGAGAAAAACATTTTTGATGGTCAAACTGGTGGATCGTTAGTTTTGCAATAGACCAATAACTCAACCGTCAGATAGAGGAAGAAATCATGACTTCTAAAGACCCAATGATGGGCCATGTGGTGGCCTGTCAGTCTTGCGACGGACCACCTCTTTGGTTGTCACCGCTAAACAGAACCTGGGATTTTGAAAGGCTCAGCAATGGCAAACATGGTGGACTATCGATCTTGCAGTGGACTACCACTCCAGTTGTCAGGACTGTCCAGAATCAAACTCTCCAGCACCATCATCAATGGTCAAGATGTTAGACTATCAGTTTTGCAATGGACCACCATGTAGACCGTTAGTTTTATCCAGAAAGGAACCTATTAAGATCAGCAGTGACGGACCAAATAGTGGAACGTCTGCCTTGCGACGTACCACCACTTTGACTGTCAGTCTTATCCAGAAAGTGTCATATCAAGATCAGCAGGGATGGACCAAATGGTGGACCGTCAACCTTGTGGTGGACCACCACTTTGGCCATTATTTTGCCTGCAGATTTTATATTATTTGAATTTTAAATTCGTTTACCTGGGAACATATAAATACCCTGTTTTAGGATTTATTAGAGGGATTTTTATCCATCTCTTCTCTTTTATTAGGGTTTTCCATACTAAAAATACATTGTTACATAGTTTTTCTCTAAGATTCAGTGGAGATTTGTGGATATAGATTCCTTTATCATATTTTCTATTAAAGATTGAAGAATAACAATTGTGACTTATGTATGTAAACTTTGAATTAATTTATGAATAACACAATGGTTTCTTCTCTTTTTTTGGTGGAAATGTGTGGCTAAGCTTCCATAACTAGGGTGGCAGCCTTGATGTGAAAAGCTGATTTTGGGTTGTGAATCTAGTAGATTTCCATGAGCAATTGATATTGCATAAACTCTTCTTCACTTTAATGACTTTTCTTGGTTGCAAACTTGAAAAGTAAGCCGAATAAAAATGTTTGTTCAAATAAAAAATGTTCTTATTGAAAAAAAAGGGTTTACATAAATCTAAAGGCTTTAACCTTTGGATATAGGGTAGATGCCTTAACCGGATCAACCCATATGAGATTATAGGTTAATTAATACTATGTTCCTTAAGTTTTAAAGAATTAAGGGATAAGTTACTCATTCAGGTTGAGAAACTAATGGGTAAACTATAGAATTCAATTACTCTTGTTATAAGAATTGTTCATTGGGAATCAAAAATAGTTCACAACCTTAGCTGCTTAAGCATCCCAGTAACCATAACTCTAGTTTGACTTCTCTTATTGAATTACTATTAGTAATATACTTACAGTTAGATTACTTTCTGTGACAAACATTTGAATATAAATGATAAATCAAAATCCCTCTCTATTTTGGAACCTTCGATCAACAGTCTAGTAACAACCACAATGATAGTGCACACGATATTCCCTGTAGGATTCGACACCCAACCCAATTGGGTTCTATATTTGACAGCGACCACTTACACTTTCTAATGAGAGTTGTTATTTGGGCATATCAAATTTTGGCACCATTTCCTGGGAATACGGTTGTCCATTATGCTTGTGTTTGTCAATTTACCATTAGTAAAGTTTCTCAAATTTTACTTTTGTTTGTTGTTTTTTTTCTGTGCAAGGAAGTTATTGTGTATTCCAAGGACACAGAGATTGGGTTAACCATTATTACCAATACATCCAAAACCGTAGTTAATTGGTAGAATGGCAGACCCCCAAGAGGCTGAATAACTAGCCGCTCTAGCTAGAGCTCAACTAAATCAACAGAATGATGGCCAATAGGCACGTCATTCTAATCCAGATGATGACAATTTGGGGGATGATGATTTGTTAGATCCTGTTATCCCAAGAGGTGTAGAGAATATGGCTTCACCAGTGAATCAAAATGTAAATAGAAATTGCCCCTTAAGGGAAAGACAAGAATGTCAACCAGTGCAGTTTGATCTAAATGACGACAAAGATGGAATGGATGGAGTAGGTGTAAATAGAGCTATCATTCCTCCACCTCTAGCACCAGGATCTGAATTTAATATTACCAGTATGATAATTAAACTCCTTCATCTTATGGGGTTGTTTGGTGGTCCTCCCGGAGATGATCCAAAACATGCATTTGGTGAATTTTGTCACCATTTGCATATCTTTTGATAATCCATAAGTGGATCAGAATGCTATTTGCATGCGTTTATTTCCATTGTCTCTGTCTAGAGAGGTGACAACTATGGCAAACTGAACTGACTCTCGACTATATAACAAACTAGAGTCAGTTAAAAGAGGCTTTTCTAAAAAGGATCTTTCCACCCTCCAAGAGGGTATAGTTGAGGGATGATATCAGCAACTTTTGACAGCTTCCTACTAAAGCTCTTCATGAGACCTGGGAGAGGTTTAAAAAAAGCTGATAGAATTCCCAACCCATAACATGACGGATATTTACATAATGGAGACTTTTTATTGGGCTTTGAACTCTATCATGAAGCAAGTTGTGGATAATGCTACAAGAGGGTTATTTGTTGACCTTACTTTTCTAGTGGCCTCAGAGATACTTGATCAGATGACCAAATAGAGTAGAGCTTGGAATACCAGGGATTCTGCGATAGCAAGCCCTACTATGTCTGGAGTATGATAGTAAAGCAATGCAACAAAGAGTGAGAACGTTTCCATGATATGGTACATTTAATGAGATAGATGGATTTGCTAACTAAGCATCTATTTTCTTGAAAAATAGAGAATGTTAAAGTTGTTGCATCCCAGGGAAGAGCTGACTCTAATTCATAAGAAAAGGTGAACTACCCAAATAATCAGGTGGGTTTCTGAGGCAATATCAAAGGAAATCAAGGTCAAAACTATTACCACAAAGTTGGTTACATGGATAGAGATCAAGGGAACTGGAGTACATAAAATGATATGAGTGGACTATATGTACCTCCTAGAAGCAGGGATAATGTTGGAACTAGCTTTGGTAAGATTTCTTTGGAGGACATAATAGAGAAATTATTAGAGGTAGTTGAGACTACCAACTTTGGGTGACTACTATGAAGAGTGTTTTTTCTTCCATGAGTCAGTAGGAAAACTCAAACTCTACTTCTATCAAATATTTGGAGTAGCAAATGAGCAAACTCTCATTATCATTAAATTAGAGAAAGAGCAGAACTTTACCCAGTGATATAGTTTAGTATCCTTGAAATGATGGCTCCTACATGGCACTTACCATACGTAGTGGTAAGGTACTACCAGGCTCATCTGTGGGCAAAGCTATGATTGCAAAGGATATTGAACATAAAGCAACTTATTTAATGGAGTTTGAGAAACTGGATGACGTTATTGATAACGCACCATCCATCCGTTAGCAGGTTAATGAGTTAGAGAAGAGTAAGGGAAAAGAAACTGAAGTGGTGGTTACAATGTTCCCAAAACCACCACCACCCATTTCCTCATCGATTGAAAAATAAGGCCGACTACACAAAGTTTGGCAAGTTTATGGCCATTCTTAAGAAGTTGACAATCAACTTACCATTGGTGAAGGCATTAGAGTAAATGCTCGGGTATGCAAAGTTCATGAAAGACCTTATTAAAAATAAGCAGACAGTTAGTTATGAGATGGTGGACAATATCCATCATCGTGGTGCTATTTCCACAAGGTCGTTGGTGCAAAAAAAGGTAGATCCGGGAGCATCTACTATCCTGGCACTATTTGGCCTTTTGAGTTTACAAAGGCTCTATGTAATTTGGGAGCTAGTATAAATTTGATGCCACTTGTTGTGTATAAGAAACTGGTTTTGGGGGATCCTGCCCCCATGAACATGAGATTAGTTATGGCAGACAGGTTTGTGAAATGGCCCATGGGGATTTTATATGATGTATTAGTGGAAGGTGGTCAGTTTCATATTTCAAGCTAATTTTGTCATTCTCAATTGCGAGGTGGACTTCTAGGTGTGATAATCATAGGTAAACCATTCCTCACAATTGAGAGTGTACTTATTGATCTAAAGGAAACTGAGCTACTATTCAGGCTGAATAATGAAGTAGATTGATTTGATGTATGCATGTCCATAAAATAGAATAAAGATATAAGCATATTTTCTATTATGGATGTTTATTATGAGGAGGAGCAAGAAGTACCTATAGAAGAAAAATTTGTTATGGAGACTTTACCTGTTGTATTAATAAATTTTGATCAAGATGGTATTAAAGATTATAAGGAGACTGTGCGTGCCTTTATAGGCATGTAGTCTTATTCTTATGCATCCAAGAAGCTGGATTTGGATTTGAAAAATCATCCCAGTCCACCAGCCAAGCCACCAACTTTGGACCCGAAAGAGTTTCTTGGTCATTTGAGGTATGTGTTCCTAGGCAGTGGGAATACACTACCTATTATTATTGTGGTGAACTTAGGAGAGAAACAAGTGAAAGCCCTTATCTTTGTTCTTAAGAGATATAAGAGGGCTATTGGTTAGACGATTGCAGACATTATTGGTATTCCTCCTAGTATATGTACACATAAAATCCAGTTAGAGGAGGAATGTGTCCTGACTATTGAGCATCAACGTCATTTAAAATTACCTATGCAAGAGATGGTAAAGAAAGAAATCATCAAGTGGATAGACACAAGAGTAGTATACCCTATTTCAGTTAGTAAAGGGGTGAGTCCTATTCAGTGCGTGCCCAAGAAATGGGGCATAACAGTTGTGGCAAACGAGAAGAACGAGTCGATCCCACTCAGACCTATTACTGGATGGAAGGTATGTATGGATTATAGAAAAATCAACTCATAAACATTGAATGAACACTTCCTAATGCCTTTCATGGATCAGATGCTTGATCGGTTGGTGGGAAGACATTGGTATTGTTTCTTGGATGGTTATTCTGGTTTGATCATATTTCTATAGCCTTGGAGGATCAAGAGAAAACGACATTCACCTACTTATATGGTACTTTTGCATTTAAGTGGATGCCATTTGGATTGTGTAATGCTCCCACTACCTTTCAACGGTGCATGATTTATATTTTCTCAGATATGGTTGAAGACACCTTGGAGGTGTTTATGGATGATTTTTTGGTGGTAGGAGATTTGTTTGAGCTGATTTTGGTATATTTGAGTAGGGACTTGCAGCGATATGAGGAGTTCGATCTTGTGCATAATTGGGTGAAATGCCACTTTATGGTGAATGAGGGCATTGTTCTCAGAAAAAAATTTCAGCAAAGGAGATTGAAGTTGATCGAGCTAAAGTTGAGGTTATAGAGAATCTTCAACCTCCTATTTCAGTGAAGAGGGTGCATAGTTTTCTTGGTCATGTTTCTTCTATAGGAGGTTTATAAAGGACTTCTCAAAGATTGAAAACCCTCTTTGCAAACTTTTGGAGATGGAAGTCAAATTCTCCTTTGATGATGATGGCTTTAAGGTATTTCAATGCCTGAAAAGGAAGCTAGTTGATGCTGTTATTATTGTTGCATTGGATTGGTCAAAACCATTTGAGATCATGTGTAATGCAAGTGGTTTTGCCCTTGGAGCTGTGCTGGGACAAAAGAAACAAAAATTGTTTTAACCAATATATTATGCTAGGAAAGCGGTAAATGCAGCTCAAAAGAACTACATCGTTATAGAACAGGAACTTCTTGCAGTAGCCTATGCTTTTAAGATGTTTCGGGCTTATCTGCTAGGAACCAAGGTTGTTTCCCCCACCGACCACACAACCTTAAGATATTTGATGGCGAAAAAGGATGCAAAACCAAGGTTGATCAGATAGGTGCTTCTACTTTAAGAATTTGACTTCAAATTTAAGGATAGGAAGGGTTGCTAAAACCAAGTAGTACATCATCTGTCTAGGCTGGAAGGTGAGCAAGCAGTTAGAGATGAATTTGAGATCCATGATGCATTTTCGGATGGGGAAATCTTGGTTGTTGTTATGGAGAAAATACCTTGGTATGCTGATTTTGCAAATTATGTGGCGAGAGAGATGATACCAAAGAATCTTTCCTTTTATCAAAGGAAAAAATTTCTCCATGATGTGACCCATTACTTTTGGGATTAGCTATATCTTTTTCGGCGATATACGGATGGTATTATTGGATGGTGTGTCTAAGAAGTAGATATGTTGAGTATACTGGAAGCGATTCATGCTTCCCCAGTTGGAGGTCACCATGGAGGTGATCGGACTGCAAGGAAAGTACTTTAGTGTGGCTACTATTGGCCTTCTATGTTCAAAGATGCCTACAAATTTGTGAAGAGGTATGACCAATGTAAAAGGCAAGGGTCCATCTCAAAGAACCATAAGATGCCAATGTCTAAAATGCTGGAGGTAGAATTATTTGATGTCTGGGGCATTGATTTCATGGGTCCCTTCATGAGATCAATTGGATGAAGTACATATTAGTGGCCATTGACTATGTGTCAAAATGGGTTGAGGTAGTGACTCTATCAGATAATGAAGGTTGGAGAGTTGTTGCATCCTTAAGGAGAAACATCTTCTCTTGCTTTAGGGTAACACATACCATTATCAGCAATGGGGGATCACACTTTTGCAATAAGATGTTCAGAGCTACATGGGTAAAATATGGAGTTAAGAAGCATAAAGTAGCTACACCATACCACCTGAAAATAAGTGGGCAGGCAAAAATCTCTAATCGAGAAATCAAAGCTATCATTTCCAAGAATGTAAATGCTGGTAGAAAGGATTGGTCTAAGAAGCTGGACGATGCCTTATGGGCATATCAAACGTCTTTCAAGATACCTATTGGCCTATCGCCATACCAATTATTTTATCACAAGGCATGCCATTTGCCGACTGAGCTAGAGCATAAAGCATTGTGGGCCCTAAAGCGGCTTAACTTGAATTGGAATAAGGTAGTAAATATAAATTTGGGCCAGCTGAATGAGATGGACGAGTTACGACTTGGAGCTTATGATCGAGCTAATCTATACAAGGAAATGATGAAGAAGTACCATGACCGCAAGATTGAAAAGCGGGTTTTCAAGAGAGGTGACTTGGTGTTTTTCTTCAACTCTAGACTCAAACTGTTTCTAGGTATGCTCAAATCCAAATGGTCCAGCCCATTTAAAGTAAGTCAAGTTTACTCATCTAGAGTACTTGAACTTGAAAATGAAGATGGAAGTCTCTTCAAGGTAAATAGGCAGCGTGTGAAACTATATGTCGGTCCCATTGACTCAATAACGAGTATTGATAATTTATATCTCGATAAAGACTGAATAATCGAGATTATTGAGTCGTGGCATGATGATAAATCAGGCCCTAGTGGGAGGCAACCCACGGTGTGTTGTTCTAAAACATTAGTTAAATTATTTTGTTGTTCTAGTGCATTTTTTATGTGTTTGTAAAGTGTGCAGGATTTAACATACAGTAAAAAAAATGAGTAATACAATTGGAAAAAGGGGGAAAATCTGAGCTACTGGAACAAAAGTGATGACCGGATTGGTGAACCACCAGTTACCTGACGGACCACCATTTCAACTGCCATAAAGAAGCTAAAAAAAGTCATTCACTAAAAAAATTGATGGCCAAATTGGTGGACCGTCACTACATTGGTGGACCACCATATTGACCGTCAAAATCAAGCTGAGTTACCCAGGTTCTAGTAAGGTGGGACGACAAAAGTTGTGGAATGTCATGAATTTGGTGGACTGTCACTTTAACTATCAAAATTAAACTGAGGTAACCATGTTCTTGTAAGGTGCGATGGACCAAGTGGTAGACTATCAACTTTGTGATGGACCGTTGTAGTAGCCATCATTTTTAATGTAACACTGGGTCGGATCGGGTTAAAAATTGTTCTTTATTGAAGTGACATGTATGTGGACCAATTTATTTTAAAGAGGTAAAAGAGAGGTTACATACGTTGTACCCTTTTCAACTTCTTCAACTAGTTAATTTCCTTTGGATTCAAAGTATATGAAGGAATTTGCTTTTCGTAGGACTCTCAACTACTCCCTTTTCCCTATTTAAGTTACGACCTCTCTTCTTTATATTCATCTCATACATTTTTGAAAGCAACTGTAGAGTTTTAAGTTAAGTTTCTTTTCAATATTTGCAAGCAAGTACAAGAGTAACTTCTGTAAAACCAAGGTATGAGCACCTCTATGTCTTTTCTTATTGAACTGATACAACATGAAATGAATAATTGGTTGGTTGATAAAATATCATCTTGTTTTCTTCTTTTGCTTTAACTTGTTTTGACTCCGGAATGATAATATACTCTATGTGGGTGATGTTTGAGTAACCCATATCCTCAAAAGCATGAAATTGTGTTTATAAATGTGGAATTGGTGTCAATTTTTTGCTAAAGAATCAAGATGGTATGCTACATGTTTAATGAAATACCGAATTGAATCCTAAATCTGAAGAAGCGAGTGCGATGGTTGAACTGGTGGACCTTCAACTATGCGACAGACCACCAAATGGACTGTCACAAGAACCATAGAAATGACACCCACATGTTAATATGCGACGGCCAAAGTGGTGGACTGTCAACTTTGCGACGGACCATAAAATAGACATTGCAACTCTCTAAACTTTTAGGTTTTCTGTATAGGACCTGATGGCCCACATAGTGGACCACCAGGTACCCGATGGACAACTACTATGGCCAACAAGTTTAAGTTTTCACTGTTAAGTAGTTTTTGTGCTTTGAACTAATTCCTTACTTCTTTTTCAAGAATTATGGCTTGTAAACTTACACCAAATAGAGGAGGAAGATCTCAAAGGGGTAAAAATGAATCTACATTTGCTTACAACACTAGGAAACGTGAAAGGGAAACTACCACACTCTTTAAGTCTGAAGAGAAGAGCAACAGTAACACAAGCAATACCAGCTTAAGCCCAAATAAGGCAACAGTTGATACAAATCAACCTAAGCCTGTCGAGGGTGAAACTGATGCTCTAATATGGGAGAACAAATGTAAGCGACAGATGTAGATACTGAACTTGATGATGATAACATTATCAAACTTAAGAATCCTCAAGTTAGAGACATGATTAGATAGAAGAGAGAGGAGGTACAAGGGAATTTTTATATGGTTTGACACCTACAACAAGAAGGATAAAAAGGCCATTTGTGAAGGAACATCAGATTGTGACATCGGAGCTACATGAGTATCCTGAGTTAAAACGCCGTTTCAAAGAGTATGACTTGCATGGATGATCAATCTACCAGGAGTGTATCAACCAAATTGGGTAAGAGAATTATTTTCGAACTATCTTTCTATAGTACAAAAGGACTATCCAAAGGGGACGTCAGTTCAAGCTTGCCAAATAGAAAGTATGTACCTGTCCGATAAGTCACTATCGATATTTCAGCTCGAACAATCAATTGGATGCTGTTTGGGCAGGAGTCTGAGGCTCCCCCTGCTATACCTGATCTTGAGTATAGTTTGAGAAATGCATCTATTCAGAGGCCTTGGGTGGCTTCATTATTAACTAATAATGGTAACCCTTCTTGGTTGACTAATCCATGTGAGCATATTACAAAATATTCCATCAGCTTCAAGGCTAAGTTCTAGTGGGTTGTTGTTCGCTTAAGGTTCATGCCAACAAAAGGTGACAACAACTTGGATAGACACTGAGCCATATTTGTGGCAAGCTTGGTTTCAGGGCTAGAGGTTGACTTCAGCCATATTATTATAGATGATATTTTTGTGAGGGAACATAAGACAACTAGTGTATTATCGTTCCCTTATTTAACACTTAGTTATCCAAATAGTACGGTGTGCCCCTGATTTGTGACATTGGCAATGTAATCCCAGCTACACACAGACAGGACATTGCAAAGTTGAAAGATGACTCAAAGTTTGAGATGCATGTCACCAAGCTTCCAATTTACCAGACTCAGTTAGCACCAGCTCCCGATGCTACAGAAATTCCCAAAGGTATACCTTTTCCCATCATCACTTATGTGACACCTTAGTATGTACCTCCAAGTACATCTGTAGGGTTGGGTTCTATGCAATCTATGGGTGGAGTAGACTTTGCCGAATACAGGTCGATGCAGGAGAATTTTGCAAAATCCGTAAATCTACAAAAGAGGTTTCATAGACAGTTAGATAAATGGGTGTAAAAATTTAAGCCTTTGGTAGATGGAATTGTAGCTAAGGCAATCAATCTATTCCAGACTATTCAATCTAGGATGGACAACATTGAGCACTGCATCAACAAAAGGCTAGATGCACTGTCCCTCACTGATCTTGCAAAGTTCATGGCTAAATTTAACCAGGTGAAGGATGATATAGCAGTGTTAAAGGGAAGGCAACCACAACAGACTATTTTTGACCCATCTTTAGTGGTGAGTGATAATGATAAAGGTATTGTGGATCTAATGGGAAGACTCATGAAAGACAAAGAAAAGTAGCAAATAGATGAGTGAGCAGTAAGAATAGAAGAAAAGAGGAGAAAGAGAGAAGAAATAACACCGGAGCAAAAGAAACAACATGATCTAAAGAAAGATTGAAAGAAATCAAGGAAAGATGAAGAAAAGAGAAAGAAAAAAGAAAAAAATGAAGCAGCAGGAGTATCAAGGAATGTTGCCCCAGCAAGGGGGAAAAGTTCTGCATTAGTTCAAGAGATGTTCTCTCCAATCTTGGAGGGTGAGTTTTTAGGTACCCCTACCACCAAAGGAACCACTATTGCACAAGGTGAGGACATAGGAGCCTCACCCTACTTCATAGATGCCTCAGATGAATAAGAGGCAAAATAAGTATACCCATTCCTTTGTATTTCAATTTAATGCTTTAAAGATAATGAATCTATTTTTATATGGGGGTGGTGCACTTTTATCATAGGTGTTGCGTTGCCGATATTCTAAACCCTATCATGTTCTATCTAGGAGAATCGGCATGCCTAGGATTATGTTTAGTTCACAGTTTTATTCTCTAGGTTTAACTTCAGATTTGCAGTTATTTTTCTTGCTTTTAAGTCTTGTTATATTGTTGATGTGTTCCATAAGATAAAAGTGTTGTTTGTGTTAGTATCTTGTTGTAAATCCAGATGATGAATGATGTTGGCATCAAGCTATGACTATTTCCATTTAACTATTACTTCTGTCTCCTAGGGTATGTGTTCAACTATTAGTAAATCTATAGTTGGAATTAATCTGTAAATATGCATGACATTTGGTGCACAACTTAAGAGCAATAGAATGAGTTTAACTCAATTTCCAATATGTGCACGAGTATTTATATTAGTTCTTACATGGCATTGTACCTATAACTTTCCTGGTTTAATTGATGATGTTTTGTAGTTGATGGGATAAGAAGTGAGGGCAGGATACCTTGTTGTTTTAGTCCACTTGGCTGAACTAATCAATCCTACCAAAAATAATTTTCCATGTTTAAACCCTTCTTTGAGCCTTTGCTAGTTTTTTTTTTCATAACTAAACATTCTAGTTAGCTCTCTTTTAGCTATTGAGTCCTAGTTCTAGCCCGAGCCTAGTAATGGGAAATATGTACCTAAACTTATTCAAAACAACTAAGTTCAAGGTGGCTATTGTAGAAATGTTAACTACCTAAGGAAATAATAGTCTAGACATTAAATTTAAGCCTTTAGCCCTGGTCTAGTTAAGACAATGTACACCTTGAATTAGGGCATCAACCTAAGTTGAGGGTGGCTGATGGTTATATATATATATGTATATATATATATATAAAGGGAGTTATTATGGTGAAGCATGAATGAGCGAGACAAGGGTAAGTCAGCTAGGAAAGCATCAGCCTTGGTAAGAAGAATAGTTTTGTTGGCAAAAAGAGAGTTAAAGCATAGTTCTTAGTCACTTTTGCCCAAAATTTCCTCCTAACCTAGCCTGATACTTAAGAACTAGCATAGAAAAGACCTGTTTAATCTTAAAACTCTGTTATAAGGGGGCATTGGATTATAAGGGCAAGCTTATGGGTGCATGTGCTATGTTTGCAACTTCTTTGACGAGTGAGAGGGTTGTGATTTGTATCTACACAAGATATTAAGTGGTGGATCTCCTTGACTGTAAGGGAAACTTGAGTCATACTTAATTTGGATGGTCTTTGTAGATACTTGTATCCATGTTGTGTAGATGAATTGAATTTAAAACAATGTCGGTTATAGACGCTGATATGTTAAATCTTATGATTTGGATAACAAGTGCATGGTTGTGTGAGAATTTGCTTATTCGAAAATGTCTGTCATTGTATAATTCATATTTGCAATTTGATACTGAGTTACGTGAGGACAAGCAATTATCTTAAGTTGAGGGTGTTGATGCTCTGGCTTTTGACAAAACATTTTTCATTTTTTTCTTAGGAAAATGGCATGTTTTCAAGAAACCAAGGTTGTATTTAATACTGGGTTTTAATGTTTCAAGGTAAGGAGCTGACTGAAAGAAAAGATTCAGAAAATTAACAAAAAACACTTCTGACGGTCAAAATAATGGACCATCAGTTATGTGATGGGCCACCACTTTGGCCATCAGAGCTAAACAGAACCAAGCATCTTGAAAGGATTAACGACGGCCAACAAGGTGGACCATCGATCTTGCGATGGAGCACCACTCCAGTCGTCAGGATTATCTAGAATCTAACTCTTCAGCACCATCAGCGATGGTTAAAATGGTGGACCGTAAGTTTTTCGATAGACCACCATATGGACCGTCAGTTTTATCCAGAACGGGACTTATCAAGATCAGCAGCGACAAACCAAATGGTGGACCATCATCCTTGTGACGGACCACTACTTTAACCGTCAGTTTTATGCAGAAAGTATCCTATCAAGATCAGCAGTGACAGACCAAAAGGTGGACTGTCACCCTTGCGATGGACCACCCCTTTGGTCATCATTTTGGATGCAAATTTTATATTATTTGAATTTTAAATTCATTTTACCTGAGAATATATAAATACCCAGTTTTAGGTTTTATTAGAGAGTTTTTTATCCATCTCTTATCTTTTATTAGGGTTTTCCAGACTGAAAAGACATTGTTACATAGTTTTTCTCTAAGATTCATTGGTGATTTATGGATATAGATTCCTTTATCATATTTTCTATTGAAGATTGAAGAACAACAATTGTGACTTTTGTAAATAAACTTTGAATTAATTTATGAATAACACAATGGTTTCTTCTCTTTCTTGGATGGAAATTTGTGGCTAAGCTCCCTTAACTAGGGTTATGGGAACATTGATGTGAAAAGCTGATTTTGGATTGAGAATCTAGTATACTCCTATGTGTTCAGTGTTGCAGGGTTAAAGATTGATGAAAAAAGCCAGAAATTTTAGAATTCAGGTCATATAGACTCTTCACAAGTCGTAACTTAACATAACGACTCATGAGAAATGGTCGTAAATACCTGGTACTTAAAGAAAATCTAGGTAAGTGGTCACTGAAGTCTTTATGATTCTCAAAACAAGTAACCTCTAGTTATTACTCGTAACCTTGAATCATAATGACTCTAGAACCTAGGTAAGGTTCCACCTCTTTACGGAGGGAGTATGAGACCTATAAGAATTGGTTATACGTCGTGTAAAGTCTCATAATTAGGCTTCATCACTCAGGGGTTGTGGGTCAACCCGACCTAAATCAACTTTTAAACAAAAGAGGGGCACCAAAATTGGGTACCCGATATTTCAAATGAAGCATTCTCTCCCTTTTTACCAATTTCCATGCTTTAACTATGCAATATTCACTCCAAAACACAAATCAATCAAGTGGATCCTCACAAAAATTTGAAAGTTACCTAGATTTAGGATCAAAAAGGTGTTGAACTCAAGAAATCTAATACCTCAATAAATCAAGTAAGTTTTTGTCCCTAAAATCTTTATGTTTGAATTTAAATCCAAAAAATAAGTTGAGGTTTTAGGGTTTCTTAAAGTTGAAAATGTATGTATATGAATATTCGAACCCTGTTTCTTGAAGTTTTTATTTCAAAATATGTTAATGGGAGTAAGCTCAAATTTTATGCTTTAAATGTATTTTTGATAAATTGGGGGGGGGGGGGATAATAAAGTTTGTTAAGGTTATAGAATGTATGGGATTGAGTATTGGAACTAATAGATCTAAACCTTCATGTTGCAATGAATATTTGACTCCTAATAACTCATAAGATCACTTAATGAGTCGTTACTACACCCATATCAAATGATAATATAAAAGGTTGGTGTAAGTGCAGGTTTTGGTAATGTTACAACTAACCTAAAGGAGGTGTAACTAACCCTTATGAATCGTAAACAAAAGTCATAATAATTGGGTAGGATGGAAATGATAAGGATTTTTTTCTGATTTTCTTATGAGTGTTTGTAACAAGTTGTAAACTATCCTTATGACTTATTAGGTGGGCTCGTAAGATGACCAGTGAACATGGATAAATACACTATTCACCTTACAACTTTTTCATACAAGTCGTACCTAGTGGCCACGACTCAGACCCCCAGTCGTAAGGACTCCAGTTAAGACACCTAACACAAAATTTTCTTGTTTTTCCTTTCTCTGCCATTCTTTAGATACAACTAATTTATTCTGAGCAACTGGTACAATTGGATCCTATAGGTGACTCATCAAAAAAGAACACCAAGAAGTAATTGACCACAGATTTTAACTGTTAACTGATAAATAAGGAAACCCATAAGTAAAGCAGTGACCTCACAGAATACCCATTTAAAGGGAAAGCAGGCCCAAGGGAAAAATGACCTCAGGGAAAGAAAGTCGTCACACCATAGGACATACCTCTAAGAGGGTCAGAATGAAAAATCTAAGTATTTCCCGTCTGTACTCACCATCATCTTTTGAGAATGACAATAATAATAAAGAAGTACAATCTAAAGGTGATGCAAGTATGGGAGACTCAAGATTCTACTAGGTAGAATTGGAGAATGCAAGTGATATTAGGGAGGACGTGACTCCTACCGACATGCAAGACCCACCTCAAAACTCTTTATCCATTAATCATACTCCAGTGTACATCGCTGAATGGTAGGGGTACCATGATATGTAAGATGTATATAATGATGAGATAAGTATAAACCCTTCTACAGGAAGAATAAAGAGGGTAATTTATCTAAAAAAAATATTTACCATAGCAAAATATCCAAGATGTCTAAGTTAAAAGTGATATTTTAGTAATATAGGTTTCAATGGATAACCTCAATATTGGGAAAGTTTAGTCCCACATTGGTATGGGAATTGGATCCAACCTACAAAGGTGAATTGAAAAGGCAGTAGTCATAGGGAAACTTATGGAAGAGCGGTGACCCAATCACATCACTGTCCATTCATGGTGTTCGGGTGAATATTTCCTTAAGAACCATTTCCCAATTATTTAATGGACCTAACTTTTATCCACCAATAAACATATTCGAGATTTATTACCGCATGGAAGAAATGCAAAAAGTTGCAAAGAAACAAGTGGTGTCGGCAGATAAAATGATGCATATGTGATGGATAGAAAAGTGGATAGCTTTACATGGGGAAGAAAATAGTTGGGTGGTAGATGGCCTAGGAATAATCTCGTAGCAAATTGTAAAGCAGATGCTAAATTTTGAGGCCAAGGCACGATGGACTTTGGCTCGACATAGATTATGTTCCACTACTAGGGAAAATGTGCTTAGTCCATTCGGTGTAGCATGTTTAGCAGTATGAATTGAGGGGTATGGATTTTAGATAGTTTAGTTCATAGCTAGTGAGTTATGGGATTGAGTAGTGGGTGAAGAAAAATTGATTCTCATATATCCATGTTTGGTAACTCGACATAGACTTATCTAATTCTCATGATTTAGATATTTTGTAGTACTGTTTGGAATTTGTTTTAAACATGTCCTAAGTTATAGAGTAAATGGTTGTCGAGCTAAAAGGGATACTATGACAGCTTTAATTTCAATATTTCGTAAGTGATCTCCATGTGGAATTTTTAGTCTATTTTTTAACCCGGAGCTCTCATATAAAATATAGGTATCAATGTTCTCATCTAGATATGTAGAACCTTATTTTGATAGCATAGAAGCTGTCGGAGGCCACCCACAAAGAAAATGCTTTGAGTAGAGGATTATTCAACCTTTCAGCGTTATTTAGTTGGCTATGCTTACTTTTCTGAGAAATTATGCTTTATTAAAGTATTATTATAATATCGTTCTAGATTTGGGTGGGTACTTATGATTCAACTATAGTTTTGGTATTTATTGGACAATTTAGCTGGTTAGGTACCTTTTCGGTAGAATTTGACCCCATCATTCCTTTTATTATCCTGTGATTAGTCTTAGGACTTGATTTAAAATATATAGTTCCTTGGGATGGGACATAAATTCCTTAGACTAGTGTGAGTAGGTTCTTGCCTAAGGTGGAGTTTTGAGACTAGCAGTGAATTAGGGGTCTTTTTTATAGAATTCAACCCCGTCTTTCCTTTAATATCTTATGATTAGTTTTAGGACTTGATTTAAAATACATAGTTCCTTAGGATGGGACATAAATTCCTTAAACTAGTGTGAGTAGGTGCTTTTTTAAGGTGGTGTTTTGAGAGTGCCAGTGGACCTCACTTTCCCTTCTTTTGGATAAAATACCTAGAATAGATCCTTTTCAATCTAAATGAACTTTTTCATTACATTATCCTTATTACTTAGTTTAGAATGACTAATACCTTCTTATGGTCCCAATTTGTCCTTGAAACCCTAGGTGGAGTAGTTTGGTCCTACTCACACCCATTGCTAGTAGATTTGGAGCCATATCGACTTTGTGAACTTTACTACCCAACCTTATGTATTGTAATTAGAAGGACTTAGTTAGAGTTATATTTCTAGATTATTCTTAATGTTAATATTATTTATTAGTTTCTACTTGAGTCCGACATCTAGTGGCATCTTGATAGAAAAGTAGTTTCAGGTATGCTTTCCACCTAATGGATAATATTTGTTTTATATTTTTATCATTACATCATTTTAATTGATTTTCTATTGTTTGTATCAACCAGGATTGTGGAGGATCAGTTGGGTGATTTTAGTTTTGTTGCCTTCTGAGCTTGTCAGGTCCCAATTAGGTTATAGTTTCACTTTATTTTCCTTTGAGTACTAACATTATATATTTGTCACTTCTTCTTGGAATGATCTACTCTTTACAATTTGTCCAATTATATTGGCTCTAGTTTACTTTGTGACATTATATTTAAGCTTTATTTAAAATTTAGCTCAAACTAGCCAATAATTCCTATAGAGTACCCACTAATTTTGTACTCATATTACACTTTAGCAATTTTCTTGATGCATATCTGAGTATGAGTCACTGCCATTAATTTACTCGTTTGTCTTAAACTTGTGGAGAGGATGAGCTTTTCTAGTCCAAAGTTAATACTTCTCCTTCTAATGATTTAGGATAGTCTTCTTGTACATTCTAAGACTATGTTGTATGTTGATACTATCTAGTATTTTTTTTATTTTGTTTCTCTTGTATTGACTTACTAAGCCATATGACATCTCATTTTTTATATTTTGTTCTCCTCTCTCTTTGTATAGTGCGTTGATATACGTGTGTGTGTATATATACAGACACATATCTTTAATATGTATATATATATGTTAAGTATGTTGTTGCTTAGTACCTTTTTGATGTGGTTGTTTTCTTTATATTTATTATCTTCTACCAATTGTCCTATTACTTTCTACTTAAAGTAATGGCTTGGCTTAGCTGCTGGTAGATAAAGTAGGTTTTGTCATTAATCCAGAATTGGATTGTGACAGTTTGGTATTAGAGTTGAGGTGCACCAAATTGTTGGTACAAAAGCAAGTTTCTAATAGAGGTAGAGAATTTGTACGATGACACTCGCATCCTATCATCTAAAGTCCATATGACATTCTTTCAAAAATCTCATATTTTTTGTTCATTTTGTGCATTGAGTGAATATTCATTCCTAAATTCTCATTTCATACAACCATTTCAGGCTTGTGGTGTGCACTATACCATTTTTTTAATGGAGCAACTAAACCTTTATGCAGGATTTTGAATGGATCCTAAGAGTCCAGTTGGGATAATTGCAACTTGGCAAAATTGTCGATGCATCAGTACCTAAAGTAGGAAAAAAATGTCTTTAGAATTTGTGTGACCTTGGCCGCGATCATGAAGTTCAGGGGTTTTGACCTTTTTATTTTGTGTCTAGCCCTTTCGTTTAGAAAGAGAAGCTCAACTTAGTCGATCTAACCTTTTTCTTTGAGATCACGGTGGACCAAATGTGTTGGTTCTCGCATTCATAAATGGGGTCTCAAAATTGTGAAGAAGGGCCCCTGCAGTATAAAGATTTGATTTTCTATTTAAAAATTAAGTATAAACATTATTAAAGGCACCTTAAGCGCTGAAATTATATGTAGGTCAATATTTTTAGCTGGTATTAACCCAAAGTAGTGATTGTAAGCATTTTTACATTAATATCTAGTTAGTTTCTACTTAATTCATCATTTAGTCCTCCAATTTAATTCTTAATATTTCAATATTTAGAGGAACTGTCTAGAGGCTGTTTTAGCTCAGATTTTTTCATAAACTATAAGGTAATTGGTCCTCAAGTTTTGAAGGATGTTGTGACACATGGAATCTTTTGCTCAATTCTGACTCAAAGCATTCATGTGTAAAATGCATTTTGATATTTTCATCTTGATATGTAAAACATTATTTTGATCATGTAGAAGTTGTCGGAGTCTTCTCGGAAGGGAAATGATCTGGAGTAGTGGATTATTCAATCTTTCGGCGGCATCTAGTAGGGTAGGCCTACGTTTTTCTTAGAATGTGCTTTCTTATATTATAACTGTACAATTGTTCTTTCTTTTTGTAGGTACATTATAACTAGATTTTTGTTTTAGCATTTATTAGCCAATTTAGCCAATTAGGGGCATTTTTAGGTAGAATTTGGCCCAGTCTTTCTTTATATTAGCCTGTGATTAGCCTTAGCACTGGATTTAGAATACTTTATTCCTTAGGATGGGATAGAAATTCCTTAGACTAGTCTGGGTAGGATCTTGTCTAAGGTGGAGTTTTTTAGATTTGTAATGGGCCCCACTATCCCTCCTTTTGGATAAAATGGCTACAATATATACTTATCAATCTAAATTATCTTTATTCATTACGATATCCTTATTCTATTGTTTAGAATAACTTATCCCTTTTAATGGGCCTTATTTGGCACTATTACGATGGTGGAGTAGTTTGGTCATAATCACACCCTTTTCTTGGGATTCAAACGCGTACCTCCTTTGTATAAACTACTACTCGACCTTCCATATTATGAATAGTTGGACATAGTTTGATTTATATTAAGAGACTATTGTGAAATTTTTTCTTATTTATAAGTTTTGATAGAAGTCGAAAATCAAGTGGGTTTATTATTATCTATCAGTTCTAGTTTGAGTTTGACATTTTACCATTATTTTGTTAATTTGTACTTCCGATTCGAGTCTAGAATTTATGAACTATATAGATATTGTTTTAGGATATAAAATCTGGTAAATACCGGTAAGGCTTGGGTTTTATGATAAAAAGTAGTTTTAGGTATGCTTACCACCCATTGAATTGTATTTTTTTCTTACATTGATTATAATATCTTCATACTAGTGTTAGTCTTGTTTGTATCTACTGGTATTATGGGGTCTTAGTTGGGTTATTTCTTCTTATTTCTGCCTTCTAGCCCTAAGGGGGGGGGGGATCAATTAGGTTAAAGTTAGAGTTTATTTTTTTCGTACATATTTTACATTCTTTACTATTTAGATTTTCATCCATTAATGGTGACTTTACTTTACTTTCTCACATTATTTTTATGTGTTTCTTGGAATTAACCTCAAACTGTCCTACGATTCGTACTGAGTACTCTTTGTTTTAGTACTCATATTACACTTCTGCATTTTTCCCTGATACGGATTCGAGTATGAGTCACTGCAATTGACATATTCCTTGACCCTGTTGCTAATTCAGATAAAGGATGAGATTTTATAAATCATAGTTTATCCTTCTCCTTCTACTAATTTTTGATAGAATTTTTGTACATTCTGAGACACTGTTGTTTATTGACACTATCTAGTATTCTTGTTTGGTTTAGTGCCTCTTCTAGCGGCCTTAGTAGATCTTGGGGCATCTCATTTTGTACACTTTCTCCTCTTTTCTTCTTGTATTGTATTTTGAAATATATATATATATTATATCATGTTTTTTGTTGCTTATTACCATTGGGGCATACTTGTTTTCTTTATTTTTATTATCTTCGACCAATTGACCCATTACTTGTTATTTTGGGCGATGGCTTGCCTTACTTCTACTATTGGGTTGTGACAGTTTTGTATTAGATCGTAGGTTCACTAGTATTATTGGCACAAGAACAAGTGTCTATTCGAGTCCTGCGAATTAGTATGATGACATCTGTTTCCTATCTTTAGGAGTCTATAGGACATTCATAGGAAAATGTCATTCTTTTCTGTTTATTTAAATGCATTGCACTAATATTGGTTCCTCAATTCTCATTTGTTTTCTCATTAGTGGCTTATGGTGTGGACTACACTACTTTTTGTTTGATCAGGCAACTAAGCCCTAGTGCAGGATTTTGAATAATCCCAATAGCCCGAATGGGATAATTACAACTTGCCAAAAGTTGTTGGTGCATTAATATTTAGAGCAGGCTAAAAATGACCATTGTATTTGCATGACCTTAGCTGCGATCGCGAGGGTCAAGGATTTTCACCTCTTTATTTGGGGACCAACCTCTGTGTTTGTGAAAAAGAATCCAGCTTAGCTGGTCCAGCCTTATTCTTTGTGATTGTGGTAGATCGTACGTGTCCAGCTCTTGTATTCAAAATAGGGGTCTCGCATTCGCAAAGCAGGACCCTGGTTGTATATTGTGTTGGTTCCTTTATTTTCCAGCTCAAAAAATTTGTATTAAACATCAATAAAAGAACCTTAATATCTGAAATTATGGGGAGGTTGATATTTTAAGCAGGTAGTAGCCCTGCAAAGTGATTCTAAGAATTATTAGCATCGATATCTAATATGTTTCCGCCTAATTTCTCGCTTATATCTCTAATTCAATTCTTATTCCATAGATATTTGGCAGGACAATTGAGCGGCTATTGTAAGTTCAGATTTTTGCCAAATTACAAGGCAAATGGTTATCGAGTTAAGAGGTACATAGTGATAATTTCAATTTAATAATATTGTAAGCATGCCTTACGTGGAATTTTTTTTCTAATTTCTAACCCAAAGAATTCATATGAAATATGGGCATCGATATTCTTATTTTTATGTGTTGAACATTATTCTAATAGCATGAAAGCCATCAGAGGCTTCTCTGAAATGAAAAGCTTTATCATAGAGGATTATTTAAGCTTCTGAATGAGTCTAGTAGCCTAGGATTACTTTTTCTTAGGTTATGCTTTCTTATATTATTAGTGAACTATTATGCTAGATTTGGGTAGGTAATTATGACTGGAATGTTGTTTTAGCATTTATTATCCAATTTATCCAGTTAGGAGCCTTTTTGGTAGATTCGGCCCTGTCTTTCCATAAATGAGCCTGTGATTAGTCTTCAGAATAGATTTAAAATACTTAGTCCTTTGGATGGGATATAAATTCTTTAAACTAGTCTGGGTAGGTGCTTATCCAAGGTGAAATTCATAAGATTGATTGTGGGCCCCACTAGCTCTCAAAAGAACCCCTAGCCCCTTTTTTTGATAAAATTCCTAGAATAGATCCTAGTAGACCTAAATGATCTTTATTCATTACCATATGCTTTTTTGTGAGAATATAAAGACTTACCACTTGTTATGGGGCCTATTTGGCCTTGTAACCCAGGTGTAGTTGTTTAGCCATAGTCACACCTATTGCTTGGAGATTTGGAACTGTATCGGCTTTACAGAGTTGAGTACCTGATCTTAAATGTTATGATTAGCTGGACTTAGTTGGAGTTAATTCCTATATTATTTTATGTTTTAAGCTAATTTATCAGTTTTGATTTGAGTCCAACGTCGAGTCACTTTATTCTTAGCTATGATTTTTGGTTCATGTCTAACATTTCCCCATTATTATGTTAACATCTAGTTCTAGTTTTATTTAACATTTATGAATTATACATACGGTTGCTTAGGATTTGAAATTCGATAAAAATCAATAAGTCTTGGGTTTTATGATAAAAAAAGAGTTTCAAGTATGCTTATAACCCATTGACTCATCTTTTGTTTTATATTGTTATTATTCCATCTTTATACTTGTGTTACTCTTTTTTGTATCCACCAGGGTTGTGGGGGCTAAGTTGCATTATTTAGATCTTATTTTTGCCTTTTAGGGTTGTAAGGGCCCAAATAGGTTATACTTACACTTTTTTTTCTTTGAGTATGCAGTTTTACATATTTATCACATCTATTTGATGTGATTCCATTTTTGCTCCTTTATTATTGACTTTACTTTCTCACACTATATTTGTGCTTTCTTGCAAATTAGCTCAAACTGGCCTATAATTCCTACTGAGTACCTATTATTTTGGTACTCATATAACACTTTTCAAATTTTTCCTGATTCAAATCTGAGTATGATTCATTGTTATTTTTGTATTCCTCGGGCATATTGTTGATTCGAAGAAAGGATGAGCTTTTATTGTCCAAAGTTGATCCTTCTCCTTATACTTATTTTGGATAGTCATTTTATACATTTCGAGTTTATATTGTATATTGACACTATCTAGTATTTATTTAGTGGCTCTTGCATATACATATACATATACATATACATATACATATACATATACATATATACGTATATAGATATATCATGTATTTTGTTGCTCAGTAGCTCCAAGGTATGACTATTTTCTTTCTTTTTTAGCCAAACACATCGACCGGACCTTCAACTTGGCACCATATTTCACTTTGGCACCTCAAGTAGACGTTGTTCACTTTAGGAACCTCGAGTAGTATACTGATATGTCATTTTGGTACTTTTTTCTAGGTCATCATGTGGCATGCGTTACACGTATTTTAAGCATATTTTAAGGGTATTTTTGTAATTTTTTCATCTTTCTTATCTTTCTGCCTCACTCTTTCAATCCAATAACTTTCCACCATTTTTTTCCTTTTCTTAACACAACCATGCACTAATTTTCCCTTCATTGATTGAATAAACATACATATTATTGCCACTACATGACTCTTTCTCACCCACTTTCCTATCCCTTTATTTTGTATGTCCCTCCCTTGATCACTATTCAATCTTAAGAAGCAACAAATTTAACCATTTAGTTGAAGAAAATATATTGAACATTATGTTTGGGAGGGATCCATGCGGAGGAGCACTAAAGATAAATGAAATAGATTCAACAACAAATGATGATAGGAGCAAACATTAAATCACTATTTGAGAAATAAAAATGGTGATTTTAACAAAGATCAAGAATTTCCCTTCTGTAAGAAACAAGAAATCAAGTAATATAAATGGTTGCTTTTAAGAAACAAAAATGGTTAATTTTCCCTTATGTTAATTTTCACCATTCTTGTTTCTTAAAATGGGTTCCTTCTTAAAATGAATTTTTTGACCAATTTATTCTTGCTAATACCAAATTATTGTCAATTTGATCAAACATTGTTGTCAATTTGCACGGAAGGTGAAAAATTATTGCTAAATTCTTGTCAAGTTGTTATGAATTTGATGTTAGTTTGGTTGGATTATTGCAGTGGTTGGAGGTAGGGGTTTGTGGATTGGAGAAAACAATATAGAGGGGTAGGTGGGTAGGAGTTGGAGAGGATGTAGTGGAGGCAAATGATTTAGGGATGGGGTGGGGGAAGGCAGCAGAAGACAATTTGAAGGTGGGGGTGGCGACAAATAATTTGGGGGGGGGGTGGATTGAGGAAGATAATATGGGGTGGGGTAGGTGGTTAGGAAGATGATATAAGTTAGGGATAGGGTTATTAATAAATCAATTATATAAAAATATTTTTATAAAAATGAAAAATGTCCTTTTATAATTGGTCTCTTTCCACGTCATCAGCGTGTGTAATACATGCACACGATATATTTTTGCTAATTCAACAAAAAGTTCCAAAATAACTCACGTGCATGCTACTTGAGGTTCCTAAAGTGAACAGCGTCTACATGAGGTGCCAAAATAAAAGATGGTGCCAAGTTGAGGGGCCTGTCGATGTGTTTGTCCTTATTTTTATTATCTTCCACCAATTGTCCCATTACTTGTTATTGCGGTGTAGTGAGCCTCCATGTCATTTTCTATATTTCTTCTTAATTTTATTATATTTAACTTTTCTACAGCTACCGTAAGTAATTTATGACTTGCTAGGATTGAAGTTCGGTTATCGGGCAGTTCATTCGGATTTTAGAGCCAATTCCTTGTTTTAAATTATTTGTTGGTTCATTTTGGATAGAGGGCAAAAACTTTGACCTAATGAACCCATATGATAACTTTGACAATTCCAACAGCTCTAGAACATTGATTTTAGGCTATGTGGACCCTTGGTTACTATCTCGAGGCTTCTAGATTCATCTTAGACTATTGGCCAGAAGTTAAGAAAAATGGCACTTAGGTGTGGGACTTACTTTTCATTGAAACAAACTTAGATGAAAATTTTGACTTCTCCATTGACTTTGGAACATCGAATTTGAAAAGGTATCATAGTTTGTTTGAGTATACGAGATTTTGGATTAATCTAGAGGGGTTCGCGAAGACTAGCTGGTGCTGGTGCATTGTTTGTGCAACCAACCTGTGGCTTAAGAGACCTGACATTGACCCACTAGTATCACTTAAGTTAGTCTTTGATTGCGTATGTAAGAGCCGCTTAGGAGACACCAATATTGCTTATGTGACACATGTTGAGGTTGCAAGTATTACGAAAGTAACAGCTGGTCTCTTAAGTGATGCTCGCTTAAGTGACCTAGTGTCCGCTTAAGTGACTCCTATGTACTTAGAAAGGTTATAAAAAACAAACTTAACATGATTTTCCCGAGTTTTTCATCTATTCTCAAGAATATTGAATCCTGTGGGAAAATATGGGATAATCATTAGATGGTGTTTTAGAGCTTTAGAGAAGTTAATTTACGTGTTTCTTCTTTGAATTTTTGGTAAGCTTCCATCAATTTCTTGATTTAATTCACCATCTTTTCCTAAAATCCCTAAAACCTTTGTTGCTTAATTCTAGTGCCATTAGATATTGGGATTCACCAATTTTGAGGGTAGATATTCCATAAACATAGCAAAAATTTGTGTTTGTTTTAAAATGTGATATTATAAATGGGCCTATATGGGATTTTTACGTAATTTCTGATCCAAAGCACAATCGTGAAATATGGGTATCATTGTTTTGTTTTTGATGAGTTGATAATGATTTTGATAGCATGGAATCTTGCTGAAGCTTCTTGAAAGAGACAAGCTTAGCTAGTCTATCCTTCTTTATCAACATAGTAGTGGACCATACACGGTCGGCTCTCGCATTTGCAATAGGATCCTCCATTCACAAAAAAGATCCAGGTATTATAACGATTTGGATCCTTTATTTTCAGATCAAAAATTATGTATTAAACACCATTAAAGGAACCTTGATCTCTAAAATTATAGGGAGCAAGATATTTTATAAAGCAGGTATTATCCAAGAAAAGTGATTGTAAGCATTTTTAACATTGACACCTGGTAAGTTTCCACTTAATTTCTAATTTAATACTCCAATTTAATTCTCATTCATAAGATATTTTGTGGGACTATTTAGTTTATGATTTAATCTTAGAATTTTTGCTAAATTGTAGGGAAAATAGTCCTCGAGCTAAGAGAAACGTTGTGATAGTTTCATTTTCATAATTTCACAGAAGGCCCCATATGGAATTTGTAGTCTAATTTCTAAACCGGAGCTCTCATATGTAATATGGGTATAAAAATTCTCATTTTGATGTGTAGAACATTATTTTGGTAGCATTAAAGTTGTTAGAGGCTCCTAAGAAGTGGAAAGCTATAGAGTAGAGGATTATTCAAGCTTTCAGTAGCATCTATTATGATAGGCTTACTTTTCTATAAAATTGTGCTTTCTTATAGTAATAATTTAATATTATGCTAGCTTATGGTGGGTACTTATGACTCGACTATCACTTTATAATTTATTAGAAAATTTAGCTAATTAGGGGCCTTTTGGGGTAGAATTCGGCCCCGTCTCTCCTTTTATTATCATATGATTTGTCTTAGGAATGGATTTAAAATATTTAGTTCCTTGGGATGGTATATAAATTAATTAGATTAGTATGGGTAGGTGCTTGGATACGGTGGAGTTATAAGACTAACGGTAGGCCTCACTAGCCTTTCTTATGGTTAAAATTCCTAGAATAGATCTTTGTTAACCTAACTGACCTTTATTTATTAACTTATCAATATCATCTAGTTTATAATAACTTATCCCTTTTCATGGGCCCTATTTTGCCTTGCTACACCGGGTTTAGCTTGGTCGTAGTAACACCCCTTTCTTAGAGATTTGGAGTCGTAGCGCCTTTGTGGACTTGACTACTCAACTTTATACATTATTAATTAATGGACATAGTTATATTCTTAGATTATTGTTAAATTTTTGCTTATTTATCATTTCCAAATTGAGTCTTACATCTAGTGGCTTTATTCTTATCTATTAGTTCTGGTTAAGTCTGACATTTTACCATTATTATGCAAATCTCTTGTTCCCATTTAAGTTTGACATTTATGAATTAAACAAATATTGGTTTAGGTTTTAAACCAAGTGAGAACAATTAAGGCTTGGGTTTTATGTTAGAAAAGTAGTTTCAGGTGTTCTTACCACCCATTGGCTCATATTTTGTTTTATATTATCATTATTCCATCTTTATATCCACTGAGCTTATGTGGCTCAATTGGGTAATTTTCTTCTTGTTAGTGCCTTCTGAGCTTGTGGGAATCTAATTAGGTTATAGTTAGACTTTATTTTCGCTTTTGAGTAGGAATTTGACATATTTATCATATTTGCTCAAAATGATCTACTATTTCCATTTTGTCCCTTTATATTGACTTTAGTTTACTTTCTCACGGTATATCTAAGCTTTTTTTGCGATTTAGCTCAAACTGGCCAGTGATTCCTACTAAGAATTCATTGTTTTAGTACTCATATTACACATTGAATTTATTCTCTAATGTAGATCTGAGTATGAGTCACAACCATTAATGTACTCCCAAATCTTATTATTGATTTGTAGAGAGGATGAGCTTTCATAGTTAAAGTTGATCCTCCTCCTTCTACTAATTTAAGATAGTCTTTTAATACATTATGAGATTATGTTTTATGTAGACAATGCCTTGTATTATAATTGGTCGTGGGGTATTGAAAGCACCCAAGCACACACACAATTGTACATGGTCTTATCAAGTAGTAAAGTGGCTTCAAGGAAGCCCAAATATTGATATCTTAGGGACTTGCATTCTCCTCCTATCCAATTTTAGTTTAACGATTGAGAAAAAGTAACAAGGAGGTTTAATAATTGTAAACTAAAAAGAAACTAAACTAATGCGGAAAAGTAAATGTCTTTGGACAATCAAAGGATAGAGATACATGATTAAAGCTTACGAATAATCATACTACGTTATTGTACATCATTAATTAAATTGATTATCGTCGTTGTTGATTTGTAGGGTTAATTGCATTATCATGGTTTCCCACCCTCTAATCCTTTACCTAAGTTTAACCTTCCGACTACATCCTTGAGCGAGGAGGTAATTGTCCACTTAAGTTCTTTAAAGCAATCATCATATGTGTGAATCAAGTAAGGCATCTAAGTACATCCTTGTCCTATATACTAATTAAAATTCCTTATTTTATAAAGAAACAAGAACCATACTTTGCTTATTCCCATATTTTATCTTCCTATTCCCTCTCCCGAGATCACAAGGTTGACAATTGTTGTATTCTAAGGGTATCTAATCCTTAAAATAGTTAAAACAAGAATAAACAAACAACCAATAATAATAAGAAAATTAAAAAACTAAATCCAAAAATAAAGTAATCATGATCATGTCCTTAACCCCAGATAGGAGTTTTAACTTTTAATGGAAATATTCATCATCCAATTCCTTGGATTGATGATACAAACCATAAAAAAAACTACAATAAAAGAAAGATAAAAACCCTAAAAAGAAGTTGCGTAACTCCAATATCTTCCAAGTATGTCTAAAATTTAGTAAAAAACATGAATAATGTTTTATTTATAGTGAAAGAAATAGCCCATGCATTGTTGAACAAGGAAATAGTTTCTAGTCATCTGCGAACCCAGTGACGCACCGCATCTTTTATCGCGTAGTTTAAATTAACGTGACACGTTTAATTCATATTGTTTCAATTTAATGGGTTCCTTCTAAATCTATTGATGTGTCTCACACACGAATACTCCTTTTCACGCGCCCACACTCTCCCAGTACCTTTTAAGTATCCTAATTCGCCTCAAGCTACATTTTGTGCTTACGTGATCCATTCCAAGCCTTTTTGAGTTGTTTCCACTTAATTTGAAGCTTGTTAATCCTTCATATGTCCTCATAGTCCATTAAATAAGCATCATGTTGTATTAAAAACAAAAATATAGAGCTCAAAACAACACAACATCCTCAATGATGAACTAGAAACACGAGCTAAGCATAGGCTAAATTCAAATTGAGTTTTAACTTATTTTTTTAACTGTTTTCTTGATCTAATTGACCCTAAAATATAAATACATAATAAAAACCTTAGTAACTCATTAAAACACATTAGAACCCAACATAATAGACTATAAAAACGCCTAGCTCAAGCTAGGTACACTAGTTTTCTCAGTTGAACTCTAAATGCTCAAATTGAATCAAAACTCATGTGAATCCACTATTAAACAATGTAAATATATTCTTGGACACATAAATTCTCATTTATATCATTATTAACACATATAGAATAAGCATCTTCCTCAAATTAAGGCTAAATAAGCTAGAATAGTAGCGCTAGAATGCATAAATACACCTAACATCAGGTATCTCATTTTATACATTTTATCCTTTTCCCTCTTTGTATAGTGTGATGATATTCACATATATATACACATACACATACACATACATAAATCAATCTATCTATCTATCTACTTATCTATCTATCTATCTCTCTATATATATATCATGTTTTCTTGTTTCATAGTACCTCAAGGGTATACCAATTTTCTTTATTTTTATTATCATCTACTAATTATCCCCCTACTTGCCATTTGAGCTATGGCTTGGCTTACCTATTGGTAGATATAGTAGATTCGATCATGAATCAAGAATTTGGTGTTAACACTTTTGTATTAGAGCCTATTTGAACCTAAAGTTTTTATCCAAAAGCAAGTGGTAATAAAGTCCACCAATTGGTATGATGACACCTGTATCCTATATTTTGGAGGCTATAGGACATTTTTCAGAAATTATTAACTTTTTGGTGCATTTTTGTGCATTAAGTCAATATTAGTTCCCAAATTCTTATTTTTTTCACACATTAGAGAGTTATGGTGTGTACAATGCCACTTTTTCATTTAATTAAGCAACTTAAACCTAGTGTGAGATTTTGAATGAATCCCAAGGACCCAGTTGGTAATTACAACCTGCCAAATTTGTTAGTGCATCAAAACCTACAGTAGGCCAAAAATGTCCTTCGTATTTTCATGACCTTGGTTGCTACGAGGGTCAAGGATTTTTACCTTTATATTTGGAGGACAACATTTGTTTATTTATATACGAGGCCAGCTTATTTGGTGCAGCCTTTTTCTTTAAGAAAGCACTGGACCAGATGCGGTTGGCTGCCGTGTTCATGAAGGGGGTCTCGCATTCAGAAACAAAGAACGCTAGTAGTATAAAGATCTAGTTCCTTTATTTTATAAACTCAAAAATTAAGTATAAACATCACTAAAGGCACCTTGAGCTTTCAATTTACAAGGAAGTCGATACTTTTAGCCGGTATTATCCCGAAGAAATGATTGTAAGCATTTTTAGCATAGATATCTAGTTAGTTTCCACTTAATTTCTCATTTAATCTTTCAATTTAATTCTCAATCTTTAGATATTTGGAGAGATGATCTAGAGGCTTTTTTATGATCAGATTTTTGCCTAAATTATAGGGCAGATGGTCCTTAAACTAAGTAGGATGTAACGATAATTTCAAATTTATAATTTTGCAAATGGGCCCCATATGGAATCTTTAAACTGATTTTTGACCCCAAAGAGATCATATGAAATATGTGTTTTGATATTCTCATCTTAATGTAAAGAACATTTTTTTGATAATATGAAATCTTTTGCATGTTTCTCGGAAGGGTAAAACTCTGGAGTAGTTGATTATTAAAGCTTTTAGTGGCATCTAGTTGTATAGGCTTACTTTTCACTTAGACTATGCTTTCTTATAGTCTTAGTAAACTATTGTCCTATGCTTGGGTGGGTTTTTATGATTTGATTATCATTTTAGCATTTATTAGCTAATTTAGTTGGTCAATGGCTTTTTTGTATGAATTTGGCTTCGTCTTTCCTTGCATTAGCCTGTGATTGGTCCTAGGATTGGTTTTAGAATACCTAGTTCCTTGTGATAGGATAAAAATCCCTTATATTAGTCTAGGTAGGTTATATCCTATGGTGGAGATTTTAAGACTTGTAGTGGGCCCCACTAGACCTCCTTATGGATAAAATGCCTAGAACTGATCCTTATCAAAATAAATAATCTTTATTCATTACTATATCCTTATTCTTTCTCTTAGGATCTACTTGGCCTATTTACCGTAGGTTGAGTAGTTCGGCCGTAATTATACCTCTTGCTTAGAGATTTGGACCCCTATCACCTTTTTATACATGACTATTTAACCTTATATATTATGAATAACTAAACTTAATTTTAGTTTTATTCCTAGATTATTGTTATTTTAATCTTATTTATCAGTTCTTATTTGAGTCCAAAATCTAGGGGATTTATTATTATCTATAAATTCTTTTACGAGTTTGCCATTTTACCATTATTACGTTAATCTATAATTCTGATTTGAGTCTTACATTTATGAATTACATAGATATTGGTTTAGGATTGAAATCTGGAAAAGACCGCTAAGGCTTTGTTTTTATGATACGAAAGGAGTTTCAGATATGCTTACCACCTATTGACTCGTATTTTGTGTTATATTGTCATTATTATAACTAAATAATAGTGCTACTCTTGTTTGTATCTACCAATCTTGTGGGGGCTCAGTTGGGTTATTTTCTTCTTGTTTATGCTTTCCATCCTTGTGGGGGACTAATAGGGTAAAGTAAGACTTTATTTTTTCTTTATTGCTAGGTTCACTGGTATAGTTGGTACTAGAGCAAGTGTCTAGTCGGGTCTTAAAAATTGGTATGATGACATTCATATCTTATCTTTGGGAGGCTATAGGACATTGAATGGAAAATCTAATCTTTTTGGTTCATTAAATTCATTGAGTTAATATTGGTTCCTAAATTCTTATTTCTTTCGTGCATTAGAGGCTTGTGATGTGGACTACATCACTTTTTAGTTTGATCAAGAAACTAAACTCTACTATAGAATTTTGAATAAATCATAAGTGCCTAGTTGGGATAATTACAACTTGCAAAAGTTGTTAGTGCATCAGCACCTAGAGGAGGCCAAAAATGCCCCCCCCCCCCCCCCATTGAATTTGTGTGACCTTAGCCGCAATCTTGAGAGTCAAGGATTTTGACCTTTTGATTTAGGGGCTAACCTTTTTGTTTTTTAAGAAGTGGAAAACTTAGCTGGTCTAGCCTTCTTCTTTGCGATAGAGGTAGGTCAGACATGATGGGCTCCCGTGTTGGCGACAAGGGTCTAACATTCTCGAAGAAGGGCCCTTGGTATTATAAAAAGATGGTTCCTTCATTTTTCAGCTCAAAAATTAATTATTAAACATCATTAGAGGTTCCATGGGCTCTAAAATTATAGGGAGGTTCATATTTGAGCTGGGATTAGCCCGATGAAGTGATTGTAAGTATTTTTTATATTGATATCTAGTATGTTTTTGCTTAATTCTCATTTATGTCTCCAATTGAATTTGCATTATTTATTTATTTAGCAGGACTTTTAAGAGGCTGTTTTAAGCTGGGAATTTTGCCTAAATTATAAAGCAAATGGTTATCGAGCTAAGAGGGACATAATGACAGTTTAAATTTCAAAATTTTGCAAGCCAGCCTACGTGGAGTTTTTTTTTTTTATTTCTTACCCGAAATATTCTTCTTCAATATGGATATTGATATTTTTATTTTGATATGTAGAACATTATTTTTGTAGCATGAAAGCCATTGTAGGTTTCTTAGAAGGGGAAATCTCCAACGTAGAGGATTATATAAGCTTTTGATGTAGTGTAGTAGGCTAGGATTACTTTTATCTTTGATTGTGCTTTCTTATATTATTAGTGCACTAATTTGCTAGCTTTGGGTGGTACTTATGACTCGAATGTTCTTATGGCAGTTATTATCCAGTTTAGTGGATTAGGGGCCTTTTTGGTAAAATTCAGCCCAATGTTTCTAAATATTATCCTTTGATTTTCCTTTGGACTAGATTTAAAATATTTAGTTCCTTGGATGAGATAGAAATTCCTTAAACTTGTCTGGGTAGGTTCTTACCTAAGGTGGAGTTTATGAGACTAATAGTGTGCCCCACTATCCCTGTTGCTTGGAGATTTAGAATTGTATTGCCTTTTTAGACTTGACTACCAAATCTTATATGTTATGAATGGCTGGACTTAGTTGGAGTAATATTCCGAGATTATTGTTACTCTTTGGCTTATTTATCAGTTTTGATTTGAGTCAGACATCTTGTCACTTTATTCTTAGCTATGAAATTCTTGTTCATGTCTGACATTTCCCAATATTTATGTTACTATCTAGTTCTGGTTTTAGTTTAACATTTATCAATTATATAGATATTGGTTTAAGATTTGAAATTAGGTAATGACTGGTAAGTCTTGGGTTTTATGGGTTTCTTGGTAAAAAAAGTTTAAGGTATGCTTACCACCCATTGGCTCATATTTTATTTTATATTGTCACTATTCCATCTTTCTAAAAGTGTTACTCTTTTTTTCTAATCCACCAGGCTTGTGGGGGCTGAGTTAAATTGTTTTCTACTTATTTGTTCCTTTAGGGCTTGAAAGGGGCCCAAACAGGTAATAGTTAGACTTTAGTTTTTTTCTTTCAGTATGCATTTTACATATTTATCACATCTACTCGATGTGATTTAATATTTCTAGTTTTGTACCTTTATTATTGACTTTAGTTTACTTTATCACACTATATTTTTGCATTTTCTGTTAGTTAGCTCAAACTGGAGAATCTTTCCTAGAGTACCCATTGTTTTTGTACTCACATTACACTTTTACATTTTTCTGTGATACAGATCTGACTATGAGTCACTGCCTTTTTTGTATTGCTTAAGCTTATTATTGATTCAGAGAAAAAATGAGCTTTTACATCCTAGAGTTGATCTATCTCATTTTACTTACTGTGGATGGTTTTTTTGTACATTCTAAGTCTATGTTGTATATTTACATTGTCTAGTATTAGTTTGGTGGTTCTTGTATCAACCATACTAGGCCATGGGGCATCTCATTTTGTATATTTTCTCTTCTTCATTCATTATATAGAATGCTGATATACATAAATATATATATATCTGTATATATATATATATGTGTGTATGTGTGTATATAGATATAGATAAAGATTCATATAATGAATGTTTTTACTTAGCAGCTCCAGGGTATGACGATTTCCTTTATTTTTATTATTATCCACCAATTGGCCCATTACTTGCCATTCTGGTGTAATGACCTTCTAGGTTAATTTCTGTAGTTTTTCTCATTTTTGTTGTTTATAGCTTTCAGATAGTTTTCCTAAATCACCTATGACTTTTTAGAACTGACATCTACATTACCAGGCAGTTAGCTTGGTTTTTAGAGCTAATTCCTTATTTTGAAGTCTTCGTTGGTTCATTTTGGCTACCAAGGAAGACCATCAGTCAAATGAACTCGTACGTCAATTCGAAAAGTTCCAACATCTCTACAACATTGATTTTGGCTAGGAGGACCCTTAGTTTGGGTCTCAAGGCTTCAAAACTGATTTTGGACTATTGACTTGATGTTAAATATTTGGCATATGGGTGGGGGACCCACTTTTTATTGAAATAACCTCGGATGGATATTTTAAATGTTCCATTATGTACAAAACATTGAATTTTATTGGGTAACATAGTTTTTTACGTATACGAGATATCGAATAAATCTTAAAGGATCGGCAAAGACTTGAAAAAATTCAAAATCTCAACTGGTTCTGGTCCATAGTATACGCGACCAATCGGTCACTTAAGAAACCTAGCATTGGCCAACTGGTATAACTTAAATGAGGCTTAATCACATATGCAAGAACCTCTTAAGTGATGCTAGTGTCACTTATGCAACATATGTGGAGGATTTCATTAACGCGAAAGTGATGCCTGGTCGGTTAAGCGATGCTTCCTTAAGTGACCCATTGTCCACTTAAGCAACACCCGTGTACCTAGAACGGCATTAAAACAAACCCCACTTAGCCTAATTTTTCCTAATTTCTTATATTCTCAAGAATATTGAACCCTATAAAGAGAGAAAATTTGGGAGGATCATTTGTGGGTGATTTTGGAGCTTTGGTAAAGCTAATTTATGCATTTCTTCTTTGAATTTGTGGTAAGGTTCCATCAATTTCTTGATTTAATTCTACATTTTTTCCTAAATACCCAAAAGCTTGGTGGATAAATTGTAGCACCATTAGAGCTCGGGATTCATCTATTTTTACGATAAATAATTTGTAAGCACAGAGTGATATTTTGTTGGTTTCGAATGTGCAATTTTGTATAGATCCCATATGTGATTTTTACATAATTTTGGATCCAAGGAAAAATTGTACCATATGGGCATAATTATTTTCATTTTGATAAGTAGATTGTGATTATTATGGCATGGCATCTTATGAAAGCTTATCAAAAGATGAAATAAGTGGCATTGTAGATTCTTCAGACTTTTTTTTGGCGTCCACATAGGGTAGGTTTACCTTCTCCATAAATTTAGCTAACTCATAGAACAATTATGATATTGTGATAGATATGGGATAAGATTTAGGTACTGGAAACACGATTGGTATGGTTAGTCTTTTTAGGAATGTTTAGGCTATCTTTAAATTGTGATCTAGGTATAAATTCCTTATGCATAATTTGGGACAGTATTGTAGTACTATTTATGCTTTCATTCATATTGTGTTTGTTTTGGTTATTTATTTACAATGCTAGAGAGTATTTCTAGGTTTTTACTTTTACCTTGATCTAGCTTATTTTATCTTGTGTCCTATCATATTTATATCATTATTTAGCTCAGTCGGCCGATGAAGCCTATTGAGTATCCATAGTTTTGGTGCACATATTATAATTCTGTACCTTTTTGTTCAAATTTGAGTACTAGTAGTTGTCACTAATGTGTCATTCATGTTGAGTTACTTTTTAAGATAGAGTGAGATCTCAAAATCAAAGTTGTACCTTTTTTCTTCTATTCTCTATGTCTAGTCTTTCATTTTTTAGATAGTCTATATTTGACTATTTCAGTACTTATTTTTCATTTTTAGTACCTCTTGTATCGACTCTACTAGTTCATCAGATAGTTGTTGATGCTTTATCTATCTATTGACTATAATTATTGTCTTATTGCTATTATAAGACTTTAATTGTTCATTTCTGACTTTTAGGCTATTTTCCCCCATGTTAGACCATTGCTCATAGCTCTAGACTACATGGCTTACCTATTGGTAGGATAAAGTAGTTTCTATTGTTACTCATAAATCGGGTCGTGAAAATTTATATTAGAATGTAGGTTCATCAGTATTGTTGGTACAAGAGCAAGTCTCTAGTGGAACCTCACTGATCAAAATAATGATGTATATTTCCTATCCTTGGAAGTCTAAAGGACATCGTAGGAGTTCCTTAAATCTTTCACTCATTTTCTATAAGAGTTTGAGTTTGCTTTTAAAGGATTTCTTTGGTTTC
This sequence comes from Capsicum annuum, assembly GCF_002878395.1. Lineage (NCBI taxonomy): Eukaryota > Viridiplantae > Streptophyta > Magnoliopsida > Solanales > Solanaceae > Capsicum > Capsicum annuum. The sequence goes on along the minus strand of NC_061118.1, from coordinate 40,955,347 downwards.
ACTATTTATAACTGGCAAAGAAATATGCTACAACTACACGAGATGAAGGTCCCAAGACCTAGTTTATGTATCCTACCACTATTAGCTGATGACTTACAGGTCATGAAATCCTAGGGATGTGTCACAAGCTAGGGGACGGGATTGGGGGCTTCGCCATACCGTAATTCTTCTCTTAAGATAGAGATTCTTCCGCCCTAACCGGTGGTAGGCCAGGGACCAGCCCAGGATCCACAAGATTTATTTCTTCTTTAGTGCATAGTGATTCTTCTTTTATCTTTTAGGATTGGTTGATGGTGCATCATCTAATGGTGCACTGTCTACGATTAGAGTGGTACTGAGGTAGGGGTATAGCCAATAGGACGACTGCCATAGTTGAGGTCATTCGTATGCTAGTAGTTTCTTATATAATAGTTTCCAATCCTAATATGTCTATGGAGGAGAAGAAGATGTTGGGTATATTCTTTAGATTAGATTCACCTAGGATTTCTAGTGCACTTGTAAAGCTTCTTCTGAGTTCTTGATTGCTTATGAGGATAGGCTCCACAATTTAGGACTAGTTAAGACTCGTGGTGTGGATACACTACTTTTCAATTATACTTAGCTGCTTAACATTGGTTTAGAGATCATCTATATTCTAGGCCATTTGTATCCCCCCCTGGATATGGACACAATTTTTTAGATATTGATAAAGAAAATATGCCTCGATGTCTTAGGGATTATTTAAGAGATCAGTTATCGAGGTTAGAGCAGGGCTCCATGACTGGTATGGAGTATGAGTCTCTATTTTATGAGTTGTCTAGGTATGCTACTTCTATTCTAACTACTGAGTATGAAAGGATTCATTGCTTTATCTCAGGATTTAGAGTCCCTTTTTGCATATTGACATAGAGTTTGGTTGATGTAGGTAAGTTTATTGTTGAGGTTTCTAATCATACTAACGTGATGGAAAAGATATATTGCGAGGCCTGGGTGTATAAATAAGTGGTCATTATATCATAATAGTTTCAGTGAGAGCCATTGTGGCTAAAAAAATTTTATGTAGTGGTTCTCATGGTAGGTACCTTTCTCTTAGACATATCAGCATCTGGGTCGGTCTAGTAGGCCTATTCAAACGGACTTTAGATTGCTGATGAAGGCCAGTCTAGTTTAAGTAATTATCTTTGTCAGGGTCATGGTCAGACTTTGAGGGTTCATCTTCTTATTATTCTAGTTGTGGTGATTATTCTGTGTTAGTTAGATCTTCAAGTTTAATTATAGCCCCTGGGGCATGTTATGGTTTTAGGGCTTTTTGTCATTTCTCGAGAGTGTGCCCAAATTCTAAAGTGATTATTCCGTCAGCTTAGAGTGTTCCTCTCACTAGGGCGGTACATCCCTTAACTAGAGGTGGTGTACATGGTCATATAAGTGGTCCTTAGGGTGATCATAGAGGTTCTTAGGCAGGTAGGATAGGAGATCGATCAGGAGCACAACTAAGTGGCGGGTGTGGTAAGTTGTATGTGGTACTTATTAGACCTAAGTCTTAGTCTTCAGATTCCTTTATAATTAGCACAATCTTCGGGTGCAATCAATTGGATTTTGCTTTATTTGATCCAAGATCTACTTATTCTCATATGTTTGCTTTCTTTGATACAAATCTACTTAGGATTCATTGCCTCTGCCAATATGTGTATCTACTCTCATGGGGGATTCCTTAGCAGTAGATCAATTTTATAAATCATATGTAGTGACTATCTAAGAGTCTGATACTGAGGATGATTTTATTGAGTTAGACATAGTGGATTTTGATGTGTTTCTGGTCATGGATTGGTTATCTCACTATAATTCAGTCTTGGATTATTTTTCTTAAACTGTTACCTTACCCATGCCTGGTATACCCCTAGTTGTGTGCATAGAGTTATTAGTCATGAGCCGATAGAGATTATTTTTATATTAAGGCTAGGATACCTTTTTAAGGGTTTACGAGTCTTATCTGACTTATATTCGTGATGTTAGTATGATGAATCTATTTCTTGACTCTGTTCCTATAGTTTGTGTATTTTCTAATGTTTTTCTTACAATTTTACTTTGTCTTCCTCTTAATCATGATATAGAGTTTGTTATTGATCTTGAGATGGACACCCGACTTATTTTAATGACACCTTACCATATGGATCCTACCGATCTTTAGGAGCTCAATTCTCAGCTTTAGGATATCTTTTCTAAGAGTTTCATTATACCGAGTGTGTCTCCTTGAAGGGCTTCTATGTTGAATGTGAGGAAGAAGGATTGTTCATGCATATATGTATTGTTTATAGACAGCTCAATAGGGTGACAATGAAGAACTGGTATTCTATGCCTCACATTAATGATTTATTTGACCAGCTTCAGTGAGTACTAGTGTTCTCTAATATTTACTTGAGGTCTGGGTACCATTGGTTGAGGATTTGGGCTAAGGATATCCCAAAGATAGCCTTTAGGACTTGGTATGGTCATTATGAGTTTCTAGTGATGTCTTTTTGGTTGACTAATGCCCCAACCATTTTTTTGGATTTAATGAACCATGTGTTTAGGGCCTATTTGGAATCCTTTGTGATTGTGTGCATCAACGACATCCTTGTGCATTTAAGCAGTAGGGAGGAGCATATCCAACATATGACAATTATGCTCTATACTTTGAAAGATCATATGTTTTTCACGAAATTCTTTAAGTGTGAGTTTGGCTCGAGTCAGTGACATTCCATGGACATATGGTATATAAGGATTGAATTATAGTATACTGAGCAAAGATCGAGGCTATTCGTGATTGGTCTCCACCTACATCTCTGTATAATGTTCATAGCTTTATTGGTTTGGCCGATTATTATAGTTGGTTGGTTGAGACTATGTTACCTTTGCTTCATTGCTGACCAAACTGCAATTGTTCGAGGAGTGTGAGTCGATCTTTTGAAAGCTCAAGGTATTATCACTTCAGCTCATATTTTGGTTCTTCTAATTGAGGGTGAGGGGTTCACCATATATTGTGATATTTTTGGCGCTTATTTAGGTTGTCTTTTGATACAATGGGGTTGAGTTCTTTCTTATATGTCGAGGCAGTTAAAGGTGTATGAGTAGAACTATCACACTCATGATTTAGAGGTGGCAATGATAGTTTTTGTGCTTATGATTTAAAGATAGTATCTTAATGGTATGCATTGTAAGATACGGATTACCATAGTCTTCAGCATCTTATGACCTAGAGAGATCTTAATTTTAGACAAGGTATATGTATGGAGTTTCTTAAGAATTATGATATCTTTACATTTTATCATATGGGTAAGGCAAATATGGTAGAAGATGCTTTGAGTAAGAAGGCATTGAGTATCCGTATCTCGACATGTATTTTAACTTCTTTGATGTCGTTGGCATGGGGCATTCACTTCTTAGCTAACTTGATTATGAACCTTGATATTTCAAACCCTAGGATGATTCTTTCTAGTGTTGAGGTGAGGTCTTTTCTATTTAAGCATATTTGGAGTCATTATTTTAAGGATATATAACTATGCATCATTCGTGTTCAGGTGTTCAGTGGTGAGTCCAAGAAGGATGCCATTGATTCTTAAGATGTTTTGAGATTCGACAACTGCATTTGTTTTCTGAGGATTGATAACTCTATTTAGTCGATTCAGTGATAGCTCTGGGTATTCTATTCACCCGTGTACCTCTAAGATGTATAGAAATTTGTGACAACATTACTAGTGGACTGGTATAAAGAGGGATATGGCAGATTACGTAGCTCATTGGTTGTGTTATCAGTAGGTGAAGTTGGAGAACCTAATAACTGGTGGCTTGAATTAGAGATCAACCATTCCTGAGTAGAAATGGAAGCGGATTACCATAGACTTTGTTAGTGGGTTACCTTGCACATCTCGCAATTTTTATGGTATTTTGTCCATTATGGATCAGTTGACCAAGTCAGTATATTTCATTCCTATTTATATGTCCTTTATTGTTGATAGCCTAGCCCGTGTCTATGTTAGTAAGATAGTATATTTGCATGGTGTGCCTATATCTATCATTTTAGAATAGGGTTTAGTGTTCACTTCTAGGTTTTGGAGAGCTTTTTAGGAGGAGTTGGGTACTGAGGTGGATCTTAAAATAACCTTCCATCCTCAAACTAATAGGCACTTAGAGCAAATTATTCAAGCTCTTGAGGATATGCTCCGTGCCTTTGTTTTTTATTTTTAGGTCAGTGGAAGCAACACTTAACTTTTGTAGAGTTTGCATATAATAATGAATACCATTCGAGTATTGAGATGGAAAACTTTTAGGCTCTTTATGGTAGGACATGTCATTCTCTAATTGGTTGGTTTTAGACTTTCCAGATTAGACCCCATGGTACTGACTTGCTTCAGCAGTTGTTGGATAGAGTTAGGGTAATTTAGTATAGGTTAAGGGCAACTTACAGTATGCAGAAGGCTTATGCAGATCGTAGACTTTATGCCTTGGAATTTTGAATAAGTGAAGGAGTCTTCCTTTGAGTATCTCCCATGAAGGTTGTGATGACGTTTTGGAAAAAAGGCAAGATTAGAGAGGCTTAAGCGTCCAAGCATTGTCCCACTGGTATCACTTAAGTGAGGCTTCAATTTTATGCACGAGAGCCACTTCAGCGATGGTAGCGTTGCTTATGTGACAAATGTTAAGGCTGCTAGAGTCACGAAAGAAACACCTGGTCTCTTAAGTGATGCTCGCCTAAGCGACTCGGTGTTTGCTTAAGTCACACCCATGCACCTGGGAAGGGTATAAAAACCCCACTTAGCCTAATTTCCCCATTGTTTCTTTCATTTTAAAGTATATTGAACCTTAAAAAGAGGGGAAACTTGGGATTTGTGTTCTGGAGCTCTGGTGAAGTTAATTTATGCGTTCTTCTTAGAATTTGAGGAAAGCTTCCATCAATATATTGAATTAATTTTCTATCTTTTTCTAAAATCCTTAAAAGCTTAGTGGATTGATTGCAACACCATTAGAGCTCGAGATTTACCCAATGGTGAGGGTAAATGTTCCTTGAGCATAGAGGGACGTTGTGTTTCTTTTGAAAGTTTGATTTCGTAAATAGGCTATAACGCCCTAAGATCCTATCCCGAGACATCAGTCTTGTTATGTATTTGGATATCACTTCATTTGGGAGAAACTTCATACTAACACGTCACTATTTACTTGCTAACTACTTGACATGTATTAAAAGCTTAGCATATATCAAAGAGCACAAAATTGGGGAATTTACAACCATCATATCTTGACTTGTTCACTAGGGTCTTTCAACAACCATTAGACACAACCGATTTTACACCTACTTGGGGATTTCATGCTATTTTGGCATATTTCACTAAGGCATGTATGGACTAGCTCACAATTTTGAGTTTGCTATTCAACATACTATAGTGGCTCTTATGCTTTACCTAAGCTCTTTATCAAATCTATGGGGAACGTTCTTCACTTATTCAACCATTTCTACACCAAAATTCATGAACACATCACATGGAAAAACAACTTTAAGGGGGTCTATCAAAAACATCACATGAATTCCACATACTAGGGTCAAAGCTCATAACTTTTGTTGGGAAACATAAATCAAAACTCAACAACACATTAAACATCCATTTCAACACATACAAATCATAAAGAACTCCTAAAAATAAAAATCTTATAGTTTTAAAAAGGGTTCTTGAGCTTCTTAGATGAAAGGGACCTAAGAATCAACATCTACATCCCTTAACCTTTGAAATTGGATGAAATTTAGTGTTTGAAACTTTATCTAACACTTGGAATAAATAAATTCTTGAAGCCCACACTTTGAGGAACTTGATTCTTGAAGAAACCTTGAAGAATTTATGGATGAATTTTAGAAGATTAGGGTTCTTGAATGAAATCCTAGATATTCTTGAGAGAATTGGAAGAAGAATGAAGTTTTATTCTTACTTGGATATATATTGAGGGTCAAAATGGGTGGTAAATACCAAAATACCCTTTTAAAAATGCCTCCTGATTGCTGAAAAAAGATGGCTGACGACATCCGTGACAAGCCGTCAAACCCATGATAGGCCTTCACGAAATGTCATCACAAAAGTGTCGAATTTTCAATTTTTTTGCCTAAGGCTGATGACATCGTTAGAAATATCTTAGGAAAGTGACGACGTCATCAGAACTGGCGTTAAAAACGTGACAGCCCGTCAGAAACGTCGTAAGCCTTTTCCAGATTGATATGCTGGAGTAAAATGGCTATAACTCTTTGCTCTGATATTGGATTTTACCGAAATTTGTATCATTGGAAAGCTAATTAAATTATATTTCATTTGATATATATAAAACAACCCAGTTCTTCATATAAAATGAGTTATGGTAGATTGAAGTTGACCCAAATTTTAACGGTCACTAAAACGTGAACGATAGGAAAGTTTTCAACTTGTTCATGAGTTAGGGGACCTCTATGATCTTAATTCATTCTCAAATATATTCCCACATGATTTCAAAGTATTTCATACTTGGGAGGATATTTCTTAAATATTTTGACTCGGATTTTTGCTTTAACAAATACGCTCTAAGGCTTAGACTAGAAGAGGATTTTGTCGGGCATTACACAGGCCTTACATGGGATTTTAAATAATTTTGGACCTAAAGCACAATAGAGAAATATCGGTATCATTGTTATCATTTTTATGAGTATACTACAGCTTAGGGAAGCTTCTTAGAGGGAACAATTGATGGTTTAGTTGATTCTTTAGGCTTTTCTTCAGCATCTAGATAAGCTAGGTTTACCTTCTCCGTAGATTGAGCTTATTCATAGTATAATTATGATATTCGGCTAGACATAGGATGTGATTTTGATATTGGAACCATAATTGGTATATGTAGTGTTATTGGGACTATTTAGGATATCTTGGATCCATGATCTAGGTAAAATTTCCTTAGATGCTCATGTCTAGATTTATGATGTTCCATGGAAATATGGCATATTCGAAGATTAAAGCAATGAATTTAGGCTTGGACTTATGATATTTTTGTAGATATAATGTTGTTTTGTGTGTTGTGTAGGTGAATCGTATTAGCATTATTTTGGGAATGAAAAATAGAAGAAAATGTACTAAAAAGGAGGAAATCTGACCACCTTACGAGTCTAGCTTATGAGTCATCAAATATCCAGTTCATGTAACTATATGCCATAGTTAATTTTATTTCTAATTTTAATGCTATTATAAGTTACTCAGCCATCACATGAACACACAAATCACATAGTATTACTCAAATAAAATTTTCAGGAGGGGCATCCATTTTTTTCAAAATTTTGAACATGTTTTCACTTGTCTAAACACAACATTCTTCTCGATTATGTTTCAAACAAAACACATAAAACAATGTAAATATGCTACTTCTCACTTTTGAATTATGGCCTGCAGGTTTTGAAATGCGACAACCCAAACCCACGACAACTGTGGTACACCCCCACCCCTAACCAAAACCTATGCTCTATCCCCAATGCATCTAGTAATGTTATATAGGGATTGAGGACATACCTCGGTGCTCTAGGTGCCTACATAAATTAAATCAGCATGGGGACCCTTAATTCAGTCCCTGATTCTTATAATAGTAGTACCATCAGTTGTTGGTACTATTTCTGTAATTGTGGCACCAGTTGTGTCTGGTGCGCTCAATGGATCATCTAATGTTGGAGCTGTGTTAGTCCCCTTTCACAATCTATGGACACTCTCAAATTAAGAGCACCAGCTGCTATATCTCAAACCCTCACATATCGGTCCTTCTCACTTTGAACACTTGTTTTCTTTGCTTTTTTTAGATTTACTTTTTCAGCGGTTCGTATTTTTCTTTTTTTTCTCTATCTTTATTCTTCTCCCACTAGAATACTCCAAATGTTTTAAACTTATACCTGAGGCTCGTCCTTCGTTATAAAAGGTGATGGGATAAACGGCCTATCATATATATCATTAATGAGTTTCATATTTTATTGGGGTTGCATGTATCATAATATTCTTAATATTAATTAACCTTAGAGGTACTATATAATCATGGGGATTGCCCGTATTCAAAATCATCCTCACAAGTGAGTTTGAGATTAGGAAAAAGGGATTAAGGTAGTAATTTAAGATTTATGTCCAACTTTGAATTCCACTATCTCATATAATCAACTTGAGACCCAAAATGTGAAAGTTGAACTAAGGTTATAGGCAAGGATCAATAAGGCGATGCCCTGAGACTCACAAGGTAAAGGTTTAGATTTATCAATGCGTTCATAAGATGGTTGATAATACTTAGCTTGTCGACTTTACATACAGAGCAATAGAATAGGTAAGTTGAACACAAAAATTTTAAGGAGTTGAAAAGGTGGTGGAATATAGTACTAGTGTTAGTCTTTTACTATTTACAAACTCAAGTATTCAAGTTCGGTAACTATTTACTTTTGACATTAAAATCCCACCATTTACTTTTCTGCACTGCTAGTAAATTTCAGCAAGTTTAAGATACTTTTCAGCATTTTCCCTATGGGTTTGAGGCCAACCTGGTTTGGGTTACTAAATTTGGCATAGACCATATCATGTTTCTTTGGAGGTTAGTTTGGGGCGACATAAAATTTTGGCATCATTGTCGGGGAAGACGCTATGAATTGTTGATTGAATTTGGTGAAGTTTGTGGGCTTTATTTTCTATTTTTCTTCTTGTATACTCCTGTGTATGTCAAATACTGGACTAAATTCAATCCCTTATGTCCATTGGATCTAAGAAAGAATTCTTCAAACACCAGGAAGAATGTCAGAGCAAGTTCGTGATGGTGTTTCGTTGGGGTTTGTGACCCTCAGATTGTACCTCCTCCCCCATATATTGATCTACAGAATGTTTTAGATAGAAAAACTATGAAATCTTTAGAAGTGGTAGCTGAAAAGACTAGATTTGCAGAGAAAGAACAGTCAGCTGAAAAGGCTAGGGTAGCTCGGCAAAGAGAATTAGCCGATCCAAGACAAATGGTCAACCATCGAGTGAGAGTCATAGAGGTAGAGGTCTATTGATCCCTACAGATTAGAATCTACAACCATACAATGAAGTTGAGGATATGGGGTATGTTGAGCTTACTGAGATAAGGGCCATGATTCCTCATGTTCGACCCCCAGTGTTAAATTTTACATTACTAGTGTAATGATCCAATTGCTAAACTTTAAGGGTGTGTTTTTATGATCAATGACAGATGATGCAAACATTCATCTTGCTAATTTTATTAGGATTTGTATGTCTTATACTATTCTAGGGGTGAACCAGGAAGCTTTGAGGTAGAGGTTGTTCCCATTTTTTATTAATGGAGAAGCATCGCTATGGCTAGGGGAACTTTCAAAAGGTCCAATCACTACTTGGCATGAGTTTCATAGACAATTTTTAATAGATTCTTCCCTCCTACAAGGATGCTACAGTTTAAAGATGAAAATTTACAATTTTAAATAACTACCGACAGAATCCTTGTATGAGGCATGGTTTAGGTTCAAAAAAAGCTGAGCATGGTATCTAATCACAGAATTACAGTGTCTAATTTATTGGAAATATTCTATAGATCTCTAAACATCAGTTCTATAGTAATAGTAGATACAATTTTTGTAGGTACATTTATACGTCTTCGGTGGGATGCTGCTTAAGATATGTTAGATGATATTTTTGTGACTAATCGAGGTTGGCACACAAGAGATATTAAGAGAGGTGAAGCTACTTATGATAATAGAGTAGCTAATGATTATGGAGTAAGTCATGATATTATAGCATAAGAGGTTTCCCAACTTCGAACAGAAATTGGGCTCCTTGAAAAACAATTTGCAATAATGAGTATTGAGAAAGTGAATGTCATAGGGGCACAAAGTTCTACTTCTATAACTTAGAAAATCGAGTTTGAAGAGGAAAGGAAGTATCTTGATCATCAGTTTGTGGATTTTTGAGCCCAAGGGCAACGAAATTAAGGTCGAGATAATTACAATAATAGATACCGATGCAGGAGCAGAGGTCGAGATGGTGACTCGTATAAAGCAAGATAAATAAAAAGAAAAGGTTGAGTAGCCTGTTTTGAAGTGTATACCATGATCTTTCCCTCCTTTTCCTTAAAGGTTAAAAAATAAATAAGAAGAAGTTAAGTATCAGAAGTTTTTGTCTATATTAAAGGAACTATTTGTCAACATTCCACTTGTAGAGGAATTAGAACAAATGACAAGTCATGTAAAGTTTATGAAAGATCTAGTCACCAAGAAGTGGAAAGTCGGTTATGAGACAACCAATAATATTCATCACTATAGCACTGTTGCAACTAGAAAATTGGCAAAGAAGAAGGAGGATCTAGATGTTTTCACCATTCCTTTCACCATTGAATCTTTCAACTTCACGCAAGCACTATATGATCTAGGTGCCAGTATCAACCTTATGCCACTAGTTGTGTTTAAGCAGTTGAGGTTAGGAACACCCAAACACACATCTATGAAACTAGTGGTAACAAATCGGACAATAGAAAAAATAGTTGGTATTCTATGTGATGTATTGGTAAAGGTGATTTCTTTTAAATTTCTTACTAATTTTGTGATACTAGATTGTGAATTAGACTTCTAAGTTTTTATTATTTTAGAAAGGACATTCCTATTTGTAGGAAGAACTTTGATTAATGTATTGGTAGAATATCTGATATCTAGGCTCAACAATGAGAAAGTGATATTCTACTAATGCTATTCCATGTGCCAACTGGATGAGTTGAGGGTATTACCTATAATAGATATTTCTGAAGAGGAGATGGTCTCATTCCACAATATTAATGTGGTAACTAGTTGGGATAATACTTTTGAGGCTTTTCCTATTTAAGAAAGGCTGGGTGTTGAAGCCTTAGTAGTAGTAATTATGAATTCCTACAGTGATGGTATTGATGACTATGACGAGATGTTCTGTGCACTTTATGGTAGTGGATTTTATAGTGTTTCACTAAACAAACTCGATTTGGATCTGAAACATAGAACCACTCTACATGCTTACGCATCTATTAAGAAGCCACCCATCTTAGAGTTGGAGCCCTTCACTCTCATCTGCAATATGTATTTTTGGGGCCAACAACACTTTGCTAATAATTATCGCAGCTACTTAATGTAGACAGAAGTGGAAGCTTTATTATGAATGGTATAGAGATTCATGAAGGCCATTGGATGGTCCATTGTAGATATTGTGGGTATTCTGACTGGTACTTATAAGGTCCTACTTGACCCGTATTGTGTTCCAAGTATAGAATATCAGCATCGTGTTAATCCTCGTATGAAATAGATGGTGAAGAAAGAAATAATCTAATAGTTTAATGCTGGAGTAGTATATCCTATTGCAGATAGCAAGTGGGTTAGTCCAGTATATATGTCCCGAATAAAGGAGGTATTACTAGTGTGACTAATTAAAAGAATAAGCCAGTATCGATGAGGCTAGTCACAGTATAGAGAGTGTGCATGGATTATAGGAAACTGAATACATAGACCTAGAAAGACAAATTCACCATGCCTTTTATGGAATATATGCTTGATAGAATAGCAGGCAGAAGGTGGTATTTTTTTTTGGATAGGTATTCGGGATACAACAAGAGAAAACAACCATCAGTTGTCCGTATGGAAACATTGCATTCAGAATTATGCCACTCAAGTTATGTAACACTTCTTCTATATTTTAGATATGTATGCTGTCAATCTTCTCTAACATAGTATAAGACACCATCGAAGTATTTATGGATGGTTTTTTAGTAGTAGGTGATTTTTTTGATGACTGCTTATTTCACTTGGTAAACACTCTTCATAGGTATAAGGAATGCAACTTGGTACTTAATTTGGAAAAGTGTCATTCCATGGTTAAAGAAGGCATTGTACATGGGTACATCATTTCAAAAAGGGGTATAGAGGTAGATAGCGATAAAATCAAAGCGATCAATAAATTACCTCCAACAAATTTTGTGAAGAGTATTCCAAGATTTTTAGGACATGCTGATTTTTACAGGAAATTCATAAAGGATTTCTTAAAGATTGCCAACTCTTTTCAGGCTTCTTATAAAAGAGGTGAAGTTTGACTTCAATGAAGAATGCTTAAAGGCTTTTGAATATCTAAAAGAAAAGTTGATGATGGGCTTCTATCATCGTGTCCCCAGATTGGCCCTTACCATTTGAGATTATATGTGATACAAGTGGAGTGGCCTTAGGTGTTATACTAGGTCAATGAAATGAGATAATCCTTCATCCCATCTACTATGACCGCTAGGCATTCAACCTTACTCAAGAAAACTACATAGTTACTGAACAAGAATTGCTAGTACTGGTTTTTACCTTTGAGAAATTTTTATCTTATTTGATTGGGACAAAGGTAATTATACACACTGGTAAGGCAGCATTTAGGTACTTAATAAAGAAAAAAGATGTAAAGCCTACACTGATTAGGTGGCTTCTTTTACCACAAGAGTTTGATTTCCAGATCAAGGATAGAAAAGGCACTAAGAATCAAGTTGCAAATTATTTGTCTAGACTTAAGGAGGAAGCTATCCATAAAATAGAAGATGGTCTAGAGATTGATGATAATTTTTAGAAGAGCAGGTATCAGCTACATCTCAAGATCTAATTCCATGGTTTTCTTATTACGCAAACTATCTAGCAAGTGACCTTGTCCCAAAAGTGTTTTTCTTCCAGCAGAGGAGAAATTTATGCAGGAAATTTTTCTAGGATGATTCTTGGTTATTCTGAATCTGTGGAGATGGGTTATTGTTGGATGTATCCATGAAGTGGAGATAATAACCATCCTTGAGATTTGTCCTGCTTCACCAGTTGGGGGTTACCATGGAGGAACCCGCACAACCCTTAAGATCTTGTAATGTGGGTACTAATGACCTAGAATATAGAAGGACAATCATTACTTTGCTTCATCCTATGACTAATGTCAATGCCAAGTTAACGTCTCTAGTATTCATGAACTCCCCACGACACCCATTTTGGAGTTAGAATTGTTTGATGTATGGGAGGGTGATTTATGGGTCCATACTCCTTTGGTATGAAGTACATTCTTGTGGCTGTGGATTATGTGTCATAATGGGTGGAAACAATTGTGCTCCCCGACAATAAAGAAAGAAATGTCATAACCATTTTGATGAAGTATATCTTTTCTAGATTTGGTACACCACCTTCAATTATTAGTGATGGCGGATCATATTTATGTAATCATCTGTTTAAGAGTGCTTGAAAAGTAAGAAGTGAAGCACAAGGTGGCAACACCTTACCATCCGCAGACTAGTGGATAAGTTAAGGTGTCCAATAGAGAAATTAAATCCACTTTGATGATGCTAGTTAATGACAATAGGACTGATTGGTCAAGAAAGATAGATGATGAATTATAGGTTTACTGAACAACATTCAAAAATCCCATTGGTGTTTCTCCTTATCAGTAGATGTATGGCAAGGCATGTCACTTGCCTATTGAACTTGAACATAAAGCACTATGGGCATTGAAGAAGCTGAATTTGAGCAACAGGATGCAGCGAAGTCAAGGATAAATACGATGAAGGAGTTGGATAAATTTCAACTTTGAGCTTATGAGAGTTCTACAATTTACCAGGAGAAGATGAAGCTGCATCATTAGCACAAAATTTAGAAAAGAGTATTTGAGAATTATGACTAGTCATTTCTATATAACTCAAGACTTTGTTTGTTTCCAGGTAAGTTGAAGTCTAGGTGGTATGGTACATTTACTATGAAAAGCGTGTATCCATATGGTGCTTTGGAATTGAAGTGTGATAGAGAGGCCCCGTTCAAAGGAAATGGGCAAAGAATAAAGCATTATATGGGTAACACTGAGGAAATTAAGTTGATTTTTGAGATGGACCTTGGTGAAGTCTGAATAACCAAGGCAATTGGATCGTGCTATAACGTTAAAGAAAGAGCTACATAGGAGGAAACCCAGAAGGCTAGTTGGTGAATTATGAGTATCTAACTTAGCCCCATCTTTCCACGATGTAAATAATAAGTTGCGTGGGAGGCAACACATGTTTTGTGATTAATAATTTATAGCCTAATATGTGTGTTCAATGTGCAAGGTTAACAATTATAGAAAAAAATAGAAATTCTAAAAATCAAGTCATACAGACTCTTCACAAGTCGTAACTTAACATAACGACTCATGAGAAGGACTTGTAAAGACCTGGAACTTGAAGTAGATCTAGTTAAATAGTCACTAGAGTCTTTAAAATTCTCAAAACAAGTAATAAACTCTGGTTATGACTCGTCACCTTGAATTATAATCACTTTAGAACCCAGGTAAGGTTCCTTGTCTTTATGGTGAGAGTATGAGACAAGTAAGAATTTGTTATGAATCATGTAAGTACTTGTAATCAGGCTTCATAACTCAGGGGTCATGGGTCAACCCAACCTAAATCCCCTTTTAAACCAAATAATGGCACGTATCCAACATTTTAAACAAAGTAATCTCTATATGGTAACCGATTTCAAAGGTATAACAATGCAAATTTCACTCCAAAACATAAATCAATCAAGTGGATCCTCCTAAAAATTTGAAAGCTACAAACATTTAGGGTCGAAAAGGTGTTGAACTCAAGACATCTAATACCTCAAGAAATCATATAAGTTTTTGTGCCTAAAATATTTATGTTTCAAGTTAAATCCAAAAAATGAGTTGAGGTTTTCGAATTTCTTTAAGTCGAAAATGTATATATATGAATATTCGAACCCTGTTTCTTGAAATGTTGATTTCAAAATATGTTTTTTTGATGATGGGGGGTCGGGTGATAATGAACATTGTTAAGGTTATAGAATGTGTGGGATTGAGTATTTGAACCTATTGATCTAAACCCTCATGTTGCAGTTAATACAGGACTCATAATGACTCATAAGATCACTTAACAAGTCATTACTAAACCTGTATCCAATGGTAACATAAAGGATTAGCATAAGTATGGGTTCTGGTAATGTTACAACTAACCTGAAGGAGTCATAACCAACCCTTACAGATCGTAAATTAGAGTCATAATAACTGGGTATGCTGGAAATAATAAGGATTTGTTTCTAATCAGCTTACGAGTGTTGGTAACGAGTCATACAGTTTGCTTACGACTTAGAAGAAGGACTCATAAGCTAACCAGTGAACATGGATGAATATGCTATTCACCTTACAAATTTTTCATATGAGTCATAGCCAATGGTCATGACTCAGACCCCTCAGTCATAAAAAGTCTAGTAAAGATAGACTAACACAAAATTTTGTTGTCTTTCTTTTCTTTGCAATTCTTCAGATAAAACTAATTGATTTTAAGAAACAGGTACAAATGGCTCCTAAAGGTGACTCGTCAAAGAAGAACACCAAGAAAAAATCAGTCGCATAGTCTAATTATCAACTAATAAATGAGGAAACTGATGAGTCAAGTTGTGGCCCAACAGAATACCCACTTAAAGGGAAAGCAGACCCTAGCAAAAAGTGACCTTGGGGAAAGAAACTCATCACACCTTAGGACAACCTCCAAGCGGGGCAAAAATAAAAAATATGAGTACTTTCCCTCTTTCTTTACCATCATATTTTGAGGATGAACATGATGATGAAGAAGTAGAATATAAAGGTGATGCAGGTATGGGAAACTCAAGCTCCTACTAGGTAGAATTGGAGAATGCAAGTGAGACTGAGGAGGACTCCTATTGACATGCAAGAGCCACATCAAATCCCTCAATCCATTGAACATACTCTGGTGCACATTGTTGAATGGGAGGGGTACCCCAACATACGGGACATATATATTGATGGGATAAGTATAAACCCTTCTATGGGAAGAATAAAGAAGGGAATTTATTTGGAAAGAAGGTTAACCACAACAGGCATGTCCAAGATGCCTAAGTTCGAAGTAAGATTTTAGTAATATAGGTTTCAGTGGATGACCTCAGCACTGGGTAAGTTTAGTCCCACATTGGTATGGGAAATCGATGCAGCCTACAAAGATGAATTAAAAAGGCAATACCCATAGGGAAACTTATGGAAGGGTAGTGACCCAATCACATCATTGACTATTCGTGGTGTTCGGGTGAATATTTCCTTAATAACCATTTACCGATTCTTGAATAGACTCAAATTTTAGCCACTATTAAGAATATCCATTACTGATTACCACATGGAATAAATGCAAAAACTTACAAAGAAGTAAATTGGTCAGCAGATAAAATGATGCACTTGTGCTTGATAGCAAAGTAGATTGCTTTACAAGGGAAAGAAGTCAGTTGGGTGGTAGATGGGTGAAGAGTAATTTCGCAGCAAATTTCAAAGCATACTCTGAATTATGAGACCAAGGTATGGTGAACTTTGGATCGATATAGCTTGTGTTCCACTACTGGGGACAATGTGCTCAGTCCATTCCATGCAGCATTGTTAGCAGGACTAATGGATGGGTATGAGTTTGACGTGGTTTAGTTCATAGATAGAGAGTTATGGGACTAAGCATCGGGTGGAGAAAAATTAGTTCTCGCATACCCATGTTTGATAACTCGGATATGCTAAGAAGCATGGGTGCAGGAACTAACCAGTATCGATTAGTTTATTGATCCTACCAATACCACGAACTTGGGGATGATTCGGGATTCAACAAATACCATGACAAGGAAGGCTAAGCAAGTTGCATAATTCTAGCTCAATGATGTTCCATAGAAATATGACACATTCAATGCATAAAGCAAGGAATTTATTCTTCGACTTAGGCATGTTTATTTGATACGATGTGGTTCTGTGTGATTGTGTAGGTAAAATAAGTAACAGTGGTGTTTGACTAAAAAGAAGAAATAAAAGTTATTAAAAGGACGAGTATAGGTCAAGCTATAAGTCATTAAGTTACCTCATGACTCATAGCCCGACTCGTCAGGACACCAGAAGAAAAAGTGAATCTGAGCCACTAAGTAACGGTTGAATATGACTCATAAGAAATAGATAAGGGTCATTGGTAACACTTGTAAGAAGACTTGTGAGCTACGCCAAGGTCCAGCATTAAAGTTATCGAAGACTATGAGTTGCAAGATTAGACTTTGAATCATAGTGACCAATAATATGGATACCAGTATGTAAATCTCTGAAGTGCAAGGTTCAAGAAATAATGAGTGAAATAAAAGAGTGGGAAAGACTAAACATTCCCCTTAGGAATCATTTAGAATATGTTTTGAAGCCATCCCAATGACTTAGGTCATGACTCGTACGGTATGGCAATAATTTATGCCTTAAGTCCAAGTTAGAAACCCATTTTTCATCCTTTACTTTCCATTTATTACTGCAACATAATAACCTTTAATGATACATTATGAGTCATAATCTGGGTAACTTCGACAATGCTTCATTATTTTGGCTATAACTTTTCACTTGGATATCAGATTAAGGCAAAAATAGTTTCATTGAAATACTAATTCAACTATATATCTGACGGTCAGTCTTGACATCAATATATATAATTACAAAAAAAGTTATTCAGCTCATTAGATTGTCAGGGTGTCATATCTAGGTATCCCAAATAGATTTCTATGATGTTTTTAAGTCCCAATATGTATGGGTAAATAAGTTTTTCTAATTTAATTAGGATTTGATTTCTAAGGTTTCATGTAATCAATAAATACACTTTAGTCTTTGTTTAATTTATTGAGACATTCATTATTCATTAACATATTCATTGATTTAGAAGGAGGCCCTTTGTGGCCAAGTTCACAAACATCCTTTAGTTCTGGGTTTGTTATTGAATTTAAGACTTTGGAATTTATTCTTTCATTATTGTGAGATTGATTTTGTAATTTTGTCTATGGATTCCATGATTCATCTCATCACTATGAACGACTAATTCCCTTAGCTAGGGTTGTGGGAACCTTGGCATATTAATGAAGTAGAGGAAGTGCCATGTCATTCTAGATAAAGATTCCATGTCATTCTAGATAAAGATTCTTATATGTATTGCAATTTCCTTTGCTTTAATTGTCTTCATAATGGTTGCAAATGTTTTAAACCCGCATGTATTCACTACTTACTTCAAAAGAAAAGTAGAGATTAGGAAAATAAATCATGACAGTAATTTGAGATTCATCTCCCCATCTCATCATTCCGCCATCTCATATAATGAACTTTATACTCAAAAGGTAATAGTTAATCTAGGATCCAAGATAAGCATTAGTAATGCGAAATCTTGAGACTCAAAATGGAAAGGCTGAAATCTATCAACTAGTGCAAAATACAATTGATGGTACATAACTTGTCATATTTTGCATGCAAGGTATCAAAATAGTTTGACAGTGCACGACAAATCTACGTAGTTAGAGGCCAGGGGGAACATAATCCTAGTGTTTGTCTTAGATTATATACAACCAAGAATAACCAATTCTTTTCCCTTTTACTATTTCAACAAGTCTTTTTTTACTTTCTCTCACTGTCTCGTGATTTCAACAAATTTGAGAAGGATTTATAGCCTATTCCCCATGGGATCAACCCCAACCTATCTGGGTTATTATATTTGATAGAGACTGCTTTATCTTTCTAAGAAAGGGTTTTTTGTTAATATAATATCTTGGCCTCATTGTTGTGGAATATGATTTTGGAGTTCTTTATTATAGTTGTTGGATTTATCGGGTTTTACTTTCTTTTCTTTTGTTTGTTTTGTTTCCAACTCTTCTTGAGATAAAAACCTAGCTAGAGAAAGTATGTAGTGATGATGACTCCTTATTTATTGATCCATTTCCTTTAGATATGGTGCATTACTAAGGAGCATGATAAATATATTGTTGGAACATAATGAGAGTATACTTGGTATGTTGGTACTCTTGGAAAAATGAAGACAAGATCGTATTCAAAAGGTTGGTAGATTTGGACTAGATATTTACAACTTAAAAGTAGAATTGAATGCAAAAGATAATGTGTGTAATGCCCAGCAACCTAGTTATAGGTTTTCTGAGATCGAAAAAATGCTAAAAAGCCAACTTTAGAAGCTAAAATTAAAGGAGTCAAAAATAGCTCATACTATTGTGGATAGCGTCACACTTAAGGAGTGCATACTAGAGTTATGTGGGGATGTAAATAAGACTTCAAATTCAGAGTTGAGGCATATTGGACCCCATTCGATGCATTTTTCTTTATTGTTTTTTGAAAGTCAAATCATGATCGAGTTATCTGAGCCTTAAAAATATTGCAAGGAGGAGGAAACATATGTCTATGTTCTTTAATTTGCTAACCCAGAATCAAAGAACTATAATACTTACATAAGGGCCAAGAAGTACCACATACCACATCTATTTCTTGAATCCTTTTTTCTTGTACCTCCACCACTGAAGCATAATGGGAAATCACAAAAAACAATTAGAGGTACAGTTTATGAGTTCCAAGTAGTAAAGGAAATTTTCAGGCCAACTCTTTTTATACCTTGATTAAATCTTAGTAATCAAGGGTCCCATGGGCTTGTTAGGGAAATCTGTGTACCCAACCATGTCCCATCATGCGACGATGTAAAATCAGGAGCTGCATGGGAGGCAACCCAAGGTATTTTGTTTTTTTGTATTTTTTCATTACCGTTGGATCTCTGTACCTATGGTGACACAGGTATGTTCCTAACTTTTTTTTTGTAGAGGTTTGATACATTGGGGACAGTGCATAATTTAAAGTTGAGGGTGGGATTGCTTGTGGGTCATGATTTCCTCTTAGGGTTTTTGTTGTCATGCCTTCTTTTTGTGAAGTCCTGTTCCTAGTAGAGTCGACATGTTTAGGTGTATTGTGTTTTGTTTCATGATTTTTCATGTTTAACTTGGAGAAAAATGAATTTCTATGGAAATTAAACATGTTTTTATTGATGATACCCCTTCAATAGTTTATTATTGAACTATATGACATGTATATATATATATGACTATTGCGGATCTCATTATGGTGTTAGAATTAGAGACACGATAATCATAATAATTGCATGAACCAGATAGGCAGCATCTCGTAATGTAACTCTGTTCCATGTGTGTGTGAGATACTACTTAATTCTCTTTGTGTGGTGAACACAGAACTTGCCCAGTTAGTCTTGTCTATATTGTTAGATAGTTTGTTATGAAAGGATCATAGGGCATTTTTTATTTAAGTTCACTTTTAGCCTAAATGACCTTCCATGTGTGAAGTATATCCCTTGATCCCTGGTTTAAATCTTATAGACTATTTTTCTTGATACACCTTTAAGCTCCCTATTTGTATTAAAATTAACATATTTTGACCATGGTCGTCCTTCGACATTGTGCACCTCAACTCAGGCAAAATGCCTATGTTGAGGGTGGCTATCATAGACGTGCGTAGTGTAAAATAGGTATGAAGATGGGTAAAATAAGAGAAAATATAGTAGGGTTGGGTGTGGTAGAAAAAGAAAAGAAAGATAAAAAGAAAAAAAATTGTGAAAATTGTGAAAAAGAAAGAATAAAGAAACCACACCCAGCCTGAATATGCATAAATAATAAAAAAGGGAGAAATAAGGGTGGAATAAAAAAGTAATTAGTTATAGTGTGGACCCCAAAAGTAATTCTAGTGCCAAAGAGGATTAGTCGCTTGATATATCCATACATAGCACACTATCCCCTAAGCCTACAAAATAAATCGAATAAAGTCCTATAGTGATCCAAACTTGATTGTCCGAAAAACTAAGGTAAAGAAAATAAGGACAAGTCTATTGTATTTGATGCATAATGATTGGAACTTCTTTTTCTGAGTGTGAGTGTCTCTTAATCCTCCTAGCATTGAAATGGAATATTTCATATGAGTGAGTGGGACTTCTTCGTTGTAAGGGAACTTGGGTTGTATTACTAGTTGCTTACTTGTTTGGGTAGTGCTGTTAGCCTTCTAAGTCTATGTTTTAATGATGACAAACTAACAAGTGTATCTTTGTACCCTAAAAACTTCTAATATTCGAAGGACAAAGGAATCCGGCTCCAGGAATAGAAGGATATTATGAATGAAAGGACATCCATGGCATCCAAGTACCATAAATCACAATAAGAACAAATGGAAGGAGACTCTCAGCTCCAAATATTATGAAAAATCAAATCAAGCTAGTAGAAGATAGAAGAGTATCCTTCCAAAGATATGGAGTATCATGACATTCAAACAGTATGGCCAGTAGATCAATAAAATATCCCAGAAATTGAAAAAAGGATCACAAATCTAGAATCACAGAAGTCCAAATAAATAAACAAGAAAAAGATCACGAGCACATTTGGAAAGGGATATCTGATATAGATGTGATTCAAAGCCATATATGGACATATCATACAACTACATTCCTCAAACATGGAATCAATTTACATCCTTGATTAAGAAGAAATCTATTGGGTTTCCTTATGAAGAGTAGCAACCGAAGACTATAAGAGATGAAGACCGGAGACAGACACTTTTTCATTCAACTTCAAGGAGAAAATTCAAAGTGTCTCATTCTTAGTCTTACAAGGCTTTGTATATTTTTGTTTGCAATTATTATATAAAGTGTAGGATTGAGTCAACTTTGTAACATCAACTAAAGCTTTGTCATAAGATCTGAAGAGAAAAATAAGTCCTCAGAATTTGTTTCCTTATCATTGTACAAGAGTCCAACATTCAACGATCTAAGGAAACTTTGAAATCCAAGAGGACTGGAAGTAGGCACCACATTGGTGTTCCGAACCAGGATAAATTTTTGTGTTATCACTTTATGTTCTATTATTTACGTGCTTATATATTTTAAATCTAATCTGTTTGTGAAGTTCACTAATCTGCAGGCGAGTCGATTGTGAGTAGTCAGTAGTCGACTCATAAAAAACATTCAATTCACCCCTTCTTGAATTTCAATTGGTATCAGAGTAGGTCTCACTAACTTTATTGCTTAATTACAAGTGAGAAAAGATCAGAAGGCCAATTATCAAATTCCATATGCTCTTTTTCAAGATGGTTACTCCTCCAAAATACTACAATACTTTAATGGACAACATTATACTTATTAGAAGAACAGGTTTAGAATCTTTGTCCAGTCAGATGTCTTCAAAGACTGGGTTGTCTTCAAGAAAGGTCCAGCGCCAATTCAAGGATTTAATGAAAATTAAAGGGACAAGGATAAAAAATTCATAAGTATCGACATAGAAGACCTTGAAAGTTTTGAGGTCACCAATGAACAACAAAAGGTAGTTCAAACTAATGCACGTGCTATAAGTTTACTTTTGTGTGCAGTTAGCGTAGAATAATACAACTAGTTATCAAATTGTGAAACCGAAAAAGAAATATTGGACAAACTGGAGGTAACCTATGAAGGAACCTCCAAAGTAGAGTAGTCAACGATTGCTGCCCTAGTCAATAAATATGAGTTTTCAAAATAAAAGAGAATGAGAACATTAAAACAATTATTGCCAAATTCAGTAAGATCGTGTGTGAACTAAAATCACTAGGGATGATCTATCCATATAACCTACAATTCTAGAAGTTGGTCCAAAGTCTTCCAAAATTATAAAAAAACCAATGCTGCCATTCTGGAGGATGAAGACCTACACAATATGACATATGATGAACTATTAGTTAACGTTATTCCATATGAAAGAAATTATACCAATAGGTACCACAAGGATGAAAAAAGAAACCAGTAGCCTTCAATGCTGCTCCAATTAGAGTGGAAGACGTTATCAAAGATACTAAAAGCGATGGAATGGCCCTCATCAAATGTGGTGTAAGGAAGATCATGAGACAGTGACAACAAAGATCCCAAGAAGGCAAAAATAATGAATCCACCAGAACGATGATATCTGTTACTACTGTGAAAGGCCTATTCATTTCAAATAAAAATATCTAGAATTGAGATGACGAGTATCTAGAAAAAATCAAAACTTTAAAGCTTGGAGCGATGAAGATGAAATTGAAGAAGAAGTAGAGGTTGCCAATATATGCATTATGGAAATAGGAGATCCTAGCAAGGAATAGGTCTTCAAGATCTATTAAAAGGGAATGTGGGTCATTGACAGTGCATGTGCTAGACACATGACCAAAAAAAGGAGATATTTTCCTCCTAAAATAAACTATATAAAGGATCAATCAAATTCGGTGACAATGCCAGAGGCAGCGTCATTAGATTCATCTCAGTGAGACTCAGCTCATCAAGTAAATTCACTAAAGTATACCTAGTAGATAATATCAAACACAAGTTGCTCAGAATCAGTCAACTATGTGTCGCAAGATTTAGAGTCCTCTTCAAAAGTAAAAATTTCTCTATCAAACATGACAAAAAAGATCTCTCTTATAGATAAACGCATTGATGACATTTATGTCCTAAATAGTCCTAATTTTGCTACCTTAACCTGCCTCACTGTGCAAACCAAATATACTTGGTTGTGGCATAAAATGCTCGGGCTTACTAGTATGCATGTTTTTGAGAAATTTGTAAGGCTAGAATTGGTGAAAGGTTTGCCAAAACTTACATTTGAAAAGGATGACATTGGTGAAACCTGCCAACTGGCTAAATAGACCCAAATATCATTCAAAGTGAAAGACATTGTCTCTACTACCAAGCCTCTTCAAACGATCCACATAGATCTATTTGACCCCACCAAGACCACAAGTATTGGTAGAAAAAGATATGTTCTTTGTCGTAGTTGATTATTACTCAAGATTTACTTGGGTTATGTTTCATACACATAAACATAAGACTTTCACAAACTTTAAGTTTTGTAGAAAAGTACAGAGAGAAGATGGACACCTCATAACTTACGTCCATTGTGATCATTGAGAAGAATTTGAAAATAAGGCGTTTGAGGAGTATTGCACTTAGAATTAATACTTTTAGAAATTCTCTTCACCATGGTGTCCTCAACAAAATGGTGTAGTGGAACGAAAGAATCATTTCCTCCAGGAAATTGCTAGGACACTATTGTTAGAACATAATCTCCCAGATCACTTTTAGGTAAAAGCGGTTACAACAATATATCACATCATCAACACTGCCTGATAAGACCTATTTTAAAGAAAATATCTTATTAACTCTGGAGAGGAAAGAAGCCCAAATTTGGATACTTCTATCCCTTTGGTTGTAAATGTTTTATTCACAACAATGCTAATAATACCTTAGGAAAATTCAATCCATGAAGTAACAAAGGTATTTTTCTTGGGAACTCTATATGTTGAGGAATCTATGCACCTTATATTTTATAAATCTAACCACCGCCCTATGAGTTTAACTGTTAATGAAGATCATGTGAGTAATATACAGAACGGAGAAAATAACAACCTTAGAACCTTCACAAGACAAGTTGACTACACCCCCAACAAAGTCTACTCCTATAGTAGAAATAGTGAAATCAAATAACTGAAAAGAATGGAAGTGTGGTGCTAGCCATTCAAATGAACTCATCATTGGAAATCTAAAAGATAGAGATCAAACCAGTGCGTTATTGAGGAAATAAGTATCAATTGCCCTTGTGTCCTAAATCAAACTGACAAAAACTGATAAAGCTCTCAACAATAAATCATAGGTTGAAGCTATAAAGGAAGAATTGGACCAATTTGAATGAAATAAAGTTTGGACTCTAGTTGAAAGACCAAGGAATTAATCAATAATTGGAACCAGGTAGGTCTACAGAAATAAATTAAATGAACAAGGTAAAGTCTTCAAAAATAAAGTCATACTTATAGCTCAAGGATACTCTCAGTAGAAAGGTGTTGATTATGATGATACCTTTACCCTTATGGCAAGGTTAGATTCAATACGAATTTTATTAGCTTTTGTTGCATTAAAATGTTTTAAGTTGTTTCAAATGGACATAAAAAGTTCTTTCTTAAATGGCTTTATTCATAAGGAGGTTTTTGTTAAAAAAAAACCCCAACTTTGAAGATCACTCAATTCCAAAACATGTTTTCAAGTTGTCAAAAGCCCTCTATGACAAAGCTTGGTATGAAAGATTGAGTACTTTTCTACTAAATATTAATTTTTAAATGGGTAAATTGGCACAAGTCTATTCACTCAAAATCTTGATTTAAATCTTCTCATTGTGCAAATATACGTTCATGGTATCATTTTTGGTTGTTCTAACATCTCTATGTGCAAGAATTTTGCTAATTTGATAGAAGAAGAATTCAAAATAAGTCTTATGGGTGAACTCACATTCTTCCACAGATTAATAATCAAACAAAATACCAAAGGCTCAATCATCATTCAAGAAAAATACATAAAAGAACTCATCAAAAGGTTTTGTATGAAAAAAGAAAAGGCCTATAGAACACCCATAATCCCATCCACAAGAACTGATTCAGACTTTTCTAGAAATGACATTGATGAATAGATGTATTGGGGGATGATCAAATATCTACTCTACTTTACTACAAGTCATCTAGATATTATGTTCGGTGTGTGTAAATGTTATATATTCTAGTTGACTCCCAAGGAGTCTCATCTAACTGTCGTCAAATAAGTCATCCAATATCTAATAGGAACTCGAGAGTTTAATTTATGGTATCCCTGCTCCTCAGACTATGATTTAATTGGTAAGTTAGATGCTAATTTTTTAGGAGACAAAAGTGATAGGGAGATAACTAGTAGAACATGTCAAATTCTTTGTGATAACCTTATCTTATTGTATAGAAAGAAACAAACTTCCATTGCACTTTAAACTACTGAAGCTGAATACATAGCCATCGAAAGCTATGGTACTCAAATCTTATGGATTATGCATTAGCTTCTTGAATTTTACTTATCTTTTGAATTTTCCTATTATGTGTGATTAAACTAGTGCTATTAGCTTATATAACTATACTATGCATCACTCTAGGGCTAAACATATTGATATAAAGCATCATTTTATTCGAGACTATGTAGAGAAAAATGATTTTTCTCTTAAATTCGTTAACTCCAAAAATGAACTAGCAGATACTTTCACAAAAACTCTACTAGAAGAAAGATTTAGATTCCTTCAAAAAAGGCTTGGTATACTTAGCGTTTATAATCTTTAAGCCTTATTTAAAATTTTGTACAATTTTTACTACATAAAAATCACACATTCATCTAAGTATACCTCTTTGATCATTACTTCATTTCTCTAGTGAATTTTTTTATTTGCATATTGTTTGTGTATTATTTCTTTTTGATTATGTCAAAGGCAAAAAAGGAAGGAACATCAGACTAGCCTACCAGTCAAGAGGAGAAGAGCATGTTTACATGTCATCTAATACTTATACAAGTCGTGGGAAGAAAGATGACAGACAGGGAAGTCAACTAATGTTTAATCTTGTTGTCATTATCAAAAAAGGGAGATTGTTAGCCTCTTAAGTATACATTTTAAAAATGACAAACTAACAAGTGCATCTTTATAGGACACTAAAGACTGCTAATATTGGAGTACAAAGGAAGTCGGCTCTAGGAATAAAAGTACATCAGGAATGGAATGACATCCATGGTATCCAAGTACCATTAATCACAACAGGAACAAATGGAAGGAGAATATCAGCCTTAAATTTTACAAAAAATCAAATCAAGATATTGGAAGATAGAAGAGTATCCTACAAAAGATATGGATGATCACAGTACTCGAACAATATCGCAAGCATATCAATCAAATATATAGAAATGGAAAGAAGGATAATAATCCTAGAATCATGGCAAACCAAATAAATCAAGAAGAAAAAGATCACGAGCACATTTGGAAAGGCATTGATCTCTACAAAAACAAAAATAAAAAATAGATCATAGATATATCTTATATGGATGTAATCCAAATCGATATATGGAAATCTGATATGGACATATCATACGGCTATATTCCTCAATCAAGGAATCAATTTATATCCATGATTGAGAAGAAATCTCTTAGGTTTCCTTATAAAGAGTAGAAGCCAAAGACTATAAAATATGAAGACCAAAGACAGACACTTTTTCATGCAACTTCAAGGAGAAAATTAAAAGAGTCCTATTTTTAGCCTTACAATGTAACTTTTAGCTGACAATTGTTATATAAAGATTAGGATCGAGTCAACTTTGTAACATCAACTGAAGCTGTGTCAAAAGATCTGAAGAGTAATATAATTCTTTAGAACTTATTTTGTATTATTGAACTCGAGCCTAACATCCAACAATCTAAGGAAACTTTCAAATCCAAGGGGACTGGAAGTTGGCACCACATTGGTCTTCCAAACTAGGATAGATTTCTATGTTATTACTTTATGTTCTATTACTTACATACTTAAATTTTTAAAATCTATTCTATTTGTGAAGTGCACTAATCTACAAGTGAGTCAACTAGAAGGATTCAGTAGTAGACTCACAAAAAAAATATCAATTCACCTTCCTTTTGAATGTCAAGTGTAACTTGTATATATGCATAGTTGTTTGTTTCTAAGTTAATGCCATAGATTGATTCATTTATGTCATATTATTGTGATTCATTGATACATATAGTTGGTTTTAAAGTATTGATCTATGAGAGGATAAGTATCTTGAGATAAAATTGATGATTTACTGCCATAGGTACATTAGGTTTCTCTTGGTTAAGCATCATCGTATTGTTTTATTATGTTTTGTTTCATGAGGAGATGCAATATTGTAAGTTAAGGGTATTGATGTGCCATGGAAACATAGCACATTCAATTCCTAAAATAACGAATGTATGGTTGTACTTAAGTAATTTTGTTGGATATGATGTGGTTCTTTGTGATTGTGCTAGTATAATAAGTAACAGTTATGTTGGACTAAAAAGAAGAAAGAAAATTTCTAAAAAGGAAAAAGTACTGGTCAAGTTACAAGTCATCAAGTTACCTTATGACTCGTAGCTTGACTCGTCAGGATACCATAAGAAAGTGAATCTGAGCCAATAAGTAAAGGTTGAATACAACTCATAAAAATTTGCTATAGGTCATTGGGAGAACTCGTAGAGACACCAGTAAGCTGCACCAATATCCAGCATTGAAGTTCTAAAAGACGATAAGTCGTAAGATCAAACTACAATTCGTAGTGACCAATCATAAAGTGACCAGTATGTAAAGCTCTTAAGTGCAAGGTTCAAGTGATAATGAGTGAAAAAAAGAGTTTCAAAGACCAAAAATTCCCCTTAATAATCATCTGGAAAAACTTTTGAAGCCATTCTAATGACTAAGCTCACAACTCATAAGGTCTGGCTCGGATTTGTGGCTTAAGTCATAGTCAAAAACTAGCTTTTCAGCCTTTACTTCCAGTTTACGACTCCCACATAACAACCTATAAGGAGACATTATGAGTCATAATCTGGGCAGCTTTAATAGTTCTTCAGTATTTTGTCCATAACTTTTCGCCCGATATCAAATTAAGGAGAAATTGGTATAGATGGAAAGCTAATTCAATTATCTATTTGATGGTGGCTAATATCAAAAAATTTAAGTACATAAAAATATATGCCCATTGGATCATCGGGGTGTCACATCCATGATCCAAAATACACTCCTATTTTGTTTTAAAGTCCTAGTATTTATAGGTAAATAAGTTTTTCTATATTCATTAGGATTTTGTTTCTAGGGTTTTATGTAATCTATAAATACCCTTTAGGATTTGTTTATTTTATTGAGACATTCATTATTCATTCACATATTGATTGATTTAGAAGGAGGCCCTTCAAGAACAAGTTCACAAATAACTTGTTGCTCTTGGTTTGTTATTCAATTAAAGACTTTGGAATTTATTCTTTAATTTTTGTGAGATTTATTTTTTAATTTTGTCAGTGGATTCCATGATTGATATCATAACTATGAATGGCTAATTCCCTTAGCTAAGGTTGTAGGAACCCTGGAGGATTAATGAAGTAGAAGAAGTGACAAGTTATTCTAGAAAAAGATTCTTGTATGTATTGTGATTTTCTTTATTTTAATTATTTTCTTAACGATTGCAAATGTTTTGAACTCGCCTCTATTCACTAGTTACTTAAAAACAGAGGTTGAGATTAGAAAAAGAAAATTAAGACATTAGTTTGAGATTCAACACCCCATTTCAACATTCCACCATCCTACTATTTAACATGATACTCAAAAGGTAATAGTTAATCTAGGATCTAAGACAAACATAAGTAATGTGACATCTTAAGACTGAAAAAGTATAGGGTGAAATCTATCAACTAGTCTAAAACGTGGTCGATAGTACATAACTTGTTAGATTCTGCATGCAAGGTATCAGAATAATTCAATAGTGCAGGATAAATCTATGGAGTTAAAAGCCATGGGGAACACAAGCCTAGAGTTCATCTTAGATTATTTACTATGAAGAGCAACAAAATTTTCCCCTTTTACTATTTCACCAAATCCGTTTTTTTACTTCCCCATATTGTCTAGTGATTTCAACAAGTTTGAGAAGGATATCAAGGCTATTCACTATGGGATTGACCCCAACCTAGTTGGGTTATAATAGTTGATAGTGACTGATTTATCCTTCTAAGGAAGGGTAGTTTGGGAAACATAACTCAGGCAATGCAGAGCAGAGGACAAAGTGCAAAAACTACAAGAGAATATGATGTCCAAGTTGAGGTTGGACAGTCTAAGTGAAGACAATATAACTAAGTAGGCCCAACTAGTAATCCAAGTTTACCATATACTACAGCCCCATGACCATCATCATCCAAATCCATACCACTAGGGTTTGTAATTCTTTCCCAGGCCAGTTTAAATGATATTATGAGAAGGTTGGGAACTGTCAAGGCAATGGTAAAATTTATAGAGAACGGTGTGCAACCCTTGGTTGAAAATAAGTTGGAAGAACAAAGTAGGACAATCTAGGAAATATTAGATTCTTTTGAGTAAAGAATCACACATCAATTGGGAAGTGGTCACACACTTGACATTGCGGAGACAAAAGCTAAGGTAGTAGAGCTAAAGTAGTTCATTAATGATTTTTATGATAGGCCATTTGTCCAGCACCTATTATAATGGAGGTCAAGCCCGAGGTAAAGGTTGAAAATATTTGGAGTATTCTAGTGGAAGAATAAGAAAGATAAAGAAATAAAATAAAATGTTAAATCACTAAAAAAGAAAATATGAAAAAGACAAAGAAAACAAGTCTATATAGTAAGAAATATTGGTAAGTAAGAGTACGAGAGTTAGCTGTTAGTGATGGTAGTTCGATACCAACCATAAAGAGTGAGAGGGGCAATGACATAGCCCTAACATCAGATGATCCATTAAGCACACCAACCACAACTGGTGACACTACTATAGAGATAGTTCCGACAGCTGATGAGGCTACCATTAATAAGAGAGAGGACCGATCTGAGGGTCCTAATGCTGATTAAATTTGAGTAGGTGCCTAG
Organism: Capsicum annuum; assembly: GCF_002878395.1. Taxonomy (NCBI): domain Eukaryota; kingdom Viridiplantae; phylum Streptophyta; class Magnoliopsida; order Solanales; family Solanaceae; genus Capsicum; species Capsicum annuum. Next base: position 40,925,058 of record NC_061118.1, on the reverse strand, counting down.
AGTTCTTAGGTATGTCCTTTATCCCTATATTACATTACTAGATGCACTAGGGATAGTGTGTAGGCTTTAATTGGGGGTGTGGGTGTACCATATTTGCCATGAGTTAGAGTTCTCCTGTTTCAAAACCCGCAGACCATAATCTAAATATGAGAACCGACATGTTTATATTGTTTTGGTGTGTTTTGTTTGACTCTTAATGGAGAAGAATGAAGTGTTTATGAAGTTGAAAACATGTGCAAAATTTTGAAAAAATAAATGGATACCCATCATGAAAATTTTCTATAAGTAATACTATATGATTTGTGAGTTCATGTGATGGCTGAGAATCTCTTAATGGCATTAAAATTAGAAGTAAAATTAACTATGGCATATAGTTGCATAAATTGGATAGGTTGTGACTGATAGTGTAACCCTAAACCATGTGAGAGTAAGGCATTACGTAGTTCCCAGTGTGTACAGAATCCAGAATTTGCCCAATTGCTTTTGCCTAGAAGGTAGGATGGTCGAACCTGAGATGATCATAGGCCATTTTTCTGACTAATCCACTCAAGCCTGAATGCCAAACCAAATGAAATATGAATCCCTTGTGCCAAAAGTTGAGCCTAATTGACCTATTTTTGTTGTTTGCACTAATTTGACATTATCATTTAGCTACAATGAACTTGTTTTTGGTATTGTTCCTCCTTGGAGACTGTGCTCCTTAACTCAAGAAAATTTGCTTATTTGAGGATGGCTATTATAGGGGTGCGTATAGAATAATGAGTATGAAGAAAGAAGTATAGAAAGAAAAATAAATAAGGGCAGGTTCTTTAAAAATAAAAAAAAAACAAAAGAAAAAGAAAATTGTAAGAAAAAAAGAGGAAAAGAAAGAAAAAATAAGAAAAGAGAACCGCCCCTTGCCCACAGGTGGTAGAAAAAATGGACCCAGAAGAAAACATAGTGCTAAGGAGGTAAAGTCACTTAAAAGATACTTAATATGTGGTAACCATCCCCAAGCCTACATCCAAATCCTAACAAAGTCCTTTAGTGATCCTAGTTTGACCATCCAAAAATTTAGGTAAAGAGTATAAGAGCAAGCCTATGGCATTTTGTGTGCACTAGTCGGAATTTTTTTGTTAGTGAGACTATGTCTATACCATCCCTGAGATAATAAACCAAATTAAGATAAGATATAGGGACTTCTTTGAATATTAGAGTGTCTGGGTTATGATGTCAAGTGACTTATCTGTCCGGGTAATGTGTGTTGTTTGTGCCTAGTTTTCTGTTGCTATAGTACCATCATTAGATTTTTGCATTTCACACTATTGTACTAAGTCTTTATGTGCAACATTCTTTTGATCGATAGGATAAAAGGGGGATAAAAAGGCTTTTTGGAGCTAAATAAGAAATCAACTGCCAAATATGTCATGTAATCTTAAAAGTTAAGCATTGTATCATGTCTGTATAAAAGTAAATTGTGGTTTTTCTGAGGACATACAAAATTTTAAGTTGAGGGTGTTGATGTGTCGTGGAAAGATGGCACATTCGATGCTTAATATAAGGAATTTTTGCTTGGACTTAGGATATTTATGTAAATATGATGTTGTTTTGTATGTTTTACAAGTTAAATGGGTTAATATTTATTTTTGAAATGAAAAATAGAAGAAGTTGAAAAGGAGGAACTGACCATCTTACGAGTTATCAAATCATTATATGGCTCATAGCCTTACTCATAAACAGGACCATAACAAGAGACAAGATAAGAAGCTAAGAGAAGACTTGGTATGACTGGAGCATACAAATTATAAAATAAGGCTACGAGTCATGAGTAGTAGTCGTAAAGAGAGAAAAAGCCAAAGCTAAAGTTTTGAGTTGAAGTCATGCAAGAAGATGAATCGTAAGATCTAATTACGACTCGTAAAGAGAAGTCATAAAGAAGTCAGTGTCCAAAGCCTTGAAAGTCAAAAGTTTCAGTGATGAAGATAGAAGGCCATGACTCGTAAGGACTAAGTATGACTTATGGTAATGAATCGTTAGGACAACATGAAATTGAAGTGCTGAAGATTAGTTACCGGAGTACTTACAACTAGCACTGTACGACTCGTAAGAAGACCTTACAAGTGGACTATATAAGTCATAACGAGTCCCGACATACTTTTCCCATCCCATTCTTATTCAGAATTTTTTATTACTTTGAGAAACTATAAATACCTTAGGGTTATTCCTTCTACCCTATTACACACTTTTACATTACTTATACTACTTTTAGCATACTTTGATCATTGAGATTTTGAGTTTTTATTAAATTAAAGAGTTTGGATATTCTTTCTCTCAATATTGTGAAATTAATTACTAGGTGCTTTATTGATTCTCATTGAATATTGATATTGTTTATAGGTATTGCTTATTGACATGGTTTATAGGCATGACTTCGTGATATGGTTTATAGGAATGGTTTATTGATATGGTTTATGGGTACTACTTATTTATTATGTTTAGGGGAATGGATTATTGATACGGTTTATGGGTTTGCCTTATTGATATTGTTTTGGATTATAGTTGGTTGATATTTTTTTGGGTATGGCTTATTGATTTGGTTTAGGGGTATGGTTTATTGATATGTTTGATGGGTATGATTCATTTATATGGTTTATTGGTATGGTTTATTGATAATATGAGTTCTAATTTAAGTCTGGCAAATGATGTTATAATTTGATACTATTACGAATGATATGATATTGGTAATGTGAATTTTAGCTTAAGTACGAAATATGATGTTATGTATTTATACTATTGAGGATGTTATGATAATGATGATATGAGTTTTTGTTTGAGTTTGGCATTGAGAGTTGGGTATAGTATAATATGGTATGGATTGTTTGATAGTTATAGATGATATTCAGTAAAGTTATGAACCTTTGGTCATTTATTTTCCTTTAATTGTACCTGTCAAGCTTATAGGGGCTTACATTGTATTATTTACTTTTTTGCACTTACTGCCTTATGTGGGCATGATTTGTAGTATTCCTTTTAATTATTTATAGTGTTGCAGTGTATTCTATGTTTCACTTTTTACCTTGACTTAGCTTATTTTATCTTGTGTCTTATCATATTTATATGATGCCTACTGAGTCCATGTGGTTTTGGTACACATATTATACTTTTGCACCCTTTTTATGCACATTCAAGTACCGGTAATCGTTGCTGATATGACATTTATACTAAGTTAGTTTCTGATATAAGGTGAGCTATCGGAGTTGGAGTTGCCTTTTTTTCCTTCTATTGTCTATGTCTATTCTTTTATTTTTGAGATAGATTGTATTTGACTATTTCATTAGTTATGTTCCCTGACACTACTAGTTCATTTGATGGTTGTTGATTCATTATTTATCTATTGACTATTATGATTGTCATATTGCTATTATAAGCCTTTAGTTGTTGATTTACAACTTCTAGGCTATTTTTCACCAATTTAGACCATTGCTCATAGCACTGGGCTATGGTTTGGGCTACCTATTGGCTGGATAAAGTATGTTTATCATGACACATTAATTGGGTCATGACATGTAAGCTATGGCTTTTCTTACCTACTGGTAGATAAAAGTAGGTATTGTGATGAATCAAGAATTGGCTTTTATTACCTACTGGTAGATAAAAGTAAGTATTGTGATGAATCAAGAATTGGGTTGTTAAAGATTGGCATTAGAGCCTAGATTATCCAGTAATATTCATACAAGAGCAAGTATCTGGTAGAGTCCAATTATTAGTATGCTAACACGCGTATCTAGAAAAAAGTAGAATGGTTAATTACTATAGAAATTTAAATGCAAAAACTATAACATATAATTATCCAATACCAAATAAGATATTAAAACTAAGACAAATACAGGGATATAATTATTTTAGCAAATTCGATTATAAATCAGGATTTTACCATTTAAAGTTAGAAGAAGAATCTAAAGAATTAACCGCATTTACGGTACCACAAGGATTTTATGAATGGAACG